>NC_090934.1:606121755-606421755 GCF_040938575.1 Ambystoma mexicanum | reverse complement strand
CCCTCTTTTTCCACACTCTCGTAAGGGGTCATACAAATCTCTCTTATATCTTTGGTCTTGAAGAAGGCGGCTACTACATCATTCCGCCAAAACGTAGATCACCCACCCAGTCACGCAAGAGTGATGCACCGTCCAGGATGAATTCTGGCGCAACACTTAGACCCTGAGTTGACTCAAAAAGACATTGTGACCTATTAAGAGCAGCATCTTTAAATATTTTGTTCATTTTAATTGATTCCTCATTGGACTACAATTTGTTTAACCAATAGGACAATCTCTCAACTCCATATGAATGATTTACACAGACGCAATGAGAGATTGGCTGTTCACAGATTAGGCCCTTGTCACAATATGCTGTATGATTCATGCAGATTTTGCAATTTATCTGTTGATTTGTCAACAATATTGTTCTGTTCGGAATATTAACTGAACTTGCTTTGAACTTTTACATCTTCTTTCCTTCTGTTTTTCTACCTCCTGATTCTTACTTCAGGTTTTTCGATTTATCATTGTTTATAAATACTCTGTCTACTTAGAATTTGTCATTATTAATTTTACATGTGCTATAAATAATAAAATATGTGAAATATACACTAATGCAAAGTATCCAGCACAGTGTGTTCTAGCTCCTGCATATCTGAGAGCTGATACAAGGACATACTATTATGTATTAGCAATTAACACAGGGTGCTGGCTCTCCCTTTTATGAGAGCCAGCAAAAGACACTACACTAAGTGCTAGCCATATACACCTAGTACAGGATATTCTGTCCTTAGCAGTTATGCTGAGCAATAAGCTAATTTGCTCGGACACTTTATTCACAAAATGTGGGCCATTATCTGATCTCAACACCTCACATATTCCTCATCTGGGAAATACTTCTCAGAATAAAAACTTTGCAGCGAAAATGGCGTCTGGATGTGTGCATGGACCAGCCTCGATCCACCTAGAAAAGGGGCACACCACCACTATCAGATATCTATAACCATTACAAACTTGCAGAATGTCAACATAATCAATATGTAAAGACTGAAAAGGACCACTTGGTCAAGGTATAACTCCTCTGACTGTTCTCAGTGTGTACCCAGCAGTAAACTTTTGACATATGATGCAATTTACTACATAAAAAGCAACGTGCTCTGATAAATTTGGTACAAACCATTCCTCCGCAATAGTTGCTGCGAGGCCCTAGTGACATGCGCAGGGTAGTGTAGCTGTTCCAACGCCACCCTTAATAAGGCTAAAGGCATTACCAGTTTACCAGTGCTTTCCTGACATCACAGTGCCTCGGAAGGGAATAAAGAACACCCCCTCTGTGTACACAGGTCTTTCTCATCCTGTGGGGCTCCACCTTGAACTTCCATCACTTGTGTCTTCGATACATTATTAAAGCTTTCATTTACTATCATCATCACCACCATTCTTTCATTCACATCAGGTGTATCAAAACTCATTATGACAATTTAATTTGCAACTCTTTTTGCTTCTTCGTCTGTGGCTTGGTTTCCGCTTGAAATAAAGTCTGCTCTCTTTTTGTGCGCTGCACACTTGACTATCGCGATGGCTACTGGGAGTTGAAGTGCCTTTATAAGTCTGTCCAATAAACCAGCGTGTTGCACTGGAGTGCCGTCCGCTCGGAGGTAGCCCCTCCTTTTCCAACGTGCTAATCTTGCATGCACTGTTGACGTAACATAGACAGAGTCACTATACACTGTTACTTCTTGGTCTGCATGTTTCTTGAGTCCGACAATCAGCACCACTAATTCTGCAGCCTGTGCTGAAAAGTGGACGCTAGTCGTCCACTCGTCATTACTTCAAATTCACCATTAGCCTTGTACCTTACCACAGCGGCACTTGAATATCTTTGCCCAACAGTTTGATCGATCCTTGAAGAACCATCAATAAAAAGGATGTCCCAAGCTGCCAACGCATTTTCTTTCACTCTCGGCATCTCATCATAGAATTCCTCGTATTTTGAACAATCATGTACATGCTCGTCTTCTGCCACTTGTTCAGCTACAAACGTGGCAGGATTGACTGTTTTATATCTTACTATTTTAATTGCTGGATTCGATAGAACTACCTCATAAGCAAAAGCTCTTTGAGATGTCAATTTACCTTTAGGTTTCTCCAAAACAGCAAATAATGCAAGCTGAACAAACACCATCATGAAACACCCCATTACTATGCTAGCAGACTTCTCAATAGCGATCGCGGCAGCTGCCAAAGATTGTCCGCAAGGGAAGAGATCTCTCATTACTGGGTCCAAAATCCTGTTGTAATAGGCTAAGGGCTTATACCCCAATGTAGTTCTCTGCACGAGTACCGCCGTCATAACTGTCCCATTTGTGTGTGAAAATAAAACAAATTCCTCAGAATAATTAGGAATCCCTAAGACTGGAGCTGTGCAAATTGCCTTTTTTAACTCATCAAACCCTTCCTCCATTTCCTCAGTCCATACAATCTTTTTCTGGCTCTGTTGTGCCTTTTTCAGGGCCTGCAGCAATGGCCTTGGGTATGAACTATAATCAAATACCCATGCTCTTACATAATTGCACAGTCCCAGAAATTGCTGCATGTGCTTTATCGTGTGTGGTTTTGGTGTTTTCAAAATCGCCTCAGCCCTTTCAGGTGTGACTTTCTTTCCTTCATGCGAAATTAACTGACTTATGTATAACACCTCTTCTTGGCAATACTGCAATTTTTCTTTGTCCACTTTGTATCCTTTCTTGGCTAAAATAATCTTTAGCTGAACTGAGTCACGTCTGCACTCTTCCTCTGACATGCTACAGACCAAAATATCATTACCATATTGTAAAAAACCACTCGACAAATCAATATTGCTTAAGTCTCTCTGCAGGACTCTATTGAAAATTGATTGAGACTCACAATACCCTTGAGATAATCTTGTGCTTTTCAACTTAGTCTGGTGAAACGTAAATTACATTAGATCCTAAAAATCTTTTTGCAATGGGATTGAGAAAAACACATTTTTCAAGTCAATCACCGTGAAATATTGTGCTTCTGGGGAGTACTGCATAATATCGTTGCCAGATTAGGAACTAGAGGAAACTCTGCCTCTACAATCTGATTAATTGGTAGCATGTCTTGCACTAAATGTCACAACCCTCCCTTAGATATTTTGTCCGCATACACTGCGGTATTGCATGGTGACACTGACGTCACTAAAATGCCTTGATCCATCATGGAGGATATCCTCTTAAAAATACCCTTATCTGCCTCTTGAGACATAGGATACTGTCGTGGTTGAGGTAAAATTAATCCTGGTTTCAGTTTAATCTTGACTTCTCTTAATAGGCCTATGTCATAAGGGCCTGTAGTCCATAAAGAAACTGGCACTTTTGCCATGTCCTCATCAAAATAATGTGGGACGGTGCCACACTATCATCATCCTCTGTGGAACCTTGTGTCTTTCTGCCCTAACCCAATATGTAATGCTCATCTAGAATACTACCTCATCATCAGATGGGTCATCCTTAAATATGTCCTCATCAGTGACATCGGTTAGTGTCTGTAACCCTCGCCAATAGCAATCACTGTACTCCATGATCTACCATTATCATCAAATCCTATGAGCATAGCCAAGACCCCTCGTACTACAGCTGCTTGTAACTCCAAGGGAAAAATCCATCCCCCCTCTTCGTCCATGGGAATTTCTGGTCTAAAGAGAAATTCATCAGGTATTCTCATAGTCTTACCCACTAAACCAGGCAGCCATGTTAACAAAATGCGTACCCCATAATGAAAAGCCTCTGGTTCTAACGGTACTCCTCGTATGGCTATCTGCCCTGTAAATGCCATAATAAATTTACTCACATTTAAATAATGTACTCCTGGTGTTGAACACAATATGCCTTCACCACTAAAAGAAATCGTCATGTTTAACTTTGTCATTAAATCTCGACCCAGTATATTTACTGGTGTCTGTTTTGAATACAACAATGGAACAGACATATCACATTCTCCTATAGAGACTAGCAATTTTTCTGTAAAAGGAACTCTACTTGTAGCTCCTGTGAAACCTTGAGCATTCATGGCATTACCCGATAATACAAATTTTCCCTCCCATATACATGTGCGAGTTCACCTGTGTCTACCAAAAAAGAAAAGGATTTGCCTCCTATTGTGACGTCAACCCTTGGTTCCTCCTGAGGATTTGACGTTACTGATAGTACTGAACACATCAAGTCTCCCAGTGAGCTGTCCTATTGTGGGTACATACTTATTCCTGTGCAAGGATTCCCACCCTCAATAGTGATACCCCCTATCCTAGGAGTCAGTAACTGTCCTGTATTTGCACTCTGTTGTATCTGCATGGGTGCATGTTGCGACTACCCTTTTGGCGGGTTCAATGGTGCTTGCTGTGGTTGCGTAGCCTTTTGCATTCTTTGAGCTTGTGCTTGATAAACTGTTTGATCTTGGGCAAACCTGTCCCTACTTTGTGAGCTATATGCAGGCGGATAAGCGGTACCCCCTCTTGAGAACTGCCCATTCTGTACACACCCTTGGCTCCCACATGTGTGTGCCATATGCCCTGTCATTCACATGGCCAACATGCAGGAGGGAGTCTTCTGACTTGTCCTCCCTGCATGTCCTGGTTATCGTTCTGCATAGGCTGAAACCCACCTTGGTTACTCTGAAAGTTTCCCTGATTATTCTGGAAGCCTCTTCTCCTGCAGAAGTTTCCCCTACCTTGTGCAATAAATCCATTCCCTCCTTCATCGACCTGCCTTTGGTTATTCACTTGTGGCATACCTGTTGCTTCCTGCGATCCTGACCCTTCTTAACATTGCCCCTTCTATAGCATACTTCAATAACATTTTCTGTACTCACTTAGCCTCTTCAATCTTCCTACCTTCGTCTCTCTTTTGATTTTTCTCCTGCAACAATCGGCAATGATGCACTAGGGTCAGCTGTATTTCTGGCCATGGTTTTGCTTCCGTACCCACCGATTTCTTGAGCTGTCTCTGCACCTTGTCTGGTAGCCCTTGACATAATATATGATAGAACACTGGTATATATTTTCCCCACAGCTTGCACGTTTCCAAGCTCCATTGCTCTTGGAAATTCTGAATGTAAACAAGCAGATCCTTCCCTTCCTGCATCTTACGAGCCATTATAGCACCCATATCCGACGTATCAGGATATTGTACTCAAAAAGCTTTCCAGACTGCCGCTCTACAATTATTAAACGGCGCTCCATCATGAGCTGTGTTCTGGGCAGTGACACCTGCGTATCCTGCTCTGGACCAAATGTCATCAGCTCTCTCCACAAGTATAGTTGCTAGAAGACCCTTAATGTCCCCTATAGCTAGCATATTGCCTCCTGTCATTTTCTCTAATTCATAGATCCATTTTCAGGCACCCAATGTCAAACTCTGGAGTTTACACCTTAGATTATCCTTATGCATTTGGGGCCATGGTATATACTGTGGTCTGGCTCCTCTTTTTTCTAACAATGGGAACTGTGAGATACCAAAATCGCAAAATCGTCTCCCATCGTCTGCCTATCCATAGCAGGGACAATGGTTCCACACTGTCTTCCTCCCAGTAGTGACCAGAGCCTGCTCACATAATGTGGCAAATTCCCTCTCACACTATGGGATCGCCCTTTAGGTCGATTTGGCCTCGCCAGGGGCTCTGGCGTCCTTGGTTTAGGTAGGTCCAGATCTGACCACCTAACTTACCTATCTGTTGGAGAATACGCCACAGGACCACATGGCACTAGCTTCCTCCTCCACATGGAAGGTTTCTCTGTCTTCGTCTGACATATCTTGTCCCCAACTAGTGTGGCTTCCCTATTTCTCATCTCTGTTTAATGTTAGTTTATCCAAAGACAAGGCTCTGTGCTCGAAGCTAAACAAACCTCCCTCTTTGCCTCGTGTCTGAGCACCTTTAAGTCGATAATTTTTTCCTTTATCTTTTGATTCACTTTTGGTCCTCATTTCATTATAAACCTTATCAATTTTTTCTCCAATGCTTCTTATATCAAAATTATCCTCTAGAAGGCCCTGGTATTGGTTCATGTGTCGGGAAGAATTCTTCTATGTTCTCCCATGTTACCACTGGATTTGGTTCCATTAACTCTTTCTCAATGCGATCAATGGCACGTGCCCTTTGCCTTCTCTTTCATTCCATCTCCTCGTCAAACTCTCTTTGTTTATTTGCTTCCTCCTGACCCTTTCCTCTTCTTGTCTTTTCGCCTCTCTTCTCTCATTTGCCCTATGCACTTCTTCATCTCTGCGTCTTTGCATTCTTTTATCTCTAAATTTCTGTTCCTCCTCTTCTTCTCTTTTCTTTTCTAGCTTATCTCGTTCTTCGATTGCTCTTTGCCTGTTATCATATTTGCCTCTGCTCTTTCCTTAACTGTTCATTTTGATACAGTTGTTCCCGTCTTTGTCTACTCTTTTTAAGGCCTTGTCTTCTTTCAATCGTTGCTCTCTCTCTTTATCATCTTGTTCGTCCTGATCTTCCTTTTGCCTTACTTTAGCCGGTCAAGTGGCACAGTGAGTAGAGCGCTCACTTTGACATTCGTGCAGAGCCTGCTAACGCAGGTTCGAATCCCGGCGGGGCCAAAATCAGCCTTTCATCCTTCCGAGGTCGATAAATGAGCACCACACACCGTGGGTAATAATAAGCAGCGCTCAGATACCTGAGGGTTCGTAGCGCTATATAAATGCCAAATTATTATTATTACTTCCTCAATGCTCTCCCCATTAAGTTTGAGCAATATCTGACCTCCTGCCCATTAGTTCTGTATGAGCGCTACCTCATCAGCTTTTTCTTTCTCTCCTTTCCATCTCTTTATTTCTCTCTCTATATATAGAGACATACCTGGTCGATCACTTCTTTCCTTGTTCCGTGGGACTATCTCTTACATCTCTTTCTGGAGTCTTTTCTGGACCCTCATTGCTGCTACATGCAGGTGACTTATATGTCGGGTTATTATACCCTGTCGCTGCCTTAAGCTCTCTTAAAGGATATTATCCTTCATCCTTCGGACTATCGCCATTTATTTCAGGTGCAGTAGAGGTAGCATAAGTCTCAACACCCCCCTCTTTACACTGGTTAAGCATCTAGTCTTCAGGAGGCAGGTCTTCCCGTTCCTCCTGGTACATCTTCCAAAGCTCTACGTTAGCTAATCTTTTTTCTAACTTTTTTCTTGTGTATGCTGCATGCAAATATGTCATCATGTATTGCAAAACTGCTTTAGATAGTGATCCCTTTTGTGTCCATGGCATGAACATTTCATCTACCGTGCCCTTAACCCATTCTGCACTGTACTGCTTGAGCTTGGGTGCGTGTTTTGGCAACTGTCTGCACAAGTGTATAAGCAGAGTAATATCCTTCATCATGACTTAGTCACAATCGACTGTCACTACCTACCATTATTTTACACAAATAAATGCTTTCCAGAAAAATAATACAATATGAGCATGCACCAATCGTCGCAGCTCCAAGACTGTATGTGTCATGACCCACAGGACGTGCCCCTTTTGGTCTTCCTGGTCCTTATCGCAACGGGCCATGCATTCCTTGACACTCCCAACATGGCCGTCCAGCGTGACACGTCTTCCGCGGTCTATATGTTGGACGTAACGTATTCTACTAATACATCGCACCCCCGCGGCTCCACGCGTCTCAATGCTATTGCCAAGTAGCGATCAGACGTGTGCTCCGTAGTTCGCAGTATTGCTTTCCTGGTTCCTAGCTTTTCTACTTCCATTCGACCAACCACCGAAGTGCAGAATTTAAAGGTGGAAAACGCTGCTCTTAAGCAATTAGTTCTAACCCGTGATTCAGCCGCAAAAGAAAGTGTGTTACTGGGCGGCATTGTTGACAAATACGATGGGTCAGCAAAAACCCTTTGTGGATTCCTGGACTCATGTTTGGTTCACTTTACATTTAAGCCCTATTACTTTTCCACTCCGAGGGCTAAGGTGGGGTTCATAATCTCTCACCTTTCCGTAAATGCTTTAACCTGGGCTACACCCCTAGTTAACTCCGGCGACGCTCTCCTAGATGACTACAATGGTTTCATACGGGCCCTAAAGACCATGTTTGATCGCCAAGAGCAGGTCTTTAGTGCCCAGGAACGCCTCTTAGACTTTCAGCAGGGATCCCAGGATGTGCTCATGTATGTAACCCGCTTCAAGCAATTGGTCAAAGAAGCTGATTGATCTCCGGAGGCAAGTTTTACCCTTTTCAGGAGAGGACTAAATGAGGAGATTAAAGATGAGTTAGCCAGAGTGGCCCGACCGAACTCATTCCAGGCTCTTATGGACCTTGCCATGCAAATAGACTTTCGCATCCAGGAAAGGAAGGCAGAGAAGAGAAAATCTAGGGGAAACCCTCCAAAGGTGTCCTTTGAGAGTACCTCCAAATCTGACACAAACCCTGGATCAGTTACTGAAAGGATGACAAGGATTAATACGGGGTTGTGCATGTATTGTGCCTCAGACAAACACTTGGTTAGAGAATGCCCTCTGGCCCCTCCTCGGCGTTCAGGAAACGCCAACTCCCGATCCTAGATGGAGCAGGGCTTCATGAGAGAGATGTTTGCTCCACATCAATTCCATCCTTGAACTCTCCTGGACAAAACAATCTAGTGATACTACAGGCCTTCCTATCAACCTCCGGGAATAAGACCTATCCTGTTTTGGCCTTGGTAGACTGCGGGGCTATGGGAATATTCAATGATCAAGATTGGATTTTTAGTCACCACATCCCATACGAAACACGAAGCATCATGCAACCGGTGGAAGCGATCGATGGAAGACCCCTCACTTCGGTGCCCATAAGCCTGCAGACCAAAGAGATCCAGCTTTCAATTAACCACCACCAAGAGCGGATTCGATTCGACATTATTAAGTAAGCTCATGGTTACAGAAACACAATCCGTATATCAATTGGACAGCAGGATCACTATTCCTCGGCTCAGAGTTTTGTATGTCTCACTGCCTAATCCTGGATCCCTCCTTGACCCCCTCCAAAGAACCACCAATAGACCATCAAGCACCTCTCATGGTTTCCAATATCGTGCAGGTCCCTAAGGCCTATCAGGGATTTGTTGATGTGTTCTCAACTGCCATAGTCCAGGCCTTACCCCCTCACAGGCCTGAAGACTGCGCCATAGACACGGATCCCTCAGCAGTGATTCCTTTTGGCAGGATGTTCATCCTTTCCGAACCTGAGAAAAAGGCCCTCCAAGAATACTTGGATACCAACCTTGATAATGGCACCATAAGACCTTCAAAATCTCCAGCCGGAGCTTCATTGTTCTTTGTTCCTAAGAAGGACACTAAGGAACTCAGACCCTGCCTCGATTATCGTGGATTAAATCAATGCACCCTCAAGGACCGGTACCCTTTACCCTTAATCTCGGATAGCCTGGAAGCGGTCAGAGGCGCTGTGATTTTCACGAAACTGGACCTCCGGAGTGCCTATAATTTGATTTGTATGCGGGAAGGAGACGAAAGGAAAACAGCATTCAGAATACCCTTTGGTCACTTCGAATATCTGGTCATGCCCTTTGGATTAGCTAATGCCCCAGCGTTTCAACGTTTTATGGACAGGGTGTTCCCTGACATGCTATTCCTCTTCGTCATCGTCTACCTGGACGACATTTTGATCTACTCCAAGGACCTTCTAAAGCATGAAGAGCACGTAAAGGCAGTACTACAATGACTCCGTGAACATAAACTCTTGGCCAAACCCGAGAAATGTCTGTTTCACGTTGCTTCTGTTCATTACCTAGGATTTATCCTTACTCCAGAGGGAATTGGCATGGACCCTTCAAAGGTAAAGGCTATATTATCCTGGCCTGCTCCCACGTCCGTGAAACAAGTTCAATCCTTCCTGAGGCTTGCCAATTTCTAGCGGAAGTTTATACGCACCTTCTCTGAGATTGTTCAACCGATTGTTGCTCTCCTGAAGAAACACACCCCCAGGTGGTGTGGCCAGCGGAGGACCCGTGTGGATGGCTCCGAGGTAGGCTCTGTGTCCCCTTCTCCGTTATGGCCCTTAACTACCCCTTAAATCGTCTGTTTTTGGCTGCAAATTGAGATTTCGGTGGCTGAGCAGCTGAGGCGTTGCTGGAGAAAAGGCGAAGCACCGGAATGCCGCCGTGTCCGAGATCGGAGCGATTGTCTCGGACGTTCTGATCCTCCAGCCAAGATGGCGGGTCGGCACTGAACGCTGCATTACGGCGGTTGAGGCATGGCGGTTGGTCTCGTCTTCCCCGCATGAGAGTATCACTGAACTCATCTGAAAAGGAGCGCCCAGCCGCCCTCCCTGCACGAGGGCACCATTGCGCCTGAATGAGGTGGGGGACCTGGCGCCCTGACTGGGAGGAGTGAAGACAGGGTCGCAGCCTTGGAGCGGTGAGGCGCCCCGGAGACCCGCTCTGGACCCATAGCTTGGCGAGCCCTCCGACGCGGTGGGCGAGCGAGTGCGCCCGTCCACGGGGGACCCGGCGTGGCTACTGAGTGGTGCTCGCTGCGGGGTGGATTCGGCGGCGGCCGGTGGGTGTGCCGGGCCCCCTCGAGAGGAGAGTGGAGCCGCCGCATTTGATCCCGGTGGGCAGTGGAGGCTCGATGCGGGGCTGCTGGATACCCGTGCTGCCGGCGATGCGCTCCTGTCCCGCGCCCAACTGGTGACTGTGAGGTGAGAAGAGGAGGGAAGGCCCCCGGTGCGCATCGATGGGGAGTTGGCAAAGGGAGCGGACTGTGTCCATGCATATAAATCACCTGTGAAAGCCCGGATCTCCTCCTCGCCCCGTTAAGTCTTGAGAGCAGGGGGACTCCTTGGGGGAGTGGGAATATCCCCAAATTAATGTAATTCAGGGGAGGAGACGGGGCGTAGGAGGGAGAGACACAACATTGGAAGCCTTAATCAGCACATGTGGTGGAGTGTGTTGGGAGTAGCTCTCACAAATACCGGCGCATTGGCCTGCAGCATTGCGATTGGCGGGTCCTCCTGGCGAACGTGAGCAGCGACACAACTGAGGAATTGAGGACTATGTGGCTTGGTGGTGGAGGTGGGGGCACCTGACGGTGCGACCTAACACATCCAAAGAGGAATAGAAGAATCCAGGTCTTGGTGGGTCCCGCGTTCCGTTGCTGGCGGTACATAAGGAAGAGTGGGGACTCCCCCTCCCATAGGCATTACAACAGACTTACATCGGGGGTGGGCCCAGCCTGACCCAGCCTGGGTGTGCTGGTCCTCCCCACACCGCTGACCCAACATGTCCAAACAAACCACTAAAGCCAAAGGGGGAGCACCAGGGGACATCAAGATGATGTTGCAAGCGCCAGAAACACAAAAGCGGAGTCAGATCCAAGCTACAGCTCAGGTGCATCTCTCCCCATCAGAAGACCTGGCTGACACTTCGGATCCACCAATTCAGAAATATGACCTTCTGGCGCTGCTTCAAGAATTGAAGAAGGATATTAAAGAAAGCGCTGCAGACTTGGCTAAGTCTATAGCTGATCTCAGCAAGGGGGTCATGGCAGCTGAGCGAAGGATAGACGAAGTCGAAATGGCGGTTGCCGTACAAAGTCATGAACAGGAGGAGCTAAGCAGAAGAGTGCAAGAGCTTGAACATCAGATGGAATGGGTCCAAAATAGACAGGAAGATGCCAAAAACAGGTCCCGAAGGAATAACATTCGGATACGGGGGGTTCCCAAATCAGTGACGGACCCGGAAATTACACCAATATGTAACAGACCTGTTTCGACATATCCTAAGCGCCGGAGAGGAGAAAGAGATAGTCCTAGACCGTACGCATAGGGGCTACTCGACGTTCCAAATTGATAAAAATCTTACTCCTGATGTCCTTTCAAGGGTACATTTATTCCAAGGAAAAGAAAACATTATGCGCTCTGCAAGGAAGAAAGAACATATACAGTTCAGATCGGCAACCATCCAAATATACCAGGATCTTTCACAAGCAACCCTCCTCAAGAGGAAGAGGTTGAGGGTTGTGACGAACTGGCTGCGGGCTAAAGGGGTTCGTTACCGCTGGGCGTACCCTACTGGTCTTCGATTTGAATGGGAAGGACAACGTTACACGGTCACCAAGGAGGAAGAAATTGACAGATTTATGGAGGACAAGGAGACTGGGCGCGATGTTGGCGTGAATAGTTCCCCATCTAGGGATAGACAGAATATGGGCTCGCCCGAGAAGGAACAATGGAAACCGGCACGCCACCGACCAAAGGGCCGCAACAAGGATACCAACGCTGAAGATCCTAGGTGACGGCATACGCTTCAATTTCAGGTGCTATCCCTATATCAGCAGAGGTGAGGTTGATGAACAAGGAACTTTGACAAATTCGGGCGTGAACAGGGTAAAGAAATATGAAGATGGTGCCTGTAAAACCTGTCAACACCGAGAACATATAGGCACTTATGTAAGAGGGGGCGTGGGGAGGAACGGGGGGGGGAACCAGACCCCACTTTTTCCAGGAACGGTTATACCTGGTTCTTTCTGAGGTTCAATTCACTAAATGTTTGTAACAGTTTGGGAATTTACATGTTTTGGGGACAGTTTGGGTTTTGGGATGACGGTGTTGCAACATGTGCATGGTACTCTCCGGAAAAGGGAGAGACCCCTGGATCTTAACGGGAGCAGAAATGCAGGGCATGGCCATGACTGATTTAACACTGGTTACTTTAAATGTCCAGGGGCTTAACTCTCCAATTAAGCGCAAATTGATATTAGCCAGGCTGAGTGACATGCAGGCCTCAGTGGTTTGGTTGCAGGAGACACACCTACTCAAGGCTGATGAGCATAGATTGAGACATAAGGCGTTCCCCACACAGTTTTTCGCCACTAGCGGTACCAAAAAGAGAGGGGTAGGCATCTTGATAGCGAAAGGGATTATCTTTGAAAAACAATTCTTGAAAAGGGACCCTGAAGCCCGCTATCGGCTGGTGGGGGGAAATTTAATGGAGCAACAGGTGACATTGGTATCAATCTATGCTCCTAACAAAGGTCAAGACCGCTTTCTGAGAGAGATCCTCCCGATCATGGCACAATGGGGTAGAGGACAGATGTTAATGGGAGGAGATTTTAACGGGGTGGTGGACGCTGCGATGAACAAGACCCTACCTGCCACCTCTCATGACCATATGTTTAGGAACCTTTCGCTAAATTTATCAGGGAATTGCATCTGATTGAATCCTGGCGTTTCTTCAACCCACAAGAAAAGGCTTACACCCACTATTCTGCAGTGCACAAAAGCTACGCCCGGATCGACATTGGTGCTGATTTCAGACTCTCTGATTCCACAAATTATATATAAAACCAAAAAATCGAAGAAATCATGGAAAGCATTGAAGAAAACTAGAGCGGTTCTAGAGACCCACCTGGTGGATGAAGCCGCACTTCTCCTGGTGCGAACAAAACAGTTTTACTATACAAAAGGGGATAAGGCGAACCGTTTCCTTGCTGCTAAATTGAAGCAGCGGAAGAATCGGAATTGCATAATCCAGCTCCGGAACGCGGAGGGGGATCTGGTATGGGGAGAAAAGGCAGTGGAGGAAGTGCTCTACTCATATTATACTAAGAATTCACAACGGGAAAACCTGGGGAGGGATAAACAAAGCGCTTTCCTCGACCAGATATCCCTACCCCAAATTAGCGATTCAGACAAACAAAGTTTAGAAGCCCCTATAACGGAAGAAGAAGTGGGAGAAGCAATAAAAGCATTGAGGACGAATAAAACCCCTAGTCCAGATGGGCTTAGCAACGCATAATATAAAACATTGAGAACCACCCTACTAGGCCCCCTAACGAAACTGTTTAACTATATACGCGATACGGGTAGGATCATTGGGGATATGAGCCAAGCGACCACGTTATTACTCTTAAAACCAAACAGAGACCCCACTGATTGCTCGAGTTACCGCCCCATCTCATTATTAAACGGAGATGCAAAGATTTATTTGTTAATTCTAGCCCGGAGATTAGCGGGGGTACTTCCGGAGATAATTCATACTGATCAGGCGGGCTTTATACATGGGCAGAATACACATGACAATATTCGCTGAGCTATAAATACAATTGAGTGGGGCCGGAGAACAGGACAGCGGTTTTCTGTTTTGGCTTTGGATGCCTCTCATGCATTCGATAGCTTGCATTGTGGATATCTGCGGATGACGCTCGAGAAGTTCGGGTGTAGCCTGATTTTCATACGTATGGTAATGGCCAACTTTGTTCACCCATATACTCAACTAATGGTTAATGGCAGATTCACAGATAATATTCCAATCCAAAAGGGCACGAGACAAGGGTGTCCATTGTCACCTTTAATATTTGCCATGGCCATGGAGCCGTTGGCACAAAGGATTCGCAATGACCTAGAGATCCGTGGGATGGAGGTGGGCGCTGTGGGTCCTCAAAAAATTGCGCTTTACGCAGATGATATTCTCCTGTTCCTTAAAGATACCACGCGCTCGCTACCCAAAACACTTGATCTCTTTGGGGAGTTTGCGAAGATCTCTGGGTTTAACATTAACTATGACAAGTCTTGTGCACTCAATATTACTGAGGGTGCTGAGCAAGTGCCGGAATGGGCAAATAGGTACCCTCTGAAGTGGGAGCGGAATAGGGTCAAATATCTGGGTATACAACTGACACCTAAATATGGGAAACTGTATGGGGCTAACATCCCGGACCTGCTGAAAGAACTAGCAGAAGAGCTAAAACACTGGGAGGTGCAGGAGTTATCTTGGCTGGCCAGAATATTAGCGGTAAAGATGTTCCTTCTCCCAAAGTTCCTTTATGTTGTAAGAGCCCTGCCAGTGCGTATCCCACCCCCAGCAATTCAAAAACTACAAAAGGAAATAATGGCATTTATTTGGAAAAGAAAGAAACCACGAGTCCCCAAAAAGGTCTTGTTTAGGCCTCAATCGCTAGGAGGGTTAGCAGTTCTTAAAATTAGCAGATACTTATGTGCAGCGCAGCTGGCGCCTATGCTACAGTGGTCACCTGGAACCACCCAAATGTGTTGGGTGACTCTTGAAAAAGAGGCAACTACAACTCCCCTAGATAACCTCTCCTTCCTTCCGGAACGACACAGAAGCAAAGAAGGCGTTCCGCTTGAGTCTACCAAAGCTTCCTTGTGGTACTGGGATAAAGCGCTACGACAAAGGGGAGTGAAAGTTGGTAGAGGACCCCTAGCACAAGTAGCCTATAACTCAGATTTTACTCCCGGAGTGGGACCTGATTTTTGGGCACAATGGGACGGGAATGAGAGGTCACTAGTGATGGGAGATTTCTATGAGGAAGGCATACCACTGACCTTTGATAAATGTAAAACCAAATTTAATATTCCTGAGACCGAGAGGTTTCATTACATCCAACTAAGGCATTGGATTACTAATAGAAAAGTATGAGAAGAATCAATCCGAGAACCAGTGGGCCTAGAGCTCACGATGAAAGAGGGCCATCCTGAGAAAGGGGTGTCGAGATTGTACAACCTAATGGGAACATTAGACCCTGAAGAAGTGCTCCTTTATATGCAGCGGTGGGAGGCGGACGTGGGGAAACCGATCTCTAGTGACACCTGGTATCAAATTTGGCAAAGAACTGCGAAATTCTCCAAGTGAACCTCCATCAAAGAAGCAGCATACAAAATGTGCTTACGATGGTACATGACACCTGCACGTATGCACACCATCAATCCGGATTACCCCATAACCTGCTGGAGGAACTGTGGGCAACCAGGTGACTTCATACATATGTGGTGGACTTGTCCGCTGGCCAAAACATATTGGAAGGAAATCCTCAGCCACATCAAGGAGATAACTGGGACACAACTGCCCTTTGACCCTTTGGTGACCCTATTGGGGGAAGCGGTCGAAGGAAGCTATCCTAAATCGGGTCCAAAAGCTCACCTTATCACCCACATGTTAAACGCGGCTAGAATAACTTTGGCTCATAACTGGAAGAACAGACAAGGTCCGATAACAGCTATGTGGTGGGTGAGACTATGGGGGGTTATGGCCATGGAAAAGACTTCCGCCTTAGCCCACGGCTCCTAAACAAAATATTTGGACATTTGGTTGCCGCTGCATGACTATACAATGGACAGAGAGCAAATGTACTTTAAACTGGGACTTTTGCGTAGCATTTCTGTTATTTAATTACACAAGCTGAACTGAGAAAGGTGCGATCCAGGCTACTTATTTGTTGATATTGTTCACACTGTATCCATTGTTAGGATGTTTGGGGTGTGACGTCATTGGGATTGTTTGTACTTATTTGAACATTAAAATAAAGTTGATAAAAAAAAATTAAAAAAAGAAAGACACCCCCTTTGTCTGGTCTATTCCGCAAGATAAGGCATTCCAACTCTTGAAGACAACATTTTATCAAGCTCCCATTCCGGCCCAACCCGACATTGATCGACCATTCCTTGTGGAAACGGATGCCTCGAACTATGCCATTGGAGCGGTGTTGAAGCAAGAATTTGAGGATAAAGTAGAATACCCCATTGCTTACCTTTCACGAACCCCGACTCCCAGTTAGACACACTACTCCGTCCTGGAAAAAGAACTTTTAGTCATCCACCAAGCCTTCACTGAGTGGCGACATCTATTCCTGGCAGCAATATATCCAGTCCAGGTCCGCACGGACCACCGAAATCTTCAAATTCTACAGTCATTAGAGTGTCGGAACAGTCGTCAGGCTCGTTGGGCCTTCTTCTTTGCCCAGTACCAGTTCCACATCACTCATGTTCCTGGATCACAAAACTTAATTGCTGACGCCTTATCTCGATGGCCTGACTATGAAACTACCGAAGATAAGGCCTATCCTAAGATGTTTCCCCACACGATTTTTGTAGCCCAAGCAGTCAACCTCCTGGAAGAAATCCGAGTACAAACCCAATCCTCTGAACTCTGGAAGAATATTTCAAGAAAGAGTCAATGGAACCTGAGAGTCAAGGAAGGATATTTGTTCAAGGACAACGCTCTGCTCATTCCTACACAAAAATTACAACAAAGAATAATAAACCTCTGTCATGATACCCTTCACTCCGGACATCGTGGCATCACCAATACCCTCCACCTCATACAAAGACAATTTTGGTGGCCTAAAATGAACACTGACGTACAACTATACAACCAAGCCTGTGCAATCTGTAGTCAGAATAAACATGACAACAAGAGGCCGGCGGGTCTTCTGCTACAACCCGCACTGCCAACAAGGCCATTGGAATTTATCGCTACAGACTTCATTGTGGAATTACCGCCTTCTAGAGGGTACACCACCATCATGGTCACCATTGACTTGTTCACTCATATGGCTCATTTCACACCCCTCAATAAGCTACCATCCTCATCTGAACTGGCTGGAATGTTCCTGGAGCACATATTCCGTCTTCATGGACTTCCTTCCAAGATAATTTCCGATCGAGGACCTCAATACGTCTCACAATTCTGGAAACACCTCTGTCAAATATTAGGAATCCAACGCGCTCTTTCATCAGGTTATCACCCTCAAACCAACGGGGCCACAGAACGTGATAATCAGACTCTGGAACAATATCTTCGATGTTTTGCTACTAAGGTTCAGGATGACTGGTCGCTCCTGATACCCGTGGCTAAATTTGCCTATAACAATTCCGATTATTCAGCAGTTAAGACCAGTCCCTTTTATTGCAGCCAAGGATTCCATCCATCAGTTCTGCCCTCTGTTCTTTCACAACCCACACCGGTACCTACTGTCGACTCCTGGATTGAAACACTCATCAACATACATAAGGAGATCAAAGAGCACTTAGAGAAGGCCAGAACACAGACCAAGAGATATGCTGATTCCAAAACAAGACCCGGGCCTTCTTATTCAGTTGGAGATCAAGTCTGGTTGTCCTCGAAATTACTACTCTGACATCTACGGCCAAACAAATTGGCCCCCCGGTATTATGGTCCGTTTTCCATCAAGGAAATTATGAACCCAGTCTCATACCGGCTCAAGCTACCAGAATCCTGGAAAAAGATTCACCCAGTTTTTCACACCTCCTCATTAAAACCTTACATTCAATCCTCCCGGAAATCCTGCAGACCCACTCCTGTGGTGGTGGACAATCAACTGGAATATGAAGTGTCCCAGATATGCGACTCCAGGTATAAACGGGGTCAGCTTCAATACCTGGTTGAATGGAAAGGATATCCCCCCAGTGAAAGAACTTGGGAACCACTTTCTAATCTGAATACCCCTCGACTGCTCAGAAGATACCACCTCATACACCCAGGCAAACCTGGAGGAACAGGTTTTCGGAGGAGGCATGCTGTCATGACCCACAGGACTCACCCCTTTTGGTCTTCCTGGTCCTTATCGCAACGGGCCTTGCATTCCGTGACACTCCCAACATGGCCATCCAGCATGACACGCCTTCCGCGGTCTATACGTTGGATGTAACGTATTCTACTAATAGATGGCACCCCCGCGGCTCTGCGCGTCTCAATGCTATTGCCAAGTAGCGATCAGACGTGTGCTCCGTAGTTCGCAGTATTGCTTTCCTGGTTCCTAGCTTTTCTACTTCCATTCCTTGCCCCTTTCCCTTTTCTTCTTGCTTCCTGGACTCGTGCGCCATCAGCACGTCTTCTTCGTTTCCCGGATCCCCGGATTGCTGCATCCCAGAATCTTAAACGCATGCTGGAGTCGGAAGAGACTTTCTCAGCCCTATTCAAGTCCAGGTCTGTCCGCAAGAAGACACTGCCCACGGAGTCCAGAAAGGATCGGTCTCAGGTGAGAAGGGGGGAACTCAGTGACACTATGTCACATTTCACTTCAATCTAGCCATTCAATGATCATCATTGGTCAACTAACAAATAAATGATTACATTTCAACTCTCAATATTCTCTACCTTAGTCTATTTCTACGTTGTTTCTCAATATTTCATTTCTTCACCACATATATCATATACAATATATAAACAGACAGACAAACTGACAGACTGGCCGGCCCACATAAATCTACGTCAACGCTCCTCATGACTTTTGTTCCTGCCACTAATAATGACTCTGATTGGAGTATGAACTGTCCTCTTTAATGATCCTTGATCATTTGTAGCATAGGTACGTCCACTTGGACTCTAGGACAAGTTCCTTCTAAACGTCCTTAACGTAGGATTGCGGGTTTATCATATAGATCGCTCCTCGTCTATATACTATGACGCTCTTCATCTTAATCATGACGCTCTTCGTCTTAAACCAAAAATAAAATACCCCAACCAACCCTCCGTTATTTTTTCCCCGTTATCACTCTTCCCCACTCATTGCTTATTCGGTTTGCCACCTCACTCAGCCTACACACCATTCACGTTTTCAACTTCTGACCCTCGGGATTGTCTCTTCCTCAACCAGCCTTTTCAGCCTTCGGTCCGCTCAGCTTCCTGGAGAAGTCGGGAGAGGATTCTGCTTGAAAATGAGGGACCCATACCACCTATACTTGCAAGATTTTTTAACTAATGCCCGCTATCTACAGGGAGTTTTACGTTCCTCTAGCTAAATGGCAGAGGACATCCGATATTTCCGGGACCCCAAAGCTTACTACATCGATGGATTTTTAACCATCCTCTGCTACCACGTGAACTCCCGTGCCTACACAAGCCCTTTAAGACGAGGTAACAATACTTTGAGATAGATGGGGATGCAGAATATACTCAAACATCAATAATCAAAATGACTCAGGAAGTTGGCAAAGTGCGTCTGTTTTAATATCAATTATCTAAAACGGGGAGTATAACGAACATCAAAGAACTTGCTCGATCTTCTCAATGCATTTCATAAAAACATAGCCTATATACTAAAGGTTTGTCATCATTGACATCAATCTACATTGCAAACTACAAAAACCTACTTGGGGATGTGATAGGATTACAGGGAACCTCTAGGTATGCGTTCCATACTTGTTGGGAAGGTGATTGGGTCTCTATCATCAGGTGGGGCAACTAAGCCCTCCTCTAGTGCATGTCACTATGAAGGTCATCAAATACACAACATCCCATTGGTTAAACAAACTATAGGGCTCTCTACTACCTGTCCTATTATTGGTTGGCACTCGTGTACCCCTCTGTAATATTCCACCTACGCAAGCAGCACACAGGCTAACATCCAGGTGCTGGTGGGCTGGTCATAACCATAGCTTCCCACCAATTAGCCTGTCATCAATCATCACTTTTGCAGTCTGCCAGTCAATTAGCCCTTTGAACACTGGCCTTGGAAATGTTCTTCGTGCCTGAGAATAAGAGGGAGTATAGGCATACTCTGTCTCTCGGTTCCGATACAGCTCAACTCAGTATCTATTTTCATCCATCCACGTATTTAAAATACTATTAAATGATGAACCTCTGATGTCTTCAATGTTCTCACTCCTCATCCAAGACAGGAGTTTGTTCTTTTCACACGTTCTGTAACTACTGCATGAACATTCAGGTTCACGGTGGCCTTAACTTCCTGGTGCTGGGCCAACCAAGCCTTTCTTGGATTCACCTCCGAATGTCGATTACTTTTCCAACTGCGACACACTAAAAGCCTTTCTTTTCAATGGATCTAGCTCTGCTAAAATTCATTATGGAATCATGCATAGTCCATACATTCCTATGCATATACGTTGGCGCATCGCCGCAATCTATTCACTACATAGCCAGCCTTTAAGAATACTTTGTTTACTTGCATTACTGTATTTCTACACTTGTAAAATAACTTGATATCTTCTTCATTATTTGTTTCTATAGAATGTCTATACTATTCAGCCTCTTCTGAGTGTGTCAGCTCTGCACTGTATGATGTCACTAGGCTTTTTATTTGCTCAGTTTTCACACTTCTTCAGAGATTTCCTTCAAATGTCCATCATATTGTCATGAATGCTTGTATGGCTTCCTCAATGGGAATCTTACTTCCAATATCCTTTTCGGTATCAGTATTTTCACCGGTACTGCACATGTCTCACACTCTGGCTCCCAACATATAGACAGCATGGGGGAGGAGCTTTGGGAGGGGGTACTTGGCTCCACCTCTACACTAAGTTACTAGGGTAATCCAGATGTGGAACCCTTGGTTACTGTTTTTTAGAGAAGCACACCTCCACCTCACTGTCTAGGCCCTACCAGGCCGAAACACGTGCCTGGGGTTTCTGTTGGTACTCTTGTTCAGAAGACAATTGCCTGGCATTTCGGTGCTGGGCTGACCTTGATATGTAGTGGAAATGTATCTTCTGTGAAAGGATGGTGCGCTAAAGACTCTGGTTGAGACTGAATCTGGGATATGGGCTGGTAGAGAGAAACTCCCAGAACCCCCCTTACTTATGCACAGTACAAAAACAGACAAGAGTCCCACGTCAGATGGTAGTTCATGCAAATGGCTTCGCACTAGAATGTACAGACCTCGTCCACACTCAGTGCTACTGTGCTGTGGGATGCTGTTCCCTAAAATGGAAATGGAATATACTCACTACTAAGCAGGATCGACGATTGAGACAGGCGTTGTGTAACTGTTCACAAAAGTGATAATGATACATGGCAGATCACTTGCAACTGGTGTCACTGCTGCTGGATGATTTTGGTGTTATCAATGAGACACCTCTCAGAGGCGGTTGGAAAAGACAGAGCCACGCACAGTTGACCAGGTTTTTGAGCTCCAATTCTTGGTTCAAAAACATGTATTTTTAATGGATGAAGCCTTTAACATACTTTTATTGACACAAAAAGAGCTACCAACCATGTATCTAGATTACCTTTGGGGAGCATGTTGAAACCAATGTATGCGCTTACTCAATTCAACAAAATAATTGTATATTAAGAACTGTGCAATGGGGCCCATGTGGTGAAACCTCCAGAACACTAACAGTTAAAAGGGTGGATTGCAAAGTTTGTGTTTTAGCTCCTCTTCTGTCTTGTTTCTTTCTAAATAAATTAGCTACAGAAATTGCCTTTCTACCTGCACATTGCCCCAGTCTCAAGGGAGAATCACTGGTTATTCCACTGTTTGCCGATGGTATAGATTTGATCTCCTAGTCCCAATAGCCCTTCAAAAACAGTTTTACAAATGTAACTGATTGAAAAGAGTGATTTGGCTTTAACCAGGAGAGGAGAGGCTATTTGAAGCTACTCAAAACACTTGGAAGGCGCGATGTGTACCCAAATATTGAAGTATTGAGGGCTCACGCTCAACGCTTTTTTTTTTTTTAAAACCTGGTAGCACTACCAAAAGCTGTCCATAGTGTGCTCTTAGGCATTGAACTAGAAATAAGTGGCAAATGAAATAAAGCTCAGATCAGGGTGCTCCTATATTAGAGTAGAGTCTGGTGTTCCCCTTTCTCAAAGTGCTGATGGAAATTTTAAGAACGCCGAGTGAAAGTTCATTGCCATGGATGGAAGGTACTAGAGAGGTTGTAGTTGATTTAGGCTTGGAGCATCTTTGGAATAACCCTTTATTAATTGGAGAACTATCAAATAGGGGAGCAAAGATGACCTTCCCAGAATGGCTGATTCAAATAATAATTGAGAATCGCGGGAGATCTTTGGCCACCGGTTATTTTTCCATCAAAGGCTCCCCTGATCCAGAAGCCTATTTAGCAAATATAGTTTATTAAAAAATTTCGCCTGGGCATTTAATCACTGGGAAATTTACTGCCAAATGGGAATCAGTAAACTCTGACAACTGTATGTTTTGTAGCTCCAGGAAAGAGTACTTAATACATGAGATCCACTTGCCCTCTTTATGAGGATAACAGGCAAAATTGTATTATGTTACAATAGGGGAGGACCATGGGCTGGAAAAAGGTTCGATAATATTTGCTCTCAGCCTTTTTTTAACTTCCTCTACCACTATTTATTTTCAGGCTTCTGGGAGTCTGTAGGGTTTTAAATGGACCACTTTTCCCTTTTGAGTTCTCATATGCCTTGTACTCTCCCTGGTTTTCCACAGAATACATCGGAGAATGTCATGACCAGGTCGTTTAAGTCTTTTTGCTTCTGTCCAGATAGCTGTTGAGGAATACGTTTTGAGTTCTCTATCTCCTGCCAGTCCGATAGCACAGCGAGTAGAGTGCACGCTTTGACATCTGTGCAGAGCCTGCTCACACAGGTTCGAATCCCGTCAGGGCCAAACTCAGCCTTTTAACCTTCTGAGGTCGAAAAATGAGTACCAAACACTGTGGGTACTAATAAGCAGTGCTCAGATACCTAAGTGTTCGTAGCGCTATATAAATGCTACATTAATTAATCCTGCAGTATTACACAAAACAATATTGAGGTGGATGGATTTTCTTTCCACTCCTTTAAGAAATTTACATAGTAAAGGTGGGTCTTTTGCTTTATACGTACAGGTCCCAGTTTGCTCTAGTACCTCATAAGGCCCATACCTCTTTGAGACAAGTTTATTTTCAGATGTAAATAAGAGGACTAATATCTTTTGTCCTACTGAAAAATTCCTTACATTTACTTGCTTGTCATAGGTGGACTTTTGTTGTGCCTGAGCTTTTCCATGTGAGTGTTAACTAAATTTCGAACAAGGTTCATATGCTCTCGTAATTGGGTAGCTGTTTGTGAAAGGCGAATAGGTGCCTCTTCCCTTTCCTCCCAG
Organism: Ambystoma mexicanum; assembly: GCF_040938575.1. Taxonomy (NCBI): domain Eukaryota; kingdom Metazoa; phylum Chordata; class Amphibia; order Caudata; family Ambystomatidae; genus Ambystoma; species Ambystoma mexicanum. Next base: position 606,398,134 of record NC_090934.1, on the reverse strand, counting down.
GTCTGCCAGAGCATGTCTAGGCCTTCTCTTGGTTCTCTACCATAAAGTAGTTCAAAGGCAGAGAAAGCGGTGGATGCCTGAGGGGTTTTCCTCACTGCAAATAGGGCACATGGGATGATACTATCCCAGTCCTTTCCATCCTGATCTACCAATTTTCTCAAAATCATTTAAAAGGCTTTATTGAATCTCTCAACCAGCCCGTCCGTTTGGGGGTGGTAAAGTGGAGATATGTAGTAATTCCTTGACTTCACTCATCCCTTTGCTCATAAAATTAGATCCCTAATCCATTAGAATTTCCTTGGAGAAACCAACCCTAGAAAAGAATAGTAAAATGTTAAGATTTGTTGGGTTTCATTGTTCTGCATAGGGATCGCCTCTGGGTATTGGGTAGAGTAATCAACAATTACGAGAACATAGTTATTACTGAGTCTAGAGGTTGCCAATGGCCCAATGATGTCTATCCCAATTCGGCAGAAAGGGACTTTGATGATGGGTAAAGTATTCTGAGGGGCAAATAAGAGGATATGTGCACTGGTTTTCTGGTATATTTCACCTGTCTGGCTAAAGTTCTTCATGCCTGCATGGATAACGGGCCAGTAGAACTTCCCACTAATGTGAGGCTGGGTCTTGGATTGTCCTAAATGCCCCCCTGTCAAATGAGAATGGGCAATCTCTAACACAATCTTACGATGGGTCTTGGGGATTACTAATTGCACTTTACTTAGGCCTTCTCTGGAGGTTTCCTTTCTATACAGTAATCCCTGTTTCAGGAAGAAAAAGGGGCTTCCCCTTTCTTGTCCTTCTCCTTCAGATACCATCTGTACAAAAGCCTCTGCGAGTGCTGGTTCATTTCTCAGAGTGAAAACTAAATCGTGAAGGATGGTAGGTTTTTCTTCCCTCTTTGCCTCAATGGTGGATGGTTCATCAGCCTCTGCAAGGTCTAATCTACCTCTCTCAGTTTTGTCTGGTTTACTTTATTCGTTAAAATAGGGAAATAAAGCCTTCTCAAGAATTCCCTGTTCAATTTTGTCCCCACAATGTATTTCAAATGAAGTTCTGTCATGATTCTACAAGAGAACCTTTACGTCTCCCCGGAAGTCAGGACCTATGACGCCTGCTAAAACATGCAGACCAAACTTCCAGACTTGGCAAGATTTTGGGGCAAGTGTTATATAACAACCGTTAGATATTAGGATAAAGTCTGTGGTAACCATCCCTCTTTTCCCTGGAGGGATAGTAGTATCTCTGCTACTACAAATGTCAAAGCCTATGGATTCTTTTGTGGCGGTGGAGGGATCTGATGCTCTGTGACTAAGTTTCTGGAATTTGGGGTCCCCCAATTTGTCTCAATTGAGACACATCCCACCTGACACCACAAATAAGGAAGGCATGGTATCAAAGAGTGTAGACAGACACAAGTGATCACAGTTCAAGGGTGATTATTGAACTTCATTGGGTTGGTAAAACGCCTATCTAAACCTAAATGTAAGGATGGGAACAAGCTACAACCATAAAATAATAATAACGCAGTCCTAGTGGAGTCTCAAAATAAAAAGGCCAATACTAATAAACCTATTGCCAATCCTTACTTCTAAATACAAAATGGTGTGGGATAACAATGTATGCAAAAGAAAGGTGTTCAAGAAATGATGTGCCACGGTTTGGGTAGTCAGTCCCTATGGTGACTTTGTCTGGGAGTCCAGGGATGACGGCTTTAGTTCACATGGATCTATCTATCAACAATTGTAATTGAGACAGGTCCTATGTCCTCTGCCGCTATAAGGTCAGTTTGTATTTCTGTTTGTCTACTGCCTGAATAGATTAAAGCAGATGCCAGGCTGCCTTTTTTAAAACTGTTTCATGCATTTGAAAAGGGTCTGAAACACAGAGGCAATTACTGATGGGCTCTATTTCTTCTTCATCTCTGTAACGCTCACCTGATTCCCGTAGAGGCGCCGGTCTTGACTGGGCGTATACCGTATCTTCAAAGGTGATGTGTAACACCCGGCTGGCTCTTTGGGCTGGACCTCTGTGCACTGTATGTCTGACTCGAAGGGTAAGATGTCTGCAGATAGAAAATATGGGATTACGGAACTGGGTTATTGAATGTCTCTCTCTTCTTCCCTTTCTCTTCTCCTGTAGAACCCCAAAGGTTAACGCTCTCACCTTAGGTAAGTGAACGCCGTGCTCTCCATCTGCCTCGGGGCAGGGTGCTGTAACCAGTTTCTTCACTGGATAAGGGGAGCAGGCCTCTTGACTTCAGAGGACTGCTGTCCGTCGTTTACTGCACGAACTGTAAGTTTCGAGTAATTCTAATGTCTTTAAAGTCTTTAGTAATGATGTTTCTTGTTTTGCAGGGTTCCGGCGATGGCGGATGACGGGCTGAAGTGAGTTGAAGATGGAGCCCGTGTGATGAATAGAAGCGCCTGGAAGCACATAAGTAAGCGCTTGTTGCCTGCTTCACGATGCGCTCTAACTGTCTTTTTATTTTGCAGGTACAAGTTCGGAGCGGCTGCAGGGTGCCGGAATACCCACTGGGTTAGATGTGGAAAGGAGTAATGGCACGTGAGTATTAAAGTTCCCCAATGTCTTTAAACGCACCTTGTTTTGTCTTTCAGATGCGGGATGCAGCGCCGAAGGCCTCCGGAGCGTGCGAAGAGGATGCCGGAATGCAGTGTGAAGACCTCCGGAGCCCACGAAGAGTAGGTAAGCCTTTGTCTTTCAGATGCCGGAATGCAGCGCGAGGCGTTGGTGACAGCCGATGGACCAGGTAAGTGAAGAGCTGTCACTGAAGACCGTAATGCTAACCTGTTCTTTCTTGTCTTTATAGGTGTTGCTGAAGACTGGATTCAGGATGGTAAGCCTTTTTCCTTAGGCCCAGGATCAGATGCAGAAGACACGATGAGCGTTCTGCTGCAGAGGATGCAGAATAACGCAAAGCAAGATTCATCCATCGGGTGTGGTTTAAATAGCCTCCTGTAGTGCTTAGGTGTCTCCTTCCACAGCCACGCCTAGGTAAGAAAAGAGTTCCTGCTTTCCAGAAGAGTTCCAGTGTTCTGAATCTAGGGAGTGGCTCCTGCCCCACCCAACAGGAAAAGTAGTTCCAAACAGAAGAGGATCAGAGGCTCAACTGGCAGGCAAGTAAGCAGCATGGTCTGCTGCAGGTAAGTCCACCCAAGCATTATGAGCCCGGCGCTTCCAGCGCTGGGACTGGGCATATTTATGAGCCTGGTGCCACTGGCACCAGGACTGGGTCCAAAAGGTCCCAATTGGGACTGGTTGGCACTCGGAACCTGGGTTATGGATCTGCTTCCAAGGGAGTTGGGAAAACCCTGACCTTTTGGAAGCAGAGATCATGACAATCACCAGGGAGAATATTATACTCTTCCCCTACCATCCAGCCTACCTTCACAGGTTCTTCTCTCAGTTCTTGGGACAGTTCCTAGCCAAGTGACCCTTTTCTCTACAGGACAAGCAAGATATTTCAGGAGCTGTCAGTTCTTTTCTTTCAAGAGGTATGGGTCTTAATTTTTCCCTACCCTGGTTGTATCATTGTTCTTCTTTTCGTCAAACTCTCTCCCAGGTTTCCCTTTTGTACAATTTTATATCTTCCCCAGAGAGCTTCTGTACCCACTACTCTATGATCATTAGAGGGTGGGCGGTAAAAATGCTCCATCTGCCCAACCCAGTATAATAAACTGTCTTAATATCTTCAAAGGGTGTTGTCCCCAGGGGGTTCAGGGTTTGATAGGAGGCCTGTTTTTCTCCCTTTAACATATCTTATTGTTCTCGTTCCACTGAAACTGATGGGCCAATCTTTCAAAGTTAAGGAAGAAATATCCTAGGTCTTCTCCCGCAGGGTAGTACTGTAAAATGCCATGTGGGAGGATTGGTCTTTGTTGTTGGAGGGTTAGTCTATCCAATCCCTCCTGGTGTCTTAGATCCACCTGAATCTGATTATCTAACAGAGATTCAATGGGATTTACACTGTTTGGGAGTTTTGTTTCAGCTGTACCTGAAGCAGGCCTCCTCTTTGCTATCAGAGTCGAAGTCACTAGAGGTTTCAGAAGAGGTTCTTTCCCAATCCCTGGGAGTTTGGTCGTCATCATGTTCCCGTCAGGATCCCTCTGGAGTTTTAGCATGAGAGCTGGGGCAACTACAAAGAGGTGCTAGTGTGTGTTGAATTTGGGATAGGCCTAACCTAATAGAAAATGCTAACACCTGATATAATAATTTGTTCAAACTCTCTGGGATGTGTATGGGAGGAAAGTTCTTTAGAACTCCCCTCCCCCTACACTCCTCTCCTACGTGAGGCTTATGACTCGTCGGTAGCCACCCATGCGCCTGGGCACGGAATGCAGGATGGCTGCGGGCCGACACATGAGACTGCACGGCTCACCTTGTATCATGATAGAGACTCCATTTTGTAATACACTTAGACTCCATTTTGAGAACACTAATTCAGGCCTCTGTGTAACAAGCAGCCCGCAGAGCTGCAGCTCTCCCCCACTTAACTGTGCACAGCGAGCCCGCACTTCCCCCAGCCTCCTCCCCATGGCGGCTCCACTGAAGGCCTGTTCTCACGAGCAACTAGGCGCGAACAAGTAACAGAACAAACACTATCATTTACCTTCCGCAGTACATCATTGCCCTGACGGTGCCCGGAGCTTAAGTTGAGGTCTGGGAAAAAGCAGAGCTGTCCCTATCAAACATGCCTTGACCCCTTGCAGACCCCAACATTCATGATATATGCTGTGCCTAACCCCCTACCCTGTTCCCCGTTTGAAGTGTCAGACCTGAATGTTAAACCCATGTGCCACCCAGTCTTACCCATGCTGCTAAGCCATTTGCGAGGAGGCTCAAAACTCATAATGTTGATTGTTCATATTAAAATGGATGTTCATATCAAAATGGAACGACCCTTGCCCACCCCAGAACACTTACATGTAAAGTTGTCCAACATATGTAAATTCTAACCTATTGTCACCAACCAAAGGTCATTGCTACCACGCAATATTTAAAAAGCAATGTACAAAATCCCTATGCATGATATGATTTTATGTGTTGCAACATATACCAGCCATTTAGAGTAACACACCCCACTTGTTGTCAAATGAGATGTCATTCGAAGTAATTGTTTTTACCCTTGAACATCAGTCCAATCGTAAGTATAACATTGTAACTTGTCACTGATGTTGACGTATACACCAACCTCGTTCTACCTCACGTTCTATGCTAGCTTTCCCCATGTGCCCGCCGCAACAAAATGAAGAACTGTGAATGATGTGATGTTAACAAAAGCTTTTTACTGATTCTGTGAACATAGTACTCATGAACCACGAAGAAGTGTAAAATAAACAGTGCCCATAAGCTCATATGATACATCCATAAATTAATGCATACATGTAAACATGCAATTGTGCTAACATACCTCAGTTTTCCGTCTCTATAATGATGTGCATACTACTTGATAAATGTAGACCCGCGAAACATTGCAAGGCCATCTCCCCCTCCTCCTAGCGAGCCGCGCGTTCAACTCCCACCCTCCTCCCTCCACGCTCCCGTCTTGGGGACCGCCCCGCACACGTGGGTGTTTTCATTCACCCAGGTCGCTCCACACATGCGACCTGGGGCTGACCTTTACGCCGAGCTCCAGCTGGCAGAGACGCATCCCGGGTCAACCCCCATCAGGAGACCCTGGGGGGGCGCTTGAGGCAGGTACCCCCAAGGAACACAGATTTCTTGTCTTTCTGTCTTTCTATCCTTTCTACACTCCTTTAGTTTCACTGCCCTTCTTTCTCCTGCCTCTCCTTTCAAATGTCACCTTCTAATGTATTTTTTTCAGTCCAGACCACATCTCTGTCTCTTGGCAGGGGAGGCCTGCTCATTGTCTTTCAGCCTCCTCAAGGTTCCATGTGTCCCTCATGGTGGGGAATGTGGTACAGTCAGTTAAGTCCAACGTCTAAAACAAACACATTTCACCCTGAATAAAATTGCTTTTTAAAACCAACTTGTGTCTTGTGGTTTCTTTTTATATTTATTTATATACTTCTCCATGACCCCCTTTTAAAGACCCCATTTGGGCCGGGGGTTACAACCCTATTAAATGCTTTCTCTGAGTCCAAAGCCACAGCAACACAGCTCTCTTCAGAGCACTCTGACATAGAAAATACTGAAAATTGGAGACCTTACAGCACACTGCAGTTGGCCCCACTTTTGCACTTTGTGAACATCGCCATTTACCTGCCAACATCTGTAGCCTAATATGGTGACCTGACCTAACCGTGCAAGCTCTGCAGTTCCCAATGCCCATATCAAGTCGACCAGTGTCTTGGTTGACTCCACAGACAGACTGTCTTAAGCTGCACACATTCTGCAACCCATACCTGCTTGTTGTAAGAGCTATTGACTGTTCGTACACAATGTTATTCAGCTTTGCATTTAGGAGTGGATCAGAGCACTAGAGATCAGTGAATATCTTCAGTGCATTCACTAGTGCCCACCTGGATTTGGTATTGTAATGTATTTGCATTGTATGGTTAAAGGTGAAGTAACCTGCGTGGGCCTGCAGACCACCAGGAGTGTGACCCAGCAGGCCAGGTCCCATCTTGAGCCAGTGGGTGATGGGTTTGGAGGAACCCGGGTCTCTCTCCCATGGCCAAGCTCATTGCCAAGGGCCAATCACCATAGAACCACAAACACCAAGGATCCCTCCCTGCATTGAGGACCTCTAAGGAGGAGGCCCATTGGGACTGCAAACAGATCTTTCACACACCTGTGAGGTTCGCACACCTGTCCGTATCTGTGGACCCAGGTGAGGCTGGATACACCAACCAAAGGCAGGCCAACAATTAGGAGTCACAAGTGCACACCCTTACCTTTCCAACAATTGGCAGTCACAGGTTCAGACCATGACCAGAATCCTACCCATGGGGAAGGGAATCTCCATATATAAACCAAGCAGCCCTGTCTGGCAGTGTAGGTTTCAGAAGTAGGAGGCCTCACGTTTAGAGAAGGCTTGAGAGTGGTGGAAGAAGACCCTGCTGGAGAAGCTGAGGAAGCTGGAAATTTGGTGGTACTGGAGAAGGTGAGGTGATGAGGGGGAGAAGAACAACGCTTTAACATTGCGAGGGAAGAGTGAACAGAGGGAGGTGGAGTTAGTAAAGGAGCTGGTAACATCAGGAGGGGAGAGTGTACAGAAGGCAGTGGTAACATCAGGAGACGAAAGTGTAAAGAGTGGTTGTGGCAGCAAAAGAGATGAAAACATCACGAGAGGACAACAAACTGAAGGAGGTGATGCTAGGAAAGGAGGAGGTAACAGAAGGTGAGAGTGACAAAATTACAGTCATAAAAGATCAAAATGGAAATAGAGTTCTTAAAGATGAGGACATTCTACAAGCCTTCTGCAAATTTTATCAGAAATTATATTCTTCAGAATCATTACCCAACAACACTCATGCTGCAGACTTTCTCAGAAATGTACATTGTCATTCAGACACCACAATTAATTTCCAAACCTTAAATGAACCTATACAAGTTAATGAAATTTATCAAGCTATAAAAGATCTTAAAAATGGAAAAGCCCGAGGACCAGATGAATTCCCGATAGACTTTTTATCTCACTTCAAAGATCTCCTGACTCCGAAACTCCATGAACTCTATTCCTCCTTCATCTCTAATGAAAAAGCTATGGGCTCTTTTTCTGAAGCAATGTTAATTGTCTTTCCCAAACCAAATAAAGAACGTGAATCAGTTCAAAATGATAGATCTATTTCCTTAATCAATACCGATTGTAAAATCCTAGCAAAAACCCTAGCTAATAGATTAAATCCCTTTCGCCTGAACTTAATTAAAAATGACCAGGTAGGATATGTCAAGGGAAGGTTATCTTCCACGAATATTAGACTTTTCACAAATGTCATCAACATAATTAAGACTTCCACTAATCCTTATGCAGCTATAGCACTTGATGCTGATAACGCTTTTGACAGGGGGTGGAATGGATTTTATGTTCAAAGCTCTTCAATAGCATGATATCCCTGATTTGTTTATTTCAATAGTAAAAATGTTATATACCAACCCCAAAACCGTAGGTTTTGGCAATGGACATATATCCTCCTATTTTCCTCTTAGCAGAGGAACCCGCAAAGGCTGCCCACTATCCCCTCTTCTCTTTATCCTGGCTATAGAACCATTGCTAGAGGCAATCAGACAAAACGAAAACATCCTTCAAATCCAACATGATCACATCCATGTAAAAACGGCTGCGTATGCAGATGATGTTTTACTTCTATTACAGATTACAAACTCTTGTCTTGATAATTTACTCGCTATCATCTCGCAATTTTCCTTAGCATCTGGCTACAAACTTAATATTGAAAAATAACAAATTCAACCACTGAATATATATTGTACCAGACACCACTGCTCCAATCTAGGAATGAAATGGTGACCCAGAGGGATTAAATATTTGGGTACCATAGTAACCTCCTCAATTAAAGATACTACAAAACACCATGAAAATCCTTAATAGAATCAAAGATCTCACCAACTCATGGTCTCCTTTCTTTTTGTCATGGTGGGGAAGGTTGGAATCCATCAAAATGTCCATTGCTCCAATTATCTTTTATTTACTATACAAGCTCCCTATCTACCGTCCTGCTGCGTTCTTTAAATACCTGGATACATACATTCTTAAGTCCCTTTGGGGAAAGAAGAAACAGAATTTCAGCTTATAAACTTAAAGCCCCTAGCACAGATGGTGGAATTGGTCTCCCTGATTAAAAAAAATATCACATAGCGTTTGTTCTATGTCAAGCTAAACTATGGTTTACACACACTTTGTTGAGGCCACCAAATTGGCTTCTTTTTGAGAGAGCGATGGTTTCCACTCATATCCTAGTGGATTGCCCATACATCAAAAGATCCGATAGATGTATAGCCAGTAGTAGTATTAACACTACCATTATTTATCTTAGGGCATATCGACTGCCATATGTCTCGAAAACATCACAATGTGTATCCCCATATCTTTGGATAAATCTGCTAATTAAGATCAATAAAAAAATGATATGTTGGAAACCATGGCCCTCTCATGGCATTAGATTTGTGGGACACTTTTATATTAATGGAATAACTCAATGAAATGGTAATCAAATATCATATTCCCAAGACTTTCATGTGCCAATACTTAAATTTGGTTGATGCGATTGTAGGTTATTAAGATGTGCTAATTCATTGTCATAATATGTATCAAGATAACAAAATGCAACATTTGCTCAATCTAACGTTTAATGCCTCGATGTTTTACAAAATACTTATATCTGTGTCAGAGAATACAGCTCCATGGAAAAGCCAAATGGATTGGAAATCAGATTGCTCTTTGGTGGATTCTCAACTGAAATGGCCTCTGATTTGGAAAGACATTTTAAAAGTTATTGTATCAGCAAGTTTGCTCAAATATTTCTTTCACCACAAGGCCTTTAGAACTCCATCTATTCTATTCAAAGGAGGTTTCTCACGAGATGAAAATTGTTGGAGCTGCCTATGTACGATAGGATCTTTTAAACATCTAATATATGAGTGTATTCATGTAAAAACATTTTGGAAAGCTGTATGGAATGTGTTAAAATCCATTTTTCACTTGCAACAATAATTTTGCATTTCATTTCTACACCTAGGAAGCACAGCCATTATGCCAGCTATTTTGTAAAAACAATGGGCTCTTGTTTGATCTTTTTATTGCAATAGCTATTCAAACTATTACCTCGAATATGAAAGACCTTAAACAACTGCACTGTAAAATATGGTGGAAATCTATTTGTAATATTCATAGAAAGAGAAATGCAATGCCGCATCCCCACTTCTATCAAGCAGACACAAATTGAAATGGAGGTCGTTCACAGAATATTTACAACATACAGTACCTAGCCCTAAAACTGTAATAGCAAGTCGATAATATCCCATCACTTCCCCCCCTAGTTTCTGTATGTCATGTTTGTCCTGTTTGTCCTTCATGTTTTTAACTTTCAATAATATATACAATACATACCTACTAGTTTATCTTGAAAATATTGCATAAATATTTCATTTATGCATTACAACGTATCTTGTTTAATTCTGCATGCCAGGCCTTTATGACATTATCAATTTATATCTTTAAAAACTGTTTTTAATATGAGATATTTACATTGAATTGATTTTTGTATGTTCAAAGTAGACCTGTATGCCAATGTATCTAATAATAAATATTTAAACAAAAGAAAAAGAAGGTGAGAGTGAAAGGGTGGTAATGGCAGCAAAAGAGGTGGCAACATCAGGAGGAGAGCCTGGACAAAAGGAGGAGGTGGCAGCAAAGAAAGTGGCAACATCAGGAGGCGAGAGTATACAGAAAGAGGTGGTGGTAGCAAAGAAGATCGTATCATTAGCAGGAGAGATTGGGCAGAAGGAAGCAGTGCTAGTGGAGGAGGCGGTAACCTTTGAAGTCAAAAGTTTCCAGGAGGTGTTGACACAAAGGCAGAAGTTGTAGGAGGAGGGGGTAAACAATGAGGAAGCAGAAAAGACCATACAAGGTGGTGAGATCATAAGGAGGAGGTAGAATCATGGGGCAAGTACGCGCTGTGAGCACCTTGCATGGGAGTTACACAGAAGCAGCCATAACAGGGGAAGAGAGTAATACAGAGGAGGTGGGGAAGGTTGAGGAGTAAGGTAGTGAGGAAGACAAGGCTTTATCGACCAGAATAGGAAGGTTCTGGTGGGTCAGGTCAGCCCTAGACAGGAAGACAAAGTGGGAGAATGAACAAGCCCTCACTGCCAGAGGAAACTTACTTCCCAGTTTGAAGATTCTTTCCTGTTAGGAAATTCACGGCAGACATGTTTTATGTAAACAGTATTCCCTACTTGGGTAAAAGGCTTACGTGGCTGTGGGTTTTCTGCAAAGCCTAAACACACTCCGATTGAGGATAGGTTTCCCCTAACAACAAATCTAGTACACATACGTTAAAGGCCGGTACACAGCAATGGGATAAGAGAGGACTTTGATGTGTTTACCAAAAGGCCCAGTTCAAAAAGGAACTGTGGGACTGGGTAGAGCAGATCCACAACCTTTTCAGGAGAGGGTGAACTCACCAGCCAGGCATCCCAGTAGGAGCAGATGTGGAACCCTTTGTCACCTGGAAGAAGCCACCATTGATTCTTTCATCTGGGTGAAGAAGTGGAGGGCAGAGCTCAGACAATACAGACATTGTGAGATGCACTGGCATGGAATGAATGTGATTCTATGAGAAAGAAGGAAGAAAGGATATGGCCCTTTCTATGGTTGTGTGCATGCCTGTTTGAGGGTGGTGTTATGCAGCACATTGGGCAAAAGGTTTCTTAAAGCCATGTTGTCGCATCTATTATAACATTGTGGCCCCGCCGATCTGGTGTTATCGTGGTGCCAACCTTTCTATTATTAGGCCCTGCATCCATAACTGCCTTTATGCTGTTCTACCACTGAACCTACAAGGTTTTTGCTCCAGCCCTTGGTAACTTGTTGGAATTTATTGACCCAGAATGCCATGGGGTAAACAGGCAGAGTTCTGAATTCTACTGTACCAACTCGATGTTAACCCGGGTTACTTTGAGCTGCTACAAGCGCAGAGCTCCTACATACTCAAGGATATGCAACTGGCAGCCACCATCTCAAGCACCCCTTATCCCCGACTCTTCCTTCAAATCTGGGTTCCATATGTAAACATCAATTTAGGGATAAATGGAGCAAGAAAGTAATGTTTGCCGAATACTCAGGGGGAGCACAATACCTGCTGAAATGGGCTCTCTTTATCAAGATCTGTTACCTCTCCAAATGCCCTATGATTTCTAATTCACAATCAATCCTTTATTCCTTTCATTTTGACCTCCGTATTTCACCTCCAACCAGACCCTCTGCTGTTAGATTGAGTGCCTAACACGTCCTCTTGCTCTTCTTAGTTTTAGTCAACCGCTGCCTTTTCTTCTAGTTCTATCAAGAAAAGTGTAGAGTTCCGAATGATCAGAAAGGCAACATGTTCACACTATATAAAACAGCAAAAATCAAAAAAGTTGTATGCCCATCTTTCAACACTTGCACCATGCAACATACACCAGGAACTTGAGCGAAGCTCCATGATGGGTATACGGAAGCATGTCCCCCCATGTGGTGGCTGGCACAACACATTGTCCCACTTGAAGGCCGGTAAAACTGCCCCCAGTGTAACCCTTTTCCAGGAATAGCACAGGAGAAAATATTATAAGTTCCTGACCATAGTGACTAGCGTACTCCTAGTCCATAGTCCCATTTCATCCATAGTGTATGGGTGTCCCTCGCAGAAAATTCTTCTTCCCCTTGAAATTTAGAGGTGCGTGGGGGCACGGCCCTGGTAGCATGCACTCCCCCGACTTCGCCCACTGGCGCCACTCCTCAGTCCCCATTGACGCGTCGACAATATTACCATTGCCTGATGACACCCGTTTTATTAGGGGGGAGGATGGTGGGATATATGGAGGAAAAGGGACTATAGACTAGGAGTACATTAGTCACTATGGTGAGTAAGTTATAATTACTCCTACGTCCAGTCTCCTTTCCTCCATACTGTATGGGAGATTTCAATTGACTGTAGCCCCAGGGTTGAGAGGTGACCCTCCTTGAGAAAACAAGTTGCTTAATACTGCCTGTCCGAATGCAGCATCTGACCTGGAGCCAGCATCCAGACAGTAGTGCTTGCAGAAGACCGAAGGAGTGGCTCATGTGGCTGCCCTGCTGATGACCTGCCACGGAACGTGCCTCTGGAATTCGACTGCCATGGCCTTGGCTATGATAGGGTGAGCATGCATATTTGTTGGAAGCGGCTTGTGCTGCCCTTCATAGGCCTCCTTAATGGCCGAAACCATCCACCTTGCTATCGAGGCCTTAGAAGCCTGATATCCTGGCTTTGACCCCCCCGAAGTTGACAAAGAGAGTCTCAGATTTGCAAAAGCTCTTGGTTCTGTCCAAGTAGAATTTTAGAGCGTGCCTAACATCTAGACAGTGCAGGACCCTCTCAGCATCGTCCTTAGGGTCCGCGAAGAAAGTGGGTAGCACTATCTCCTCATTTAGGTGGAACGAAGAGACTACTTTATGCAAGAATGAGTGATGCGTTCTCAGGGCCACCTTGTCGCTATAAAAGGTAGTGTAAGGCTCGGAAGCCACCAGAGCTTGGATCTCGCTGACCCGGCGTGCAGACGCAAGACCCACCAAGAGGGCTGTCTTGATGGTGACCAGCCTGATGTCCGCAGACGCCATTGGGTCAAAGGGTTTATGCGCCAAGGCGCCCAATACTATGGTGAGGTCCCACACAGGGTGTGGCTTCTTGATAGGCGGGTAAAGCCTGGAGAGTCCCGCCAAATGTCTTTTAACCACTGGATTGGAGGATGAAAAAACATCCTCCTCCGAATTCGGGTAGGCTCCAATGGAAGCCAGATAGGTGAGGCATGTGTCTTTTTGCACCCCCGAGCGTGCGAGATGTGCTGAAAAGGATAGCACATCATCCAACGTGCAAGTAAGAGGATCAACCTCCTTAGACTCCGCCCAGTGGCAAAACATAGTCATCTTGCTTTTGTACTGGCTCCTGGCAGCCTTGCTCCTAGCACCCTCTATGATGTCTAGGTTAGCCTGCGACAGACGCAGATGCTTTAATGCAAGCTGTTCAGGAGCCATGCTGTGAGGGCTAACTTCTGTGGGGTGGGCTGGATTACTGTGCCCCCCCCCTGCTGCAATAGTAGATGAGCTGGGCCCAATGGAAGGTGCACCAGAGACTGGTCCGACAGGCTGAGCAGCTACGAGAACCATGGCCTCGCCAGCCACCAAGGAGCTATCAGAATGACACTGAGGAGCTTGGATTCCCCTATCTTGCATATCATGCTGTGTACCACGGGAGTGGGAGGGAATGCATATGCGTTCATGCTGTCCCACTGTAACTGTAACACATCACCCAGGGAGCCTAGGCTCTGTCCCTACGAGGATGCGAACTGAGGGCACTTCCTGTTGTACCAGGTGGCAAAGAGATCCACCTAGGCATGCCCCCATCTGTTGCAGATCCCCTGAAGGACCTGATTGTTTAATTGATATGATATGATATGGCATTTATAACGTGCCTATACACAAGTGTTTCAAGTCGCGACGAGGCAAGGGAGGGGGAACAGAGGGAAGACAGACAGCGATCCTACTAGGCCAGGTGTCATTAAGATCGTGCAAGTGCATGGGAAGGGGAAGGAGGATAGTGCGGAGGGCGGTGAAGGGAGGGGACAGTGCAGTACATGGGATGATAAGATAAACAAAGTAAAAATATGGCCAGCAGGTGGTAAGTGCAAGGGTAAGTGCAGACATCAGGTGTCAAGTGCTGGTAGTGGGACTGTAGGGATACAGAAAACAGTCCCCAACTGCAAGGGTTGCCAGGAAGGCAGTGCAGGAGTGTGATTGGCGGTGCAGGGGGCCTGAGCCCGAGATCAGAGTGTGGCCAGGTAACCAGTGCAGTTTCAGTATCAGCCAGGAAGTCAGCAGGGGAGAAGAGGAGAGAAAGCAGAAGCAAAGAGAAAGGTTTTGAGGTGCTTCCGGAACCGGAGATGATTCGCCTCAAGTTTCAGGGAGGCAGGGAGGGTGTTCCAGAGGGAGACCCCAGGCGAAGAAAGAGATCTACCACCAACTTGGTGCTTGGAGAAGCGTCTGACCCTGAGGGAGTTGGAGGCGGATGAGAGAAGAGCTTGAGAAGGAAGATATTTAGGAAGAGAGAGTTGAAGGTATTGAGGCCCCAGGCCCCAAAAGGCCTGAGGGTTTGCAGAGGGTTTTGAACTTAATGCTCGCAGCCACTGGGAGCCAATGCAGAGATCTCAGTCCTGGAGAGATACAATCCCTGGGCTTGAGGCCAAGGACAAGTCTTGCAGTCCTGTTCTGGATGAGTTGCACAGGGTGAAGAGTAGAAGCAAGCAGATTTAGAAAGAGGCTGTTGCAATAGTCCAGCCTAGAAAGAACCAGAGCTCTCGAGACAGTGATTTTCTGGGGGAAGGAGAGGAAAAGAAGAATACCTCTGAGGAGGTGCAGCTAGGAGTGAGACTTCTTAGAGACGTCAGAGATTTGAGGAGAGAAGGAGAGTATGGAGTCGAAGATGACCCTGAGGTTTTTGGCCTCACAGGTGGGAGCAGGAAGAGGGCCAAGAGAGGCCAGCCCGAGAGTGACAGGAAAGGAGGGAGCGGGTGTGCCGATGAGGAGAATCTCAGTTTTACTGGCATTAAGGCAGAGAACATTGGCGGCACACCACACCTGGATGGTGGACAGTCAAAGATGAGAGAGGGAGAAGAGGTGGCTGAGGGTAGCCTGAAAATGAGCTGAGTTTCATCCACCTAGCACTGGAAGTTGGGGCAGAGCGCGGCAATGCGGTGGGCAAGAAGTGCCAGGTACTGGCTGAACAGCCAGGGAGAGAGGTTAGAGACCTGGGGAACACCACAGATAGAGGTAGAGCTAGAGATAAAGGAGAGGAAGGACCCAAGTTGAACCTGGGAGGGTGGATCAGAGAGGAAATAATTCAGCCACGCCAGGGCCTGACCGGAGATCCCCAGGTTATAACAGACGGTTGAGCAGGATGGCATGGTTGACCGTGTCAAAGGCAAAAGAGAGATCAAGTAAGATGAGGGCACAGGGGGTGTTGGAATCAAGGTTGCAGAGCAGGTTTTCACGGATGTTCAGGAGAGCAGTTTCCATGCTTCTGGCAGCTCTGAAGCCAGACTGATTATCATGGAGACAACCAACAGATTCAGTATGAAGATTGAGCTGGGAGATGGACAGCGTTTCCAAGAATTTGCCCAGGAAAGGTGTGATGGAGAATGGGTGATAGTTAACTAGGAAGGACAGGTCTGCAGAGGGTTTCTTAAGGAGAGGGTGCACAAGGGAGTTCTTCAGGGGGGAAGGGAAGACTCCAGTGGTGAAGGGGTGGTTGCAGAAGTCGGTCAGGGCAAGAGCCAGGGAGTCAATGTGGTTCTTGATGGTTTTGGAGGAACGGGGATGAACCTGTTTTGACAAGACTTTCATAGATCGGACTTGTCTAGAAACCTCATCTGGGGAAAACAGGGGAAAGGCAGAGAAGGAGGAGGGAGAGGTGGCCGAAGAAGAACCAGAGGAAGAGCAGGGAGTAGAGGGAGGAAGGGGAGAGGCAGAGAGAGAGGACAGGATGTCCTGAGTTTTAGAGATGAAATGAGAAGCCAGTGCCGTGCAGAGGGCCTGGGAAGGGACAGGAGAGGTAGAGACTGCGGCAGGATTGGCCAGTTCCTTGCAGATTTTGAAGAGTTCAGCCGAGTTGTTAGATACAGCAGAGATGTAGGCTTGGATGTGAGCTCTCTTCTTGGTGCGGACAGAGATCCGGTATTGCCTTTGGAGCAGGCGACAGCCCAGTTTGCCAGAGGATGTACATGAAGCATGCCATTTCCTCTCAGCCACCCTGCACTTCCGTTTAAGGGTTACGAGGTCTGAGTCGTACCAGGAGTTGCACTTGGCTTTGGGCTTCAGGCGGATCCTCATGACAGGGGCAAGAATATTGAGAGTATCAGATATAGCAGAGTGTAGCATGGAAAGGGCTGTGTCAGGGTGTGGGAGGGAGAAAGGGCGGCGAAAGCCTCAAAAGACACGCGCTTCATGGGACGGATGACCGAGAAGGTGGGTGGCAGTGATGGAGTCGGCTTGGCCTGAGGGGTAGAGAGGATAAGCTGAGAAGAAAGGAGAAAGTGGTCACTCCAGGAGAGAGGAGTGGCGAAAGGGATAAAAAGGGGAAGGTCTGAGGAGATTAGAACATCCAGAGTGTGCCCTGTAGAGTGAGTCGGGCCAGAGGGATGAATAGATAGTGAGAGAGAGTCGCAAAGGTCGCAAAAGAGTCCAGAGGAAGGACTGGAAGCATCCAGGTGGATGTTGAAGTCTCCAAGGAGGAGGAGTTGAGTGGTCGAGACTAGGAGGGAAGAATAGAGGTTCGCCCACTCAGAGAGGAAGGAGGAGATCTGACCAGATAGGGATAGCGCCTGCAGACGAGGCATTCAAAAGAGGAGTGGGCCTGCGTAGGAATGACAGAGGCAGGAATCAGGGATACACCCCTTCCGGAATGGATGGACCTGGGCGTGGAGAGGATCTTGTAGCCATCAGGGAGGAGAGTGTAAAAGCTTGTGAAAGAGCTGGCCGTGAGCCATGTCTCGGTGAGACTGAGGACACTGAGGACAAGGTTCTCCAGAAGGTGGCAGATGTCAGAGGAGTGTTTGATAGCTGACCGAGAGTTAAGAGTGGCAATATGGAGAAGGTTACCGTCCTTGAAAGACTTCCGGGGAGGGGTACATATTAGAGGTATGCTCTGCAGAGGTGTAGAAGAAGCCTGAGGGGGGGGCAGAAAGGGAAGAGCAGAGGGCAAAGTAGCCAAGGAGGAGACAGCAGGGGGAGGCAAGGAAACCGTGGACGGGGAAGGGGGACATCAGGAGAAGAAAGGAAATTGATGAGGCGCGGGAAGCGTCTATCAAAGAGGATAAAGTTGGCTTGAGGGCCTTGGACCAAAACGGTAGCATTCACATAAACATTAATGATGACCTTAGAGGAGTGGAAGGTGGCCAGGAGGGCCTCCCACCGGCTGCCACCATTAATGGGAGAAGAAGAGAAAGGAGAGAGCATAGAGACCATATGTAGGGTCATAGGTCTGGTGAGGGAATGACAAAGAGGATGTCAGTGAAAGTTTGCCTGGAGGAGGCACTGGTATAGGTGTCAGCGATAGGGAGGCCTGGGTTGGAGACCAGGATGTCCTTATTAAACTTCTTCCTACCAGATTTAGTGAGGAGAGCAGGATAGTCGATAGGGAAGCAGTTAGAGAAAATAGGAGAGACAGAGAGCACCATAGAGTAGGTAGGGAGAGGAGAGAAGAGAAGAGGAAGGGAAAGGGAAGTGGAGAACACTAGGGGAGGGCACAGGGCAGAGTTCAAGCAGACAAGACAGAGAGAGGCGAGACAAGTTAAACAATTGGACAATAACGACAGACACTCAGATTTAAAGGACAATCACAATGCAATTTGTAAACAGGAGAGAAACACACCTACGTTTGAGAGTCCTGAATAGAGGGAAAAAGATCTAGGTTTCACAATGCAATTTTTAAATACTTTCACAATGCAATTTGAAAACGGGAGAGAAACACACCTAAGTTTGAGAGTCCTGAATAGAGGAGAAAAGATCTAGGTTTCACAATGCAATTTTTAAATACTTTCACAATTGTCATTCAGAATTGTCCGCACCCAACCTGCTGAGCCTGTCTGCCTACAGGTTTGACTCCCCCGAGAGGTGGATCACCATCAAGTGTATGTCGTTCACCAGATCCCATTTCCAAATGCTGACCGCCAGGGTGCATAGAGGAGGAGACCTGGTGCCACATGCTGGTGGAGTTGTCTGTTTGAATGAGGATCGTCTTGCCTCTTATGAGCGGCAGGAAGGCTTTGAGAGCAAGCCAGATGGCCTTCAGCTCTAGCCAATCGATATTGGCCTCCTGTTTCTGAAGAGACCAAACTCTGTGGATGCTCTGGTTGTCCAGGGTAGCTCTCTGGCCCTCCAAGGAAGAGTCTGTGGTGATGGTAACCTGCGGTGCTGGTTGACGGAAGGGTCTGCCTATCCTCAAGTTGCAGTCCGTGCTCCACCAGAGAAGGTCCTGGTGGAGAAAGGGAGGAATGCTGACGAGTTCCGCCTGGAAACCCCGCTCCTGACTCCATGAGGCTGCGAAGTACAGCTGTAATCTTCTAATTTTGAGCCTTGTGTAAGGCACTGCCAGTAGACATGCCGCCATGATACCCAGGAGGTGCTGGTACCACCATGCCGAGGTCATTGCTCTGCTGATAAAATGACTAGTGTCTCTCTTGATGGCTGTGATCTTTTCCACTGAGGGAAAATCTCTCTCGGAGCTTGTATTTCAGATGAGGCCCAAGAACGCTAGACTCTGCGTCAGGGCCAGCTGTGACTTCTTGAGATTGATGCAGAATCCCAATTTATGTAGCATATTCATGAGGGCGGAGGAGGTGTGATGGACCGCCTCCGGGGATCTCGCCCTGATGAGCCAGTCATCTAGGTGTGGATAAGACATGGTGCCCCTGGGCCATGAGAAAGGCTACCACTGCATTCATAAGTCTGGTAAAGATCCTGGGGGCTGAATTGAGGCCAAATGGTAGAACCCTGTATTGGAAATGAAAACCAATGATCCTGAACATCAGGATGGACCGATGAGGCTGCCAAATCGGGACGTGTAGGTATGGGTCCTTCCGATCCAGGGACCACATCCAATCTTCCTTGCACACTGTCTCCACAATAAGAGCTGGCGTAACCATCTTGAACTTTTGAAGTGGGAGTGAAAGGTTCAGGGTGGAAAAGTCCAACACAACTCTCAGGCCAACATGGTTGTTTTTTGCCCCACTGAGAGGCTGGGACTTCTTCCACTGCCTGGCTCTGTATGAGAACTTGAATTTCCGCCAATAGAGTTGTTGTCCCAATCTGTGGGAGTGGAGGAGAGGCGAGAGGGGAGGGAGGGACCGGCAGGCGGTAGCCTGTGGACACTACTGATAAGATCCAGGGGTCCAAGAACCTTGCATGCCAATTACTGTGAGTTTCTTCTGAGGATGCGGCTGAGGAGGGAAACTGAAAGAAGCCCTTGTTAACTGCCTTATGCTGTATGCAGCGGTGCAGACTTGGAGATCCGTCCGGCTGCCTGGATCTTCATTCCTGGAAGCCCCGGAAACCGTTGAAGACCCATCCCCTGTCGGTACGCTGGTGTGTCTGGCTATACGTCTTGGGCGTGGACTTCGTGAGGATAGATAAGTATTTTGCAGTCTGTGAACTGTTTTTCTCACCAAGTTCCTCATCGGTGGTGGAATGAAAGAGGTTGCTACCCTCAAATGGAAGGTCCAATAGGCGCTCCTGGACGGCTGGGTTGAACTGGTAGCCCGCAGCCAGGCAGTCCTCCTCATGTCCAGAGCGATGCAGATGGCACCGCCTGTGGTGTCTACATGCGCCACTGTGGACTCCATGTTGTCTTGAGCCACCAACTTTGCTTCTGCCAGCACTACCTTGAAGCACGCTGTAGTAATCTGGCTTTTGTGTTTTCTAGGGGAGGAGAAGTGTAGTAATCTGGCTTACAGATTAGCAGTGAGTGTGAGGTCATCTGCAGTGGAATGTTTGTGTAGAAGTGTTCTGCTGGGTGACGGTTGGGCAGAGAGAGAGAAAGCTGTGAGCAGTGAAGATGGGTGTGGGGGTGAGCCCGGTGTTTCCCTTGTCATCTTGTGTCCCCTACCATCCCCGTGTCTTGTGGAGGAGTACAGGACAAGGACAATAAAGAACCTGAGAACTTACCTGGAGTACTGGCGGTCCATCTTTGTTACAGTGGCGACGAGGATGGTAGGTGGACAGCCTTCCCTTTGGTGCTGCTGGGGTGGGGGTGCAGCACTCCAGAAACACCACCCCCTATGATTCCCCCCACACCCAGGCGGGTCGGTTGCGAGTTGGCCCGTCACTGTAGCTCTGTTACCCCGCAAGGCCTGTCCCATGAACGCCTTACCGTGCAGGTGGGCACGTTTGACAGCGTTGCCAGTTGGGGTCTAAGTGCTTAGTGCCCCTATTCCGGCGTGCTGGAAGTGGCCACGGGCTGCGTTGGTTCATACTTCGTGGAGCTCTGTACCAGTTGTGCTCCGAGGTGCCGTCTTGTGGCCGAGCGGGGTGGTGTTCGTGCGGGGCTCGCCCTAGGCTGGGCATGGAGGAGTGGCCCTTTTGGATTTGCTGGCCAGGAGCGCAGGAAGGAAGGGGTCACTGTGGATGGAGCGGCCGCTCAGGATGTGTGCCGGCGGCTCCAGGGTCCCCCTCAGTAACCCACCCGCTGTGCGCCGAAACCGTATCGTGGAGCCGGCAGTCATCCTTGTCCGGCGGTGAAGGAAGAGGTGTTGTTGGTGGATAATGGCACTGCGCCTGAAGGCTGGCATAGGACTATCGTGGATCACTGTGTTCAGCAGAGCTTGTCACTCGGTCCTGCAGTTTCAGGCTGGAGCTTCCGGCTGACGGTGCCTGGGGAGGAACTTGCAGCTCCGGCCGAGGTGGAGTGGTCGATAGCCTAGCCCATCTGGTGACGTCACTTGTGCCAGAGGCGTCCCCATATAGTCACGTGCGCGGGGAACGTTGCTGTGTCTTGTATCGCGGCTCGCCCTCGTTCCAATGTTCACAAACGGAGCTATTGGAAATCCAATGAGAAGGACCATCTTAGTCAGGTGGGAGGGGCTAAGAAGGCAGGAACGCACCGGTGGAGTACCTTGCTGCTGGGTTGTCGACACGCTTGGAGAACCTGGCAAGATAACATGGTGATAACTGTACTGTTGTAGTTTATGGACCTGGCGCAAGAGTTCCGGAATCGGACGGTATTCATGTTGACCATGGCAATGGTCAGGTTAGTGTCTGGGCCGTATGCATGGGTATGAGTGTTTGTGCCTTTCTTTATGTTGTGGCCCAAAGTTGTCGAGGGATGGGCTAGTTGTGGTATTTTCGGTTCCATTCAAGGTCCAGTGTAAGGTTAGGGTCTTTGTGTCGAAGGCCATTGTTTGTTTCCAGTAGTGTCTGGTGTTGTGGCCTCTCATGGGAAGTAGAACATCCAGTTTAGGGGTCTGGTGTTGCCCCTTTTTAACTCCCAGGTCGGTGTGGGAGGGGGCATGTAATTTTAATGTTCTGCTGATTTGTAATGTGATTTATATTGCAAATGTTAATATTCAATGATATATATGCAAGTGTATTTAATTTTGCTGATGTCCCATGCAATTGCATTCATCTGGGGGGATGGAACGCCGTTCCGGGGTAACTTTAACCCCATGGAGTTTGGGCTGGGGTTGGAACTTATTATGGAGGGACATGCGGAAATGCTTTAATGTGACTTTTGCCACCTGAACACTAACTTTCATGCACATTTGACATTGGCTGGTGCCCAAATGTTCATGCCGGCGGCATTTGAGGGCCGTGCTGGAGATCATCATCATCCAAATTGTTACATGTGTAATTCTATCAAAATGTCATTTTGTGCATGCTTGATGTTATCGGTGTTTGGGTGTGAGTGCGGTGTACGGGTGCATGCAAGTAGGGTAGCGCCCTGTAGTCAGGTTGTTACAGCATTAGAATCTTTGCGCCTTGTATGTGTGGCGTTGTGGTCGCTGTGTGTAGTCATGGGTTGAGTTGTTGTGCCCATGTATCGTGTTTAGAGTGTTAGGAGTGCATGTCTTCTTTGGACTTATGCCTTTATGTAGTGCCTGGTTTAGGCCAGGGTTGGTCGCTATGTTTTGGCATTTCAGGAAGTGTTGATCTCGTGATCTGTATGTTTCATAATGCCTGGTATGGTCCCAGGTTAGGTCTCTATGTGTTTTGTGTGTTATGGTCTTTAGTGCCTGATGGTGTCAGGGTAGGTCGATATTGGCCCGAGTGTTGTGTTTTTTCTTTGGCCTGAAGTTGCAGGATTGATCACCTTTGGCGTAGGTGTGCCTTCATTAGTGGCTGAGGGGTATCAGGGTTGGTCACTTTTGGCGCAGGCTTTGTTCCCAGGGCAGTTGTTTTGCTGCAGTGTTTTCGTAGTGTGTTTTGACTTTAGTATGTCGCTATGCCTGGGTTATGTTGAGTTTCTGATCGCCCACAGTGTTGGCCTTTATGGCCGAGATGGGTTACTATGGTTTTGTTTTTTACCTTGCCAGTTACCTCCTGATTCCGAGTAGGGTATATCAGGTCATCTCCTGGTGTGTTCAAGAATGGTGTTTTGTTGAAAGAGGGAATGACTAACAGTTTTGTGCAGAGGAGCAGTATTGGGTTGTGGTTCTTCCTTATACTGCAGTCAAGGTTGTGTGAATGTGGTTCCTCGGTTATTGTTGGGCATTTGTTGTTGCTTCCTTTGGGGGCAGTTGGTTAGTGCTCAGAGGGGCAGCTCTGAGACTTCGGGGTGGCAGACCGGAGTGGAAGGTGTTTCGTGCTAAGGGGGGTAAACTGGTTAGGTAGTAGTCGTGTTAGTGTTAGCTAACAATAGTTTGGCTAGGGGTGGCAGCCCTAGGTCCTGAGGGGCACCTCGGGACAGGCATAAGTGCTCTGTTTGTTATTTTTGAGGTTTCAAAGGGTAAACCGAGGGAGTGGTGAGTTGTGTTTTGCGGTTGCATGCCGTTGCCATTTTCTACTTAGTCCGGGGTTCTCCTGCAAATGCTTTCCTTTTGTGTGGTTCCCATATTTGTGTTGCCAGGGGTTCTGCGCACAGGCGGCCGCTGTGTTGCGGAATTTCTGGTACTGTGTTACGTGGGATGTTTAAGGTTTCGTGCTGGTCATGTTATCTTGCTCATTCTTTGTGTTCTCAAGGGAGGGAGAGGTGTAGTAATCTGGCTTTTGTGTTTTCTAGGGGAGGAGAAGTGTAGTAATCTGGTTTACAGATTAGCAGTGAGTGTGAGGTCATCTGCAGTGGAATGTTTGTGTAGAAGTGTTCTGCTGGGTGACGGTTGGGCAGAGAGAGAGAAAGCTGTGATCAGTGAAGATGGGTGTGGGGGTGAGCCCGGTGTTTCCCTTGTCATCTTGTGTCCCCTAACATCCCCGTGTCTTGTGGAAGCGTACAGTACAAGGACAATAAAGAACCTGAGAACTTACCTGGAGTACTGGCGGTCCATCTTTGTTACACTGGCGACGAGGATGGTAGGTGGACAGCCTTCCCTTTGGTGCTGCTGGGGTGGGGGTGCAGCACTCCAGAAACACCACCCCCTATGATTCCCCCCACACCCAGGCGGGTCGGTTGCGAGTTGGCCCGTCACTGTAGCTCTGTTACCCCGCAAGGCCCGTCCCATGAACGCCTTACCGTGCAGGTGGGCACGTTTGACAGCGTTGCCAGTTGGGGTCTAAGTGCTTAGTGCCCCTATTCCGGCGTGCTGGAAGTGGCCACGGGCTGCGTTGGTTCATACTTCGTGGAGCTCTGTACCAGTTGTGCTCCGAGGTGCCGTCTTGTGGCCGAGCGGGGTGGTGTTCGTGCGGGGCTCGCCCTAGGCTGGGCATGGAGGAGTGGCCCTTTTGGATTTGCTGGCCAGGAGCGCAGGAAGGAAGGGGTCACTGTGGATGGAGCGGCCGCTCAGGATGTGTGCCGGCGGCTCCAGGGTCCCCCTCAGTAACCCACCCGCTGTGCGCCGAAACCGTATCGTGGAGCCGGCAGTCATCCTTGTCCGGCGGTGAAGGAAGAGGTGTTGTGGGTGGATAATGGCACTGCGCCTGAAGGCTGGCATAGGACTATCGTGGATCACTGTGTTCAGCAGAGCTTGTCACTCGGTCCTGCAGTTTCAGGCTGGAGCTTCCGGCTGACGGTGCCTGGGGAGGAACTTGCAGCTCCGGCCGAGGTGGAGTGGTCGATAGCCTAGCCCATCTGGTGACGTCACTTGTGCCAGAGGCGTCCCCATATAGTCACGTGCGCGGGGAACGTTGCTGTGTCTTGTATCGCGGCTCGCCCTCGTTCCAATGTTCACAAACGGAGCTATTGGAAATCCAATGAGAAGGACCATCTTAGTCAGGTGGGAGGGGCTAAGAAGGCAGGAACGCACCGGTGGAGTACCTTGCTGCTGGGTTGTCGACACGCTTGGAGAACCTGGCAAGATAACATGGTGATAACTGTACTGTTGTAGTTTATGGACCTGGCGCAAGAGTTCCGGAATCGGACGGTATTCATGTTGACCATGGCAATGGTCAGGTTAGTGTCTGGGCCGTATGCATGGGTATGAGTGTTTGTGCCTTTCTTTATGTTGTGGCCCAAAGTTGTCGAGGGATGGGCTAGTTGTGGTATTTTCGGTTCCATTCAAGGTCCAGTGTAAGGTTAGGGTCTTTGTGTCGAAGGCCATTGTTTGTTTCCAGTAGTGTCTGGTGTTGTGGCCTCTCATGGGAAGTAGAACATCCAGTTTAGGGGTCTGGTGTTGCCCCTTTTTAACTCCCAGGTCGGTGTGGGAGGGGGCATGTAATTTTAATGTTCTGCTGATTTGTAATGTGATTTATATTGCAAATGTTAATATTCAATGATATATATGCAAGTGTATTTAATTTTGCTGATGTCCCATGCAATTGCATTCATCTGGGGGGATGGAACGCCGTTCCGGGGTAACTTTAACCCCATGGAGTTTGGGCTGGGGTTGGAACTTATTATGGAGGGACATGCGGAAATGCTTTAATGTGACTTTTGCCACCTGAACACTAACTTTCATGCACATTTGACATTGGCTGGTGCCCAAATGTTCATGCCGGCGGCATTTGAGGGCCGTGCTGGAGATCATCATCATCCAAATTGTTACATGTGTAATTCTATCAAAATGTCATTTTGTGCATGCTTGATGTTATCGGTGTTTGGGTGTGAGTGCGGTGTACGGGTGCATGCAAGTAGGGTAGCGCCCTGTAGTCAGGTTGTTACAGCATTAGAATCTTTGCGCCTTGTATGTGTGGCGTTGTGGTCGCTGTGTGTAGTCATGGGTTGAGTTGTTGTGCCCATGTATCGTGTTTAGAGTGTCAGGAGTGCATGTCTTCTTTGGACTTATGCCTTTATGTAGTGCCTGGTTTAGGCCAGGGTTGGTCGCTATGTTTTGGCATTTCAGGAAGTGTTGATCTCGTGATCTGTATGTTTCATAATGCCTGGTATGGTCCCAGGTTAGGTCTCTATGTGTTTTGTGTGTTATGGTCTTTAGTGCCTGATGGTGTCAGGGTAGGTCGATATTGGCCCGAGTGTTGTGTTTTTTCTTTGGCCTGAAGTTGCAGGATTGATCACCTTTGGCGTAGGTGTGCCTTCATTAGTGGCTGAGGGGTATCAGGGTTGGTCACTTTTGGCGCAGGCTTTGTTCCCAGGGCAGTTGTTTTGCTGCAGTGTTTTCGTAGTGTGTTTTGACTTTAGTATGTCGCTATGCCTGGGTTATGTTGAGTTTCTGATCGCCCACAGTGTTGGCCTTTATGGCCGAGATGGGTAACTATGGTTTTGTTTTTTACCTTGCCAGTTACCTCCTGATTCCGAGTAGGGTATATCAGGTCATCTCCTGGTGTGTTCAAGAATGGTGTTTTGTTGAAAGAGGGAATGACTAACAGTTTTGTGCAGAGGAGCAGTATTGGGTTGTGGTTCTTCCTTATACTGCAGTCAAGGTTGTGTGAGTGTGGTTCCTCGGTTATTGTTGGGCATTTGTTGTTGCTTCCTTTGGGGGCAGTTGGTTAGTGCTCAGAGGGGCAGCTCTGAGACTTCGGGGTGGCAGACCGGAGTGGAAGGTGTTTCGTGCTAAGGGGGGTAAACTGGTTAGGTAGTAGTCGTGTTAGTGTTAGCTAACAATAGTTTGGCTAGGGGTGGCAGCCCTAGGTCCTGAGGGGCACCTCGGGACAGGCATAAGTGCTCTGTTTGTTATTTTTGAGGTTTCAAAGGGTAAACCGAGGGAGTGGTGAGTTGTGTTTTGCGGTTGCATGCCGTTGCCATTTTCTACTTAGTCCGGGGTTCTCCTGCAAATGCTTTCCTTTTGTGTGGTTCCCATATTTATGTTGCCAGGGGTTCTGCGCACAGGCGGCCGCTGTGTTGCGGAATTTCTGGTACTGTGTTACGTGGGATGTTTAAGGTTTCGTGCTGGTCATGTTATCTTGCTCATTCTTTGTGTTCTCAAGGGAGGGAGAGGTGTAGTAATCTGGCTTTTGTGTTTTCTAGGGGAGGAGAAGTGTAGTAATCTGGTTTACAGATTAGCAGTGAGTGTGAGGTCATCTGCAGTGGAATGTTTGTGTAGAAGTGTTCTGCTGGGTGACGGTTGGGCAGAGAGAGAGAAAGCTGTGATCAGTGAAGATGGGTGTGGGGGTGAGCCCGGTGTTTCCCTTGTCATCTTGTGTCCCCTACCATCCCCGTGTCTTGTGGAAGAGTACAGTACAAGGACAATAAAGAACCTGAGAACTTACCTGGAGTACTGGCAGTCCATCTTTGTTACATGCGCCTGACTGTGTGCTGGAAGTTCCGGAAGGAAGTCGGCTATTTCCCGTCAAAGCCTTTGGTTAAAAGTTGCGAGCATGGCCTCCGCATTAGACGGATGAAGGTGCAGCGAGGCATTGGAATAGACCTTCTTTACATATGCCTCCAAGATCTTCTCCTCCTTGCCTAGCAGACCCGAAGACGAGGTGGCCGAGGAAGACTGTGGCTTAGACTGAGGCTGCAGCAATCACCGAAGAGTGTGACAGCAAGTGTGTTTCCCCCTCCAATTGCTTGTTCTTGGTGGTGAGGCACCGATTGGTGGGCTGCGCCAACAGTTAACAGTTGATCACAAGTTATAGTAATCTAGGTTGAGGACCAACTGCACTAACAGGATATTTTCTACAGTCTATGCAGAGCTTCCCTTCTGCGTAAAGATTTTGTACGCAAAATGGAACCTCTGCAGATACTGAATGAGATAGAAATGAAAAGCAAGAGGGCATGTGGGATCAGAGGGCTGAAGAGAAGGTTGAATACTTTTCATTATACTGGACTGGCATGAAATACATTGAATATTTCCACAAAAGTCAACACTCAGTATAAATCTAATTCTACAAAGGTCAGAGAAAAATGTAAAAGCATAATCCAGTCACTGCGTGTCGAAGACTGTCAACCAGTTTAAGCAACGAATTTGTAAATCCACGATTTACAAAGAAGTGTTTGTATTAAAGAAAGGGAGAGGAAGAGGAAGAGGAAGAGGAAGAGGAAGAGGAAGAGGAAGAGGAAGAGGAAGAGGAAGAGAGAGAGAGAGAGAGAGAGAGAGAGAGAGAGAGAGACAGGAGCTATAACTTCCTTAACACATCCACCAATAGTGCACATAGCACAAAGTCTGTGCTCTGCCCTCTACATGTCAGCATTGAGATATGCAAGGGCAGGCAAAGATGATGGTTTTTCATGTTACAATTGGATGTTTCAACCATCAGACAAGGTAAATTCGACACCTTCAGAGCATTTGAGAGATCTAGAGAGTAAGAGTTACCCAGATCTGTATATTGATCCACCTCTTCTCTATTACCTGATCAACCCCTGAAAAAAAACTCCCCACTGAGGAAGGTGTGGACCATGCATTAAGGGGATGCAGCAATGTGTTTGCCAGAGGTTTTGGAAGGAGGAAAGGTGGTGGAGGCAATTGAATCCAGACAATTACCACAAGGTAAACCAGCGGAACCTAAAGAATCCTAAACATTTTTAATTAGCCCAGAAGGTGTAAAACCCTGCACTGTATCTAAAAGGAGGAGGTAAAAGTCTCGTTGCATGCATCAAGGGATGGGTAAATCAATGTATCCAGTCATAGCCGGTCAGTGGCTACCCAGAAGAGTCTTTAAGCATTTACACAGCCTTGTCAGAGGTCCAATATTCACTCATCTAGTGGCTCACCGACCCGACACACAAAAGTGATATTGACTTGGTTAGTTGAGACGAGTTACTATGAACTCTTGTTGTTCTTGTTGTACTTGTTAGGTTAGGTCCGGCGATCCCCAGTGTTACACATCTTCAAACCTCAGGGAGTACATTCGTGGAATTAGGCATGCGCAGCAATTCGGGGAAGACTCCCTGCAAGATTAAGCTTGAATGGTAGCACATTGAGGTTGTGGTGTTAAGCACCCCGAAGTTGGTCCTATTGCCATTAGTGGATCAGGCACCAACAGGACCTGTGCTCAGAGACCCCTTTTGGATTGTCTGGAACAAGCGTCCATGAAAATCAAATGAAATAGTGAACAGTCTGCAAAAGGAAAAATCCAAAACACATGTTGCTTCATGAGTCTTTTCTGCCTCCGAGAAAGGAAATCCTAGCTACTCTGTGGGCCCAAATATGGAGTGCTACGAGGGGAACCTGTTATTATGAAACTGCAAGCAAAGTGGGTCAGAGAGATAGCTATCAGGATGGTATTATTCAAATTGACCGTTTACAATTGACCTTTTGCACAATTGACCTAATTATAGTGGTCCTAATTGACCTTCTGCACAACTGACCTTTATATTATTTTAGTTATTTTATATATGTATTGGGTTGGTTTTGGATTATAAATAATATAAGGGGATTGAGTGGAGAGTTGCGGGGTGTTTTGGATTGGGTGGGTGGTTGTGGGGGTTTTCCCCTGCATCTATGTCCTAATTGGCCAATTCTCCCAATGTCAATTCTCTTGAGGTCAATTATGAGAAGGTCAATTAGTAAACAACCATCAGGACAGGAGTGAGGACCCCAGACAGGGAAGGCAGACATGAGCATCAGCTTAGGAGAACTGTGACTGACATGAACAGCATCTAATTCATTTGATTTATTTATTTTCGTAACAAGGGACAAAAGTGGAGTCGGAGTAGAATTGCTTGAAAAAAAGGTGGCTGGAAATCCAGAAGAGGGTATGGGTCTAGCTAGAAGAAGGCCCTTCTTGAATTTATGATGAAGTAAGGTCAATAATAGGTCATTTAGTGCCAAGGAATGAGAATGCTGTGCCTCTTTTTTAATTCTTTTTATAACAGTCCAGATTTTAGCAAGGCATACTATAGGAGTCTCCCAGAGCTGGGTCTAATTGTCTGCATGGTGGTTGAAGGTTGTCAAGATCAGGGATTTTGAGTCGAATGTTGGAAGGGATTTCTAGGCAGTACAGGCTGGTTTACATTGAATTCTTGACATATCAAACACTGCTTGATGCTGGCCATTAACTGCATATCAAGGGTCTGCGAGCTCGGGCTCCACAGATATTTTACACTATAACTCCCATGATTCCTCAACATTACTATGCTGGCTATGGATGATGGTAGTTGAAGTCCAAAACATCTGGTGAGTCTAAGGTTGAAGACCCCTGGTACAGGTTGATGCTGGTCATTAATTGCCTAGCTGGAGAATAGGAGCTGATAGTAGGGCCTGGTGGTCTGCTTTAAGAACCATGCACTGTTGAAAAAGGGAAAAGATATGAGTAAACAGAGATATTAAACGAATTCCCTGAAGAAGCAGAAATAGACTGTGGTGCAAGGAGTCAGTAGGTGCTTATATTCAGGGCCAACTGCCGCTCGGGTGTGGCGGCTGTGCCTTTACATGGCTATTTTGCTGTGCAAATAATATTTGGGTATGCTTTCTTGTAACCGGGAAACCCCTTGATTCTGGAGAAAGGGGATCATGTTGAGCTTTAGTAAATAAGGACGGCAGTTTCGTTAACAGAATACTATATTTTTTTAAAGGCCATTCACTTTACTCATTTTTATGTAAAGTTTCTTATATTAAAAAAGAATGCAGCGTTTTGAAAATATTGCAGGCTTGCGGGTTTTCTTGGTAACATTTTAATTATTAAATGTGAATGATTGTAAAATTGCTTTTCAGCAATGGTACAGCAGATTAATAAAAAAACAATTGCTTGTTAATAAAAGAGATGTTTAAGTACAGATGCAAATCACTTGCCACCACAGGGAACGATCAATCAGTGAAGCTTCTAATAATCTTCTTGCTCATTTAACTAAGATACCATTCATTAACTGCGTGTAATGACCAATGCTTTATAGGTACTAAGGCTTTAATCGGCATCGGCATCTAGCCATCCTGTGAGAGAGGACTCACCTGGAAAATCAATGTTTATCCCAGATGTAAAATCTACTGTAATGTTTGAAGGGCCACAGTAGCGGGCAGTTTAGGGGGAGAGCATTCCAAGTGAACCACTTGAATCACAGCAGCAAAGCTCTATTTTGCAGGGTTTTTTTTCAAAATCAAATGTTATTAGCATTTTGTCAATAATGAGATTGGCATTAAAACAGTTCACTGCATACAGCATAAGACATTTTCAACCCCTTTAAGCCTTCTCAACCCCACTCACCCACTCCCATCCCACAGCAACACACTACCCATAGAACCACAGTGCAAAACGGCCACCATAAATGTAATCCATCATACTGTCCAGTTCCATCAGTACATCAGGTTATTTTCCATATTTAGTAAAGAAGGGTAGCCACATGTCTTTAACTCTCATCCTAGACTCATTAAGCCACAGATCGTCGTGGCTTTCTAGACCAATTCTTTCTCCAAATGGGTTCTATTACGTTTCCATAGCCACGCCACTCAAAGCCTGGCAGTCACAAGCAGGAGGCGCACCATATGACCCCCTGAACCCTCCACATAATCCTTCTCATACACACCAAGCAACAGCCACCATGGCGTGGGGCTTTGTGAAATTCCATCAATCCCCTTAATCCAAGAGAGAACCTCCCCCCGGTGTGTTTGTATGTGGGTGCATCCCCACCACATATGATAATACACATTTGGGCAATGGCACCTTCAGCAGCGAGAGTCTACCCTTGGGTACATTTTAGCTCAAAGGGCAGGTAGGTGGCGTGAGAAACCTGAAGGTGTCTCACTGACTAGTTCCCGGGCATCTGTCTTCCAGATGGCCAGAACACGGCCATTGCTATTGGATCCAGTTCGTGGGAGTGGACTAGTGAGGGAGGATCACCCGGATGAGGGGTGCTCGGGGAGTGGAAATAGAACACCGAAGGGTGAGATGCAGTATCCCCTTCCTTATGACATACTTTCCCCAGCCTGCCCGGAAGGATTCTTCCGAAATGTAACTCCCCCACCCCCCTTTTCCTACACGAACACTTTCTCACATCGTTAACGATAACACACCAATACCCAAGCCTTTTACCTGACAGGTCCCAACACAAGGGTCAGGCAGAGTCAGGCTATTACCAACAACTACACACACCTGACTACCCTTTCCCTTCCCCATCAGGATAAAAGGCAGAGCACACAAGCACACTCTGTGCAAGGCCGAACGCACAAGGAAGCAGCCATTCCAGGACGGCAGTTCAAATGGAGGAGAAAGGTGGCGAGACCCGAAACGGATGGCAAGGAGGGAGTTGCCCTTACCCTTTTCAACCCAGACCCGCAAAACAGAAAGAACCATTAGATGGAGAAACGCAGCTGGCGAACGGTGTCATGTGTGTCAGCGGTACATGGTACCCTCCTGCACCGATAGCCAGGGCGGGGAGACGTGGTTGCCATATTGTTGCCGTCTTTGACTCCAGCAGCAAAGAAACCGCCAACAAGTTCAGCACAGCCAGTGAGTCGGAAGAACCTGATTGTCAACCGGACGGTGTTATGCTCAACGTTGCAGTGGCAACATTGTGTGTGAAGAAAGAAGATAAAAGACAGAGGTCTTTTGTTAGTGAAATCGGTACCAAAGACAGAGGGGTCTGGCACCACATGGATGCTCATTCGAAAGACTAACTGGTACCCCTCTCCTGAAAACTGTTTGTTTATCAAAACTGTCACCGGAAACGTGAAGTGTCAAAGTGGTCATACAAGGGTCAATCCAAACCCCTTGTACAGTTGAAGGTATTTGACATGCTGAGAAAGTCTGTATAAAATGAAAGGAACTGTGAAAGAGGCGTTTGAGCCCAGAAGAGGGCAACGCCATATGATTTTGTGAAATCAGTATCTCTTATAAAATAAGCGACTGACCCAAGAGTTGTACATACATTGACAAGTGTTTTGGGAAAACAGTAAAGTGGAGAGACTAAGCTGCACAATTGTTTGAAAAAATATTACGGATTTTAAATATTACAAACTGAGGATCTTTAGTCGAAATGGTAGTATGAACCCGACGGAGGGAAGCCAGGGGAAAATTAAGGGAAGTGAATCGCACATTGTGAAAAGAAGGTAAACTGTGAGAAAAGGGCAAACGTGAACCCGACTGGGGTATGCCTGTGAATTGGGGTAAATAGTGAGATGCCTTTGAACACTGTGATGACAAGCTTGAACCCGACTGAGGGATGTCCAAAGTGAATTGATGGTCTGAGCCCGAAGGCCATCATAAAGGAAGGATCTGAGCCCTTCTGAGGGGATCCAAGGGTGAAGAACCATCACCCACCGTAAAGCCTGATCGAGGGAGGCTATCGTGAACAAAAGGATCGGAGCCCGGCTGAGGGGGATCCAAGGGTGAAGAACAATCACCCACTGTAAAGAGTGATCGAAGGAACTTTTTGTTGTTTTTTTGTTTTGGTTTATCAGGCCCCCTGAAACAAGAGACTGTGCCTGAGAAAAGGTTTAAGTACAGAAGGCCCTGATACCGAGAGAGGAACTGTAACCTTGTGCTGGAGAAGCCCAGGCGTGTGCTATGCTCAGGAGCCCCACCTTGTCCCGTGCTAGAAAACGTGCGGAAGGGAGTCCCTGGCTACAACATCCCGAGTTATCATTTTGTGAACACTTGTTTACTTTCTTATGAACATTACCCCACACTATTTTGTAACATAGCGATAAGGATTGGCAATAGGTTTCTTAGCATAGGCCCTTGTTTTTATTTGACTAGACTCCACTTGGACAGTATTCATATTATTATTATTTGATGGTCGTAGCTTGCTCACATCTTAGATTTAGGTTTAGATCAGGCATTTATCGTTTAAATAAAACACCCTTGAGCTGAGATGACTTGTGTTTGTTTTGCTTTGATACCATGCCTTTCTTGCAGTGGTACCAATGGTGCATGATCTTGATCATCTGCATCTAATGCTGTAAAGGCACCCTGAAGTGCGAGATCCCCCACACCCCCACACATGGAGAGTCATAGGACATCTGTTATTTCCCTCTGAAAGTACTTGCCACACATTTCCATAGCCTTCAAACAGTGGAGGCTCTGCGCCTGTAACATTGCCCTATAAATGTGCGCTATTCAGCCCCTAGAGTTCATGCTTTGAAAAAGAATTATTTCGAAGCTGGTGAGGTCTCTCGTAGGTTATCCCCCCCCCACCGCGAATCAGTGAGTGCGCCCTTGAGTTGCAAAGTTGCGGGGGTTTTAAATGGAACTCCCTGCTCTGTTTTTCAGAATGTATCCATCATTCTGGTTTATACTCCGTTTTACAAGGTGCCTTGCTTATGTCTGGGCTACTACGCTATACTGTATGCTATAATCAGAGTGGAACACACAGCAGGATTTGCTTTTGATAGGTGCCAGGGGGTATGCTATAGTTTGCCAATCCAAAACCTGCTGTGTCGTACCTAGAATGGTAAATGCTTATGTCGACTTTTTGGGCTGCGCGTTGACGGTATTATAGTAAACCAATGCCCAAGGGCTTGGCGAGCAGAACGACATTCGAGTGGGCAACACAGAGTGCCTCTAGTGTGGTCGCTGCAGTGTACATGGAATGCTCTGCACGGGGTGGAGGCAAGCTGCACCAGAGTTATTTCCTTGTTTGCTGATAGTTATGCATCTCTCTAAGCTTTCAAGCTTCCAGCGGTTTGGCTTCACATTACAGACATTAATTCATTTCCCCAAGATCGTCCAGGCAAAGCGATAAACAATATTGTATCTAGGCGGAAAGGACGATTCTGAATCGGCATTTAATTGACTGTACGTCACACTCTTTGAACACACAACCCTCGCATATCAACAGTATCCCACTTTAAATTCTCTGTAGGCACACACGGTTCACGCACTTGGTAGAAATATGTCGTCGTATAGAAGTTTTCCATAGATTTGTAATTTTTTCACAGCACCGATCAGACCCCTGGAGGCAATTGACGGCATCGAGAGTATGCAAACAACAATAGCATGTCACAAAAAATACATGATTTATACTAAAAAAAAATACGCAGTGACATTGTTAGTGACGTTATATGAAAGTGGCAGTTTTTAGACTTTCACAAATTAATCGGAATAGAAGCACAGTATTATAGAAAGAACATTCCAGATGTCCGTTACTGATCAAGGGAAGGATTGGGGCAGAAGCACATTACTTTTATATTTAGAGACCACTAACATGAGACTAGTGAGACTTTGCAGCCCACTCATTTAGCCTGGTAGTATAAAGCTTCCCAGCCGGGTACTGCAAGGGTCTTGAGATGGATGAAGCTTTGAGGGATGGTCAGTGTAGCTCAGGAACGATTAGGCTGTTTGAACTGTCCTCCATCATCAGAGGTTCTGTAAAATGTATCACGGCTGTCAGAGCACCCAAAAGGCAGGGCGGTCAACATAGTAGAAAGCCGTGCATGCACCTACCAGCTCTGAACATTGTCTGAGATGCAGCTCCAAGTTTCGGATTAATGAACCCCCCATAGGGAGCCGGGGCACAGCTGCATTCATATCGGACAAAGGGGCTCATTCCAAGTCAGCGGGTCAATTAATAAAGTGCTGGTAGCACCATATACCAGCAATATTACCGGTCCAGCGTATACCGAGTTATGTAGCCGGAAACACTGGCACGGGTAACACCGTACACTGTGCTACCGGCACCAGAAACACAGGCAACGATAGCAGCGGCAGCTCCCTTGGCACCTGCCGATAACACCAGCATTACAGAAATACAAGCACATTGCGAACATAGACTTGCTGGTGATATAGACAGTAATAATACAGGCAGAACGTGCCGTTACTACTGGCAAATCCATACCAGAAAGACCAGCACCGCGGAGCAGCCAGTAAATGGTTGGCATCAGGGCAGCCATATGATTGTGCAACGGTTGCTCTCAAACTTGGCACAAATTCCACCTTCTATAGCAGTTAGAAGGTCAAGACATAACGATCTTGGAGGGTGACCAAACGTAATGCCCTCAACTCTCCCTTTATTGCATTTAGGCCTTTTGCTGTTGAATTGACCAATTGCAGCAGCTCATAACACGTACGTTGAAGCCACTTTGCATTGACTGCAGCCTGCACACTTGAGTGCACTACTTGGAAGCCACAGTGATTAAAAATGCAAATAAATAAATATCATAGCTGTTGAAGCTGGTGTCAGTCCTGCATTTCCTCGCCACAGGTACGTTCCAGCACTTTGTGAGCCAGCTGCATGGCATATCGCAGCCTGCTTTTTCCAGACTGCTGGTCAAGGTACTGGAGGCCCTCCTGTGCCATGTGAGCCAGCAAATCACCCTCCCAACCACCCAGGCACAGGTAAATGATACTAAGGCCCGCTTGTATGCAATTGCGGGCATGACCAAAGTGTTGGCAGAATTGGACTGCACACATATAGAGCTGGTGGCCCCCTACGCCTCAGAGGTGGTGTACAGGAACCAGAAGTACCACCATTCACTCAATGTCAATGTGACCTGTGACCCTGACTTAATCATCAAGTACTGCTGTGCCCGCTTCCCAGAATCAACCCACGACTTCATGGTCCTGTGGAACAGCCCCCAGCCAGCACACATGGCACGTTACAGAGGACAAAGGACATGGATGTTGGGGGACTACATGTAAAACTACACACACATTGCTGCATGGGTCTAAGGCTTACGGTGGGAGGGGGGTTGATGGCACAAATCCATGTCCCACAATCACCCTGCATATGCAGCACCAACCAATGCACAACCAATTGACTGGCCACAACTCATAAGATTATCACGACACTGGTATACTATCATTCAGTGACCAATCCATTTTTAACCCATAAGGACAAAAGCATGCAATGCACTATTGCTACCAGAATGCAACACTGCCACGCCACCAACTCAAGTGTACCAGTACACTGTTCCACCTAGGCCCATGAAACACATGTCCTAGTGAGACATGGTGCATGTATACACACACTGACTGTGTAGAATCTGCAGTCACAGGCAACGCCACTGCCGTGCACCATCACTCACACATATCAATGGCATTGTCAATGTAAACGTCAATGGTACTCATATCGAGCACAGAGTCTGCATCGCACATGTGCGGGGAGGAAGGATAGCTCAGGGGCAACGCATTTGTCTTGGAAGCAAGACAACACAGCGCAATACAGGTGTGAATCCCGATCCCGCGCTTAGAAACCACTTGTTGGTATTAAGCACGTTATAAATTAATTATAATTATATGCAGTACCAGTTCTCATGTCTGCACACCAGATATCATGTCCAGAGTGCCAGACCCCAAGATGGTTACCAACAGCTTTAAGCGCCCTCTCATGATCTATAATTAAACACAATAAAGCAAACGAAGACAAGAGGAAACGAGGAAACATTTGGACAACAGGTGGGATCAGGGAGTCACACCAATCAGCCAATCCTGTGGGAATACGAAAACGAGCAACCCAATCCCAGACCTTAGTGGGGAAATGAGGACTCATAGAACAGTACAGAAGGAGAGAGAGATCGTCATTAGGTGTGGGAATTCGGTGAGACAGGTGTGGTGCAGGAGAAAAAGTGAGAGTAAGAGAGGCGAGCCATTTGTTTAGCAGGGTACCCCAAACTTTGTACGGTTTTCCAAGAGACTACGGGAGGCTATTGCCAACTGTCTGGCTAGAGTCAGAACACAAAAGGAGAGAGTAACTGCAGAGCATACTTGGGGCGATAACCCAGGACCAGGCTGCAGAACAGATGACAAAGAAGATTGCAGGCCATGGACAATTTCCTGAAATCAGAAAGGAGAACAACCCGAGCTTGTTGCCAGCACTGATGTAGGAAGGCAAGAGTTGGCTGGTGGCTGAGAATAATTTCAATCTGAAAAGCCCCACAGGAAGAGGGGGATTCCTGCTGGTAACACTTTTGGATATCCTCTTGGGGCACAGGCCTTATATTCTTTCCCTACCGTGACAGGCATTACTGGCCAGGTTGGGTACTGCCTCTTCAGAAAGGTACCTGGGTTTCTCCGTAGTGTTGAATGGGCATCAGCTGGTGACCAGTATTACTGCTCGGGTTGGTCCTACCCCTTTTTAGTTTGGGCCATTGGGTGCCGCTTGCGAAACGAATACGCCCAAACTATTGCATTTAAGTACAGTTAGGGAGAATGACATATGAAGAGGGACACACAGCTTGTAGGTTTTGCTTGATTATTTGCCCACCCTTGGTCATGCTCCTCATTATGGCCATTGCCACCCAGTTCCTGCTCCTCCAAGCCCAAAACACCTCCTCATGGGAACTCGTTGAGCTCACTTTAATCAAACCTTCCGATCAAACGTTGCACTGGAATTGCCTGCCAGTGGGTTTTTTTTCAAAACAGCCCTCTGAGAGTTAATGACTTAATTGGAGTTGTAAACCCACTAGTGGTATAATATAAATGTCTTAAAAAGGTCTGTCTTCAGGCACTCGATATATAAGTATTACACGTGCCCTTCGTGAAGGCCTGTAAAAAACAACATTGGCAAAGCCAATCATTTTGTCTTGTGTAAAATGATTAGGCATTTTCCAGGCACTGCTTATAGATGCCCAGGTACTCAAACCATGTTGCACCTGCTAGCATCAATGGCCGGTTAATAACACTACGGCTGTGCTTGGAAAGTGTCTTTCCCTTGCCAACACGAAAGCCCAAACTGTTGGCATTGCCAATGCTTGTTTAAAAATACCTGGGTTCCTTCAGAAGGAATTGAATATGAGTCAGCCTCTTACTGGTGGAATGAGATTTTTTTGTGAAAAAAAACACTTTACATTGAAATGTATTTTCCATCTCTCCCTTCTTGCACATACAAGCACAGGTTGAAAATGGATTTTAACAGAATCTCACAAGTCGTTCAAGTGGGAAATTTGGTATGGCACCAGGGAAGTCATTTAGCGGTCGCCACAGGTTGCAACAGCGACCTCTGTGGTCTCCCTTGCAACCTATTATTTTTTTTTGTAATGCAAGCTCCTGAGCTGTGGCCAGCACCATGTGGCTCTTTACTTCTGGAGTGGCTGGCTTTCTTGTTCAGGCCTCTTAAAAAAAATAAGAAAAATAAGAACAGTAGTGCCACAAGTGTAACACTTTCAGCACTGACCCTAAATAAGAAAGAATAGGAATACCAAATTATGTGTCTTTCTGGAATTCTATACAATAATTGCTAGACTCATAAGAGGTTTATTTCAGGCACACTTCAAGGGGTGAGACACTGATTTAGTCTGTTCTTAAACACCTCAACTCAGTCTTTCATCCTTCTGAGGTCGATAAATGAGTACCAACACAGGTTGGGTGATATTGGGTGTATATTTTTTCTATATAAAGCGCTTAAGCGTAAGTGCTATACAAATAACACATCATTATCATTTGGTCATGGACGTCTGCTGCATTCACAGTAATTTGGTAATATCGGCCAATACACACTGATCTTAATGATACATATGGCGATCCATTCCTGCATGAAATGTACATCACACTATAGTAATACCGTGACCATACTTTTTGTAGTATACAATGCTATGTGATGCCACTTCCTGTTTTGTCAAGGGGTGAAAGGTCGTGTTCCATCTCTTCCCGTGATATCACTTTGAGGTGGGGTCAAATGACATCACTTCCTGTGATGTCATCAGGGGGTCAAGGGTCGTGTGATGTCACTTCTGCTACCCCTGGCATTTTGGTGAAATGACGTCCCTATATGGCACCCCTCATTGCACAGTCTGCAGTATCGCCATTAACCATATCTAATCTCAAACGAAATACCTATGCACTGGATTATGAATCCATGTAAAGGTTTTAAAAAAGCAGGAAACACGATGGACATTTAATGTGCTCCACAAAGCATTGCATATTTTTTGAGAGTACCCTTTTCTACCCAACTGGAACCCGTTACTAAAGAGTGAGAAGTTCCGGTCTACATCCATGTAGGTACTCAAGATGTAAGTAAGGATACCATTGGCTCCCATGAGTATCTATTTCTTTACCATTAAGTATACAGTGCAAGTACTCCATTGTTTATGCTACTAGTGTGTATACAAATTGCTTTCACTTTGTATGCGAGATGAGATGGGTCGTTTGCTGCTTTCCTTTTCCTAAGTAATGTGGCATTGCACTGAGTGTTCCCTACTTCATTTTGTAAAGTAGTGTTTACACCTAGCATAATTTAACTTTCGTATAGCTGTCAGAAGTCACACATGTGCTAGTAGTGAATCTTAAAGAACAAAACCAATTCAGAACTTTGCATAATCTAGAAACAGAGGGAAACCTATTTTGCCCCAAAGATAATGCTCAGAACAGACCCTTGATCAACACCAACTAACCATTGCACCAAAAGTATTTAGCAACAAAGCTGACCCGCCATTGCATGGTGCAAATAAAATCTGCAAGGGATGGTAATCGCCGACAAAGCTAGTCTTCCGAGGCAAGAACCTCTAACCTCAAGAAAGAATAGTTAAAAAAAAAAACACCCCATTAAGTGACTCAAAACAACATTCAAGTCTCTGTGTATCTGATTACTAGGGTAAGAAACATTTCGTTCAGTCACTTTAAGGAATGCTGAAGGATAGAAATAACAGAATACGTCCTCCTCCATGAGTCACTGGTTAAAGATGGAGACTGTGACAGCATAGCCCTTCTCTGTGCTGTGGCAGAAATACATGTAACCTCTAAAATAATTAATTTGAAAATCTTATAAAGAACAACACGGAGTGAGTTTTATATTTTAGAAAGCACAGCAATCAAAACCTTTGATCTTTGACCAGTGCAATGGGAAGGAGGAAGCCGCAGCGATGCAGAAGTTACTCCAAGTTGAAGCTGAAGGCTATGAGAGAAGGGAAGTGGACGAGTGAGTGGGAGGAGCAGTGGAGCGTAGCCAAGATGAATGATGAAGGGTACAAGAAATATGCAAAATGAGGAAAGGGTGAAGCCCAAAAGAGGCATTGATACCCAACTGCCACGGAGCGCACTGGTTAGTTCAAAGCAAAACAACATGTTATAAAGGATACTGTCGTCACCTATCATGCAAACAATATATGGTACTAATTCTGCACTCTCATTGGCTGTTGCCTATATACATACCACCTGCTCCATATGGGTGGCTGGATGGTTGGCTGCGGTCTCTGTATGCCAGCCCCCTTCCACATGATCTTTGGCCTTACCACTTTAGAGTCTAGAGACATGATTCGAGGGCTGCTTGAAAATGTTCCCTTCCCACAAACACCTCACGTGATGTGCAAATGGTAATTAGACATGAGCTCAGTGGATACCATCAAGGTCAAATTGGCCCTCTGTAATGAGAGGCGCTTCTTTGAATGCCAGACACACAGGCGCCCCCAGCATGCCTCTCCGTCAATGGCCTAGATTTGTTAGCCTCATCCGTTGCATCTCGTAGTACAAAGCACAGGATATTCTGCTCTGTACTTCTCGCTTGATGGCTGCCCCCTCCCCGGACCTTCACCTGGACTCCTCCAAGACCATACTTAATCAGTTGAATAGTGAGCGATTTAAGAGTTCGATTGGCGGGCATCCGTCAGATCAAATAAAGTTACCTGGATCTTGGGGGGGTGCTAGTGCCCTAAATCTTAGATGGGCAGTTTTGTCAGCTCATGATCTCTACCCTGGCACCCAGGGGATCGTCCTTCGGGATAGGCGCAGCCCTACCAGAGCTCATCTATTCACATTCCTTTCTGATTGCCTAGGCCTGGCTTGCAACGTGAGACAATGAATAGTTGTATCTGTTCGGCGTGAAGGTCTTTTTATCTGATGACTGGGATGGAACCGGAGGTGGGGAAATGTAATGGTGCTGCCAAGGTCTGCTATTGCGGGGAGCGTGCCCTGGCCTTCCTAGGTCTCAATTTCACTATGGCTGTGATTCAATATTTTCTACCGCGGGACAGGGCTGGCTATTACATGGTTCATTTGTGCTATTCACAGCTATACTCCCTCATCCCATAGATACACCCCCGCCCCGGCCCTTCTCAGGACGCATATCCCACTACACCCTTGCCCCACACCATACTCGTATGTCACCAATTGCACAGCCCTCTGCCCCCTATAGCTGTGTTTCTTGGTTTCTTTATTCTCTTAATATATCTTCCTCAGCCGGAATCGTTTTGAGGGTCAGGGGGCTTGAACATGCATCCCAACTTTACTTCGGTTTAATTTTAATGCCGGTGGAGGTGTGTTTCATAGGTCTGGGCCTGTGAAGATTGGCTTCTCTTCTCTACCCTTTTAAGTCTGTATTTAGGTTCGAGGGGTAAACTTGTTGGCAGTGCAGGGCCATAAGGTTCAATAAAGTGTGATTGCTGCAGTCCTAACCTTACGGGCACTGAGGCATATACTTAGGCTTAACTATTTACATGATATTCAAATACCTAAAGAGTAGACTATTCTGGTCCAAAATTAGGTAAATAATCTAGCATATATTACCAGGGACAACTTGCCAGAACAGATCATATTTCAGTCACCAGCCGTGGTGGAAACTGCCCAGCCAAACTCAGAAGCCTATGTGAATTTTTCATTTTTGCTGCTCTCAAATCAATCATGTATAACTGAAAGAAGTCTAACCTTATCTCAGTGCAAAGCTAGTGGGACTAGGTATGTTCTTTTGGGAAGAGGGACCAAATTGTGTAACCAAAATAATAAAAATGTATTTATTTATTGGATATTTATAAGGCGCCTATACAACAAGTGGTGTATCAAGGCACAACCAGACAACAAAAAGGGGGGATGGGGGACAAGGAAGAAAGATACAATAACGGTCCTACTAGGCCTTGTGATATTCGGATAGGGCAAGTGCAGTAAAAAGAGGTGCGAGGGAGGGGTAAGAGGGGGAAGTGCAGGACAGCACAAAAGAAGTGCTAAGGTGGTAAGGGAAGGGTGACGGGGCTAAGTGCAGGTGTAATAGGGAGGCCCAAGGGCAAATGCCATGGAAAGCAGGTAAAAAGCTGGGAAGGCAGAGGGGACTGGGTGGAGGTGGCCTGGGACCCTGTAGAACTAAGAAGAGAACCAGGAGCCAGTGATAGATGTGGAAGCAGACTAGCAAGGGGAGCGAGAGAGAGAAGGAGGAGAAAAGGAGGGTCTTGAGGAGCTTCCAAAACATAAGGAGATCTGGCTAAAACAAAAGAGGTGAAGGATGACCATTCCAGAGGGAGGCTCCTGCAGAGGAGAGACATCTACCCCCACTCTTTGCTTAGAAAAGCAACAGCTTGTTACGCTCACCTGATCTCCACAGGGGCACCGAACTGAGCTGGATGATCTGGTGGTGAGTGGTGTTTTGTACTCTCCTCCGATACGAAAGCAGGCTTGCCTAGAAAGGTAAATCACAGGTTACCCAACCATGTGGATGAGGGCGACTCCCGCCTCCCGTGGTGTCCTCTTGCACCCCCGCTATATCTCACCTTTGAGTTACGAATAGCGGGCTCTCCGTCCTGCCACTGTTCGCAGGGGTGCGTCGCAGTTCTAGGATCTAGTTACTCAACTGATCCTATTGAAAGTTCCAGACAACTGTGACTCTATGGTAAGTCTTATTCCAAAGATATGGATAGCTAAGAGTTCAAGTTGCAAAAGTTCACTCTGTACCTTTCTTTACAGATTCCCTCTTTGTGCATACGATCGAGCAAGGTT
The DNA here is from genome assembly GCF_040938575.1 of Ambystoma mexicanum. NCBI lineage: Eukaryota > Metazoa > Chordata > Amphibia > Caudata > Ambystomatidae > Ambystoma > Ambystoma mexicanum. The sequence goes on along the minus strand of NC_090934.1, from coordinate 606,354,921 downwards.
CTTGGTAGCTGGCTTCCCAAGGTAAGAATTGTGCCAGTGCTACACAAAAGTCTTTCCACCCGATACTGTTTTTCTGCACAACTAACCTGCTGCTTTTATATTCTGCAGGTGCGGAATCTCCTGAACAAAGGCTGCGTAGAATTGTGAGTCTGTGAGTATTGCTGCCTTCACATGAGATTTGCCTCGTGCAGGATTATAAGTCAGAATGAGGCCTTCCCACTGCTCTGCTAACCTGATGTCTTCTTTCTCTTTTACAGATGCGGCAGTCCCGGAGCGGCGATCGGAAGCTGAATCGGAGATCGAGTGATGACGTTCCGATGGTTCGCTGGTAAGTATTAGTGCGGCGCTGAACTGCGATGAGGAGCGTGTGGTCTGCAAGGCTAATCTGATGTTCGGCCGCGATGAAGAGACTGGTAAGTATCTTGTTATGCTCTTCATTCTCACTCTTCTTTGCAGGTAACTCGAGACAACTGGACGGGCGTGGCTAATGGCTGGCCTGGAGCTGCAGACACAGTGAGTCTTATGCTGCAGGAGGAGTGCAGAATAACGCGAAGCGTGTTCTGTATGAAGGGTGTGGCTTATATAGTCTTCTGAAAGTAGTTCTCAGGTAAAGTAGTTCCAGCAACCACACCCAAGCAAATAGTCCCACACCAAATAATCCCTTCACCCTGCCTCATATTGGTTCGCACGTGCCTCTCTGGGTCTGAAACGTGCCATGTTGGTGATGGCAGTATGAGCCTGGTGCCTACGGCGCCACGATCGAGTCCAGGAAGCCCCTGCAAGATTCCTTGGGGCCTTCAAGGCCCCCATGGGACCCAACGCCTTGGGCAGGGTGGTCTGTACCTGATGTTTGGGTGTATGGACCGTGACAGCACTCCCCCCCCCCCCCAAGGCCCTTCCCAAGGGAGTTTGTCCCACTGGTCCGGGTTTGGTCGGGTAGTCCGATGGAAACGGTTCACTAGGCGTGGTGCATGAACAAAGTCACTTGGTTCCCATAGCCTTTCCAATCAACTACGTAGACAAGTTTTGATCTGACCCACTTTGAGTCTATAATGTCTTTGACCTCGAATTCAGGTTCCCCATTTACCAAAACGGGTTTTGGCGGTTTCGTTATCCGAGTTCCTGGTTGTACTGGTTTCAACAGGGAGACGTGAAATACGGGATGGACTTGCATGTTCAGGGGTAACTCCAGTTTTACTGCCACAGGGTTGATGATGGCCTTGATTGTGTATGGTCCGAAATACCTGGGGTTAAACGTGTGGGTTCCTTTTAGTGGTATATGTCTGGAGGCTAACCAAACCTCATCTCCAATCTTGTATTTCAGAGCTTCACTCCTATGTTGATCTGCAAATTTCCTGAACCTCTCCCTAGCTTGCCTCAGATGTTCTGTTGCTCTTTTGAAAGCTTGGGTGATGGTTGCATGTAGGCTGCTTACAGCAGGCATTTCTAAATGTTGAGGTGGGTCGAGTTCTGAGGTTCGTGGATGCATTCCATAAATTGTATAGAATGGAGTTTGCACCGTGCTGGAATGCAAAGACTTATTGTAGGCATATCCAGTAATCCATAAAATGTCTTTCCAATTGATTTCAGTTTGATGTAACATGCGGTTAAGTTATTGGGGTTGGTTGTGCCAACTTAACTTGTTCCCATGCGCCAAATAGCTGAATTTGCAATTCAACAAGATGTGTCGCAGGTTTGTGAGGCATGGAGGGGCAGAACCCCAGCCCCTCAGTGAAACAGTAATAAAAGGGTTCCCCACACCTTTTAGAAAAAAAGATTGCGCCACACCAATGTAAGGTAACTAGTTGTTGACTTTATGTAGTTATAGTCATTAGCATAAATGAAAATACAAAAGCCCTTCCAAGATTATTTAGGGCTGCTGGAACATACTGTTCTGGGAAGTGAATGAGGGTGAACCAACATGCTCACATAGTCAAAATGAAAGTGAAAAATAAGTACGAAAATAATGAATTGTGTTGGCTGTAAGTGTTGCATTCGTAATAACATCTAAATCATATAACAGAACCCAACTCTTATGCAAGATACTCAGTAAAAAATGTGGCAACTCAATGCAAAGCGAAGCATGCCTCGATTTGAGTTGGGTGCCCAAGTATAAATTGTGAGGCTAGGCTGGGCTAATATCCAAACGTATTGTACTGTAACAAACTTCCTGTTTTTGGGGATAGGTAGCAAAATATTATGGTGTTGACAGTACCATTTGCATATATTATTTATTGAGAGATTGTTGCCAGTTATGTGTGAATATATTACTCACAGTCAATGAAGTTTGTACTATATTATGTTGAAATACCATTGTAATTCTAGTATGAGTATTCATTCAGATGGCTATCTAATGTCCGTTTTGATTTAAATAAAACGAACTGGATTGTGGTTCCTATGACTGCTGTGACACTATTGTGGAATAAAGACGGGGTGAAAACATTTTGAAAAATATACATAATTCTTAGGGTTTGCTATCTACAAGAAATGGGACATCTCATGATCTTGATTTAAACCAAATTCTGTGGCCCGAAATTTACAAATGATGCGAGCTTCGGCCTGGCGAAGAAGAGCTTCACGATTTCCTCCTCTATCACCCAGAGTTAGCAATTTGAGTCCAATGAACCTCAAATTCGTCTTGTCTTCGAATTGATGGTTTCTTTGCCAGTGTTGTGCCAATGGTAAAGGTGTATCCAGTTTGCTCATTCCATAGAAATGTTCACGTATTCTAAATCGTAGTTCCCTTTTGGTGCTTCCAATGTATATTTCATCACATATACACAATATATTTGCTGCGACAGTTTATGATGTCGGTAATTTTGAAGGACATTCCCCGTGAGTCAATAAAGGTTTGTGTGTTGGGATGTGCTAATTTGCACATGCCACAGGATCCACATTTCCTAAATCCTTTGGGTAAAGTCGGCAACCATGATTCTGAACCTGAAGATGGCATTTTTGGGAGTAGTGAAGGGCTAAGACAGGTCATCAAAGTTCTTGCTTTTTTAAAAATTAATTTCGGCGTTTCATCAATGAAATTATTGATGTGTTCATCCAGTCTTAGAAGATGCCAGTTCTTAGTAAGTATTTTCCTAATTTCAAAGTTGTTTTGGCAAAAGGTTGTTATGTAATGTACTTTGTCTTGTTGCTCCATTTGTTGTGGATGTTTAGGTGTAAGGGTAACATCCCTGTTCATCTTTTTCACTTTTTCATAAGCCTGCTGTACACATTTTTTGTTATATCCTCTTTGTTGAAATCTGTGTTTGAGCAAGTCACATTCCTGATTGAAGTCCATATTCGTTGTACAATTTCTTCTGGCTCTCACAAATTCACCTTTCGGTATGTTATTAATCACTGATTTTTGATGGCAGCTGGTCGCAAACAGGATTGAGGTTGCTTCTGTAGGTTTGTGGAAGGTTTTAGTCAAAAGGCGATTTTCCATCACATAAATCGTAAGGTCCAAGAAGTCTATGCTGGTGCTACTGGATGGTCCTGTGAGGTAAATCCCTTGGTCATTGTTATTCAGACGTTCTTGGAATGCAGTAAGATCTTGATCATTACCGTTCCAAATTAATAATACGTCATCGATAAATCTTGTCCAGATCACAATTTTGTTTAGTGCAATCTCATCTGTGTAAACAAATTTGTCCTCAAACATACTCATAAAGAGATTTGCCTGGTGCATATTTGACACCCATTGCTACTCCCATTTTCTGCCTGTAATATCTTTTATCAAACAAGAAAACATTATTCTGCAAGGTCGTGGTCAGCATTTCTTTTAGCATATTGACGTAATGATAGTGCGAAGCTGTATCCTCACGAAATATATACTCTAGGGTTTCAATAGCTGATTCATGTTTGATGGATGTGTACAGTGCTCGGACATCCCAGGTGACAAGTTTATAAGTGGGCTTCCAAATGATGTTTTGCAGTTTTTTGATAACATCAGTGGAGTCCTTGATGAAAGCTCGGGTCTCAGGTACTCTAGGTCGTAATACATTGTCTATGAATTCACTGATTTTCTCCGTAGCCCAACCAATGCCACTGACAATCGGTCTGCCTTCAAGTATTTTATTGAATGCTTTATGTATTTTAGGTAAGAAGTAGATGGTCGGCACCACAGGATGTTGGATGGACATGTATGCTCTCTCGTCTTCGGTAATTAGACCTTTTCTTTCCCAATCTTTTATCTGCTCCAACATTTGGTTCTTGATTGTCACAGTAGGATTGGACAATAATTCTTCATAGCATAAGGGTGTCATTAAATGATTCTGAGCCATCTGGATGTAATCTGTACGATCCATAATAATAATCTTCCCCCCTTTGTCAGCCTCCTTGTTAACAATGGAGGAGTCCTTTTGTAGCTTGTGTGGTGAATTTAGTTCTTCCGAGGTAAGATTGTTGTGTTTCATTTTTGGTTTGTTCTTATTATAACGTTCAAAAAGGTGATTAATATCCATTTGGACCACTTTGTGGAAAGCATCTATCATGTTATCTGGAGGAAATTGTGGTGTAAATTTAGATCTGGGTCGTAAGAGTTCTGTTGACATACTGATAGGATGTATTTTAAGATCATGTAAAGTTTCATGTACTTCTAGATCTTCCAATTCTAATGATCTTAATAGATGTATATTCTCAATGTCTTGAATGGACAAAGTACTTGGTATTGGTATTTCCTCTCTCGGTCGGTATTGTTGGACTTGAGTAACAAAGAACTTTTTTAATTTCAATTTGCGTGTGAATTTAAATAAGTCAATCTGGGCTTGGATGTGATCATATCCAGAAGTAGGGTCGAAGGATAGACCTTTGTTTAATAAACAGATTTCATCCGATGTCAGATCTTTGGACGAGATATTCATGACCAGGTTATTTATTTCTTTGTTCCCGCAGCTAGCCGAGCACTGGCTCTTGTCAGGCGTCTGTAATCTTCCAACATATTTGGATTTCCGCTGTCTATTACCCCCCCCTTCTTCCTCGCCTCCTGTCGAAGCTGGCTGAGGGTTTTTGGATGGAATTACTTGAAAACAGACTGATTTCGTGTTAGCTAATCTGCTTCCCTTTTTATAACGTCTGATTTGGTTTAGAAAGCCTGAACCTGTAATATTTCGTTCAGAGTCCCCCGGTTCTTCTTTATCAGTTTCTGAATCGACGTCCGAACTACCAGGTGAAGTATTCGGTGTGTTTTCTTTTGAAAGCGGTTTAGATAGTTTGCTGTATTTTTCTTGAAATGTGTATACTTTATCTTCCTGATAATCTCGTTCATCTCTGTAAAATTTGCGAACTTTCCGTATCTTGATCTCATCTTGATAGTTTTTAAGAATTTCATTCATTTTTTTGAAGTTTTTCTCTTTGGTGGTCTCAAGTGCTTGTGTTTCTGTTATGTCTTTTGTGATTAATTCAATTTGTTCCGCTGCTCGCTTTTGTTCCCTTGTTGCATGTTCAATCAGAATTTGTAGCATTCGAGTGGAACTCGTGTTGAGATTCTTTTCCCAGTCATCAGCTAGATCTTTATCCTCTTCCTTAGAGAAATCAGGGAATATTAGTATCCGCAGGCCACGAGGTATGAATCCATTCTCTAAATAGTTCTTCAAGGACACAATTTCCCAGAATTTGTCAATTTCTTTTCTTGAAATTCTTTCTAATTTAGTGAACTTGTAACGTAGATCCTCTCTTTTTGGCAGGGAAGACGAAAAGCCATGTGTTGTGTCTCCTCTTTGCGTGAATAGGTTGGTAGCGTCGGTTTCACGATTCAATATGTATTCCACCATAATCCGGATTCTTTAGGCAGCACGAGCAGTTGACACCTGAAAAAAGTGGTTAAGTTATTGGGGTTGGTTGTGCCAACTTAACTGGTTCCCATGCGCCAAATAGCTGAATTTGCAATTCAACAAGATGTGTCGCAGGTGTGTGGGGCATGGAGGGGCAGAACCTCAGCCCCTCAGTGAAACAGTAATAAAAGGGTTCCCCACACCTTTTAGAAAAAAAGATTGCGCCACACCAATGTAAGGTAACTAGTTGTTGACTTTATGTAGTTATAGTCATTAGCATAAATGAAAATACAAAAGCCCTTCCAAGATTATTTAGGGCTGCTGGAACATACTGTTCTGGGAAGTGAATGAGGGTGAACCAACATGCTCACATAGTCAAAATGAAAGTGAAAAATAAGTACGAAAATAATGAATTGTGTTGGCTGTAAGTGTTGAGTTCATAGGAACCACAATCCAGTTCATGTTTTATTTAAATCAAAACGGACATTAGATAGCCATCTGAATGAATACTCATACTAGAATTACAATGGTATTTCAACATAATATAGTACAAACTTCATTGACTGTGAGTAATATATTCACACATAACTGGCAACAATCTCTCAATAAATAATATATGCAAATGGTACTGTCAACACCATAATATTTTACTACCTATCCCCAAAAACAGGAAGTTTGTTACAGTACAATACGTTTGGATATTAGCCCAGCCTATCCTCACAATTTATACTTGGGCACCTAACTCAAATCGAGGCATGCTTCGCTTTGCATTGAGTTGCCACATTTTTTACTGAGTATCTCGCATAAGAGTTGGGTTCTGTTATATGATTTAGATGTTATTACGAACGCAACACTTACAGCCAACACAATTCATTATTTTCGTACCTATTTTTCACTTTCATTTTGACTATGTGAGCATGTTGGTTCACCCTCATTCACTTCCCAGAACAGTATGTTCCAGCAGCCCTAAATAATCTTGGAAGGGCTTTTGTATTTTCATTTATGCTAATGACTATAACTACATAAAGTCAACAACTAGTTACCTTACATTGGTGTGGCGCAATCTTTTTTTCTAAAAGGTGTGGGGAACCCTTTTATTGATGTAACATGCACCTTAGGTATTGTTCCAGAGTTTGGTTGGTTCTTTCGGTTTGACCGTCTGTTTGGGGATGGTGGCTGGTCGAAAGTCTTACGTCAATCTGGGCCAACTGACAACATTTTCTCCAAAATTGAGAGATAAACTGACTGCCCCGATCTGAGACTAAGACGGAGGGGAATCCATGTATCTGAACAATTTGTTCTAGCATATCTTTTGCTAAGATTGAAGCGGAGGGCAAACCTTTTAACGGAATGAAATGGGCCATTTTAGAAAACAGGTCCACCACCACCGATATGGTGTTGAAACCATTACAGGGGGGCAGATCCGTGATGAAGTCAAGCGACAACGTATGCCAGGGTGTCGGTGGTACATCTAGAGGCTGAAGTAGACCGGGTGGTTTCTTTTTCTGGGCCTTGTTCTGAGCACAAATGCCACACGAAAGCACAAATTGTTTGATATCCTTATGCCATGTCGGCCACCAAAACTGTCTCTTGATCTTGGCTTCGGTTTTTGCAATTCCAGGGTGACCTTCTACCAATGACTCATGATAATTTGAGATGACCTGTTCTTGAAGCTCCTTACTAGGCAAGTAGAGATGTCCTTGGAAATAAGGTAAATGATTGACAACTGAATGGTGTTCACTTTTGGTCGACCAGTCTTGTAAGGCCTTGGAATCGAGGAGGCGTGGAATTTCCTTGTGGATGTCGTCCAGGGTCAATGTGGTAGTGATTCCAAGGATTCTCCCTCCTGGGATGATGGGTACCAGATCCGGATTTGAATATGCTTCTTCCATCCCTATGCGAGACAGCGCATCAGCTTTGCCGTTTCGGCTACCAGGTCGGTAAGTGATCACGAAATCGTATTCAGCAAAAAATAGTGCCCATCGGAGCTGACGAGAAGACTGAGCCTTGGCCGACTTTAGCTATTGTAGATTTCGGTGATCAGTAATCACAGTAATGGTTTGTCTGGCCCCTAGTAGATAATGCTGACAAGCTTTTAATGCTGCCTTGATGACCAGCAGCTCTTTATCGGTTACGGCATAGTTCAGTTCTGGTGCTGTGAATTTTCGCGACCAAAAGGCCACTGGGTGAAGTTGACCTGTCTCCGGATCTTTCTGGGAAAGAACTGCTCCCATCGCCAAACTAGAAGCATCAGTTTCTACTACGTATGGGAGATCCGGGCGAGGGTGTTTTAGGACTGGGGCTGAGGTGAATTTTCCTTTTAAGTCTTGGAAGGCCTTTTCTGCTTCGTCCGACCAATGGAAGCGTTTGTTCTTTCGTAATAAGGATGTGATGGGATGCACCAATTGTGAAAAGCCGGTGATGAATCTGCGATAGAAGTTTGCAAATCCAAGCATACTCTGAACTCCTTTAATTGAAGTTGGAGAGGGCCATTTGAGGATAGCGTCCACCTTCCTTGAGTCCATACGAACACCACATGGAGTTAGAACGAAACCAAGAAACTCGATCCCTGCAACGTGGAAGAAACATTTTTCCAATTTAGCATACAACTTATGTTGCCAGAGTTTTTCAAGTACGGCGCAGATGTGTTTCACATGATCCTGCTTAGAAGCTGAGTACAGTATGATATCGTCAATATATACGACGACACAAACATCGATCAGCTCTCGAAGGACATTTTTCATAAAATATTGAAAGGCTGCTGGGGCATTACAAAGCCCAAAGGGCATCACTTAATTTTCGAAGAGCCCATACTTAGTGCGGAAGGCGGTCTTCCATTCGTCCCCCTTTTTAACTCTTACAAGATGATACGCCCCTCTAAAATCCAACTTAGTGTAAATTTGAGCTTCTTTTACTTGGTCCAGCAGTTCCGGGATTAGAGGCAGGGGATATCGGTTTTTAATTGTCATTTTGTTTAATGCTCGTAGTCTATACAAGTCCTTAGATCTCCTTCCTTTTTGGGGATGAAGAATAAGGGCGAAGCCGCTGGAGATTTGGATGGACGAATTAAGCCGTTAGCCGGGTACTGGTCCAGATATTGTTTTAGGTGAAGATTTACAGGTTCCGTGAGTGCGTAGATTCTACTGCATAGGATCTGAGCTCCAGGTATTAAGTCGATCTGGCAATCATATGGTCTATGTGGTGGTAAGGTGTTGGCTTGGTCCTTCTGAAAGACATCCTGAAAGTCCTGGTATTCCTGAGGTAGTCGGTTTGTCAGACTTGTGACTGTTGCAATTGCCTTGGATTCATCTGGGTAGCAGGCGTGAGCACAATTTGGGAAGGTCAACCTCTTCTCTCGCCAGTCTATACATGGATTATGTGTTTCTAACCGTAGCATACCCAGGATCACTTGAAATTGGGGGGCCTTAATTAAGTCAAACACAATGGTTTCTCGATGTCCGTCTTGGCACAACAGACAGGACCAGAAGAGATCTCTGTTCCATCGATGGTGGTGACCAGATCAGTTGCTGCCTTTGGGCAAAGAGATAGACTCATCCTTGAAGCCAATTTCTGATCCATATAGTTACCTATATCTCCCCTGTCGATGTAGGCTCTGACCGCATGCATACGAGACGGGTGCTGGTGACTGATGAGGATGATTGGCAAGGCTAGATGTGAGGTCTGGGTACCCTTCTTCTCGCTCGACAAGCGGACCTCTACGCTTGCTGGGCAGGGTAGTTTTCCGACTCAGGTTCAGTGCTAACCTTGTTAGCAACCCTGACTGCTTTCTTGGGTAGTTTCACTGGACAGTCTTGGAGGAAATGGCCTGCCGTGCCGCAATATAGGCACAATTGTTGTTGTCTTCTCTTATCCCTTTCGGACTTAGATAGCGGTCCTCGCACACCTCCGATTTGCATGGGTTCCAACGTGTCTCTAGTCTTGGCAGTGGTATCTTTAGGACACACAAACACTCGACTGTCAAATTTAGTTCGATCAGCTTTCCGGTTCTGCAGTCTATGATCTAGTTGTACCACTAGGTCAATGTATTCCGAACAATCTTGAGGTGGGTTAACCACTTGAGCCAAGACATCTTTTAGCTCACCTCTCAACCTATGATGAAATAACGTGACCCTTTCTTCCTACGGCCAACTGGTTTCCACCATTAGTCTGTTAAAGGTTGCAATATAACTTAACAGGTCTTGGTTCCCTTGACGAAGAGAGAACAGTTCGTTATCCAAGGCTTGACCTTGGGAGTGCCGAGCAAACAACTTCTCCATATTCTGCTGAAACCCCTGAAAGTCTCGAAGAAGGGGGTCGTCATGATTCACTAGCGGTATGGACCAATCCGCTGCACTATTAAAGGCCACCTTAGCTTGGTCATTCGGAAAGTCCCCTGGTCTGCATAGGAAGTGTAGACGGCACTGGTTCATAAAAACTGCAAACCGCTTAGGATCGCCCGCAAAGCGTTCTGGTGGAGCCAAAGGTATGGCTCCTGGAAGGACCACTTGCACTGGATTACTGGACTGGGTTGGAACTGAAGCTCCCATTGTTGGCAACGGTGTGTGGCCAGCCTGAGCCTCGAGTAGTTGCTGGGCTAAATCATCGGTGCGCTCTTTCGCCACAATCAGTTCTCTTCGTAAAGCGTTAGTCTCTTGTCTAACCGAGTGCACCTCTGCTCTAAGTTCACCTAAAAGCTGGGCTAATTGGTCTGTCTCTGAGGTTTCCATGGCGCCCAGGTAGAGGTTTGTGTGTAGGCTTCGCGTTCTGTTACGCTCACCTGATCTCCACAGGGGCACCGAACGGAGATGGATGATCTGGTGGTGAGTGGTGTCTTGTTCTCTCCTCCGATACCTAGAAAGGTAAATCACAGGTTACCCAACCATGTGGATGAGGGTGACTCCTGCCTCCCGTGGCGTCCTCTTGCACCCCCCGCTATATCTCACCTTTGAGTTACGAATAGCGGGCTCTCCGTCCTGCCACTGTTCTCAGGGGTACGTCGTAGTTCTAGGATCTAGTTACTTCACTGATCCTATTGAAAGTTCCAGACAACTGTGACTCTATAGTAATTCTTATTCCAAAGATATGGCTAGCTAAGAGTTCAAGTTGCAAAAGTTTACTCTGTACCTTTCTTTACAGATTCCCTCTTTGTGCATACGGTGGAGCGAGGCTCTTGGTAGCTGGCTTCCCAAGGTAAGAATTGCGCCAGTGCTATACAAAAGTCTTTCCACCCGATACTGTTTTTCTGCACAACTAACCTGCTGCTTTTATATTCTGCAGGTGCGGAATCTCCTGAACAAAGGCTGCGTGATGAAGAATTGTGAGCCCGTGAGGATTGCTGCCTTCAGGTGAGAGTTGCCTCGTGCAGGATTATAAATCAGAATGAGGCCTTCCCACTGCTCTGCTAACCTGATGTCTTCTTTCTGTTTTACAGATGCGGCAGTCCCGGAGCAGCGATCGGAAGATGAAGCAGAGATCGAGTGATGACGTTCCGATGGTTCGCTGGTAAGTATTTGTGCGGCGCTGAGCTGCGATGAGGAGCGTGTCGTCTGCAAGGCTAATCTGATGTTCTTTCCTTTTCAGTTCTGAAGAAGCGCGGACTCCCGAGCGGCCACGATGAAGAGACTGGTAAGTATCTTGTTCTGCTCTTCTTTCTCACTCTTCTTTGCAGGTAACTCGAGACAACTGGACGGCCCTGGCTGATGGCTGGCCTGGAGCTGCAAACACGGTGAGCGTTATGCTGCAGGAGTGCAGAATAACGCAAAGCGTGTTCTGTATAAAGGGTGTGGCTCATATAGTCTTCTGAAAGTAGTTCTCAGGTAAAGTAGTTCCAGCAAGAAGAGAGACACAAGGAACTGGAGCGGGCACCGCTTTGTTTCTGCTTGTTTTAAGCACAGGCATGTGAATACCAATGTACTTTGGGGTGCAGCCCACTAAATTATGCTACCATGCGTCAGCACGATACGAGTGAACTATGTGAAGGAAGACCTAGGCAAACTTGCCTGCGGTGTGGGCCGCACACCCTTAGATCCCAATTGGATTTCAAAAAAAGTTTAATATTTTGTTGGTTCACATTAACGACTCATTAATTCTTTGAACTTGGTGGTTTATTTAAAGTAATTGTAATTGTATAAACAGGGTCCCACACACATAAGGTGCAGTAAAACATTAACAACAGAACGGGAAGCTGGGCACAGATAAAGTATATTAATAAGAGGCTGAAAAATGTGATGTTAAATTGTAAAATTGTTATCTATTAACTTGTTGACTCTTTTTCTTTTATTATTTTTTGTCGTGTTTATGTCTCTGTGTATGTGGGACCCTGTTGATTTTCCATTTTATGTGATGTAATATGGTATGCTTTTTTGTTTTTTGCTTTTGATTATGCTGTCCTTTACATAACTGGTTTAACTGTTACCGATATCTAATGTTTGGCCACAATTTGTTTGATTAGATAGGCCCCGATGAAGGACTGTTGATTCCGAAATGCATTGGCCATTTTGGGTTATGTTGCCCATCAGAAAAGCGATTGCTTACAATTACTTTAAATAAACCACCAAGTTCAAAGAATTAATGAGTCGTTAATGTGAACCAACAAAATATTAAACATTTTTTTAAATCCAATTGGGATCTAAGGGTGTGCGGCCCACACTGCAGGCAAGTTTGCCTAGGTCTTCCTTCACAAAGTAGTTCCAGCAACCACACCCAAGGCAAATAATCCCTTCACCCTGCCTCATATTGGTTTGCACGTGCCTCTCTGGGTCTGAAACGTGCCATGTTGGTGATGGCAGTATGAGCCATCACCAAGCCATCACAATGGCAGGACCGAGTCCAGGAAGCCCCTGCAAGATTCCTTGGGATCTTCAAGACCCCCATGGGACCCAATGCTTTGGGCAGGGTGGTCTGTACCTGATGTTTGGGGGTATGGACCGTGACACGGCTCTAGCAGTGAGGTATGTAGGGAGAGTTGGATGTAATGGGGTCCTAGGCCCCAGGGTCCTGAATTTGATCCTAGGAACAACCAGGAGCCAAATGAGAGAAATTGGGGCTAGAGAGATGTGGTCCCTGGACTTGAGACCAGGAATAGGTCTTGCAGTCCTATCCCGAATTAGTTGAAGGGGAGGAAGAAAGAAGATTGAGAAAGAGGCTGTTACAGTAGTCAAGTTTAGAAAGGACCAAAGCTCTGGAGACAGTGAGTTTCTGGGGAAAATTGAGGAAAGGGAGAATACCTGAGGAGGTGCAGATGATAGTGGGCCTCCTTGGCAAGGTCAGCTATGTGAGGACAGAAGGAGAGAGAGGAATCAAAGATGATACCAAGGTTTTCTGCCTCACCGGGGGTTGGGGGTGAGCAGGGGTCCCAATGGAAAGGATCTTAGTCTTCCTGGCATTAAGGCAAAGTTCAATGATCATAAATCATAGTCTTAAATCCAATGAAGCATTTTGAGAAGTGATAAATCCACACTTAACCATAGGACAGATAATCCCTAGATAAATCCCCTTCTGCAAAACACCACCCCATGCCTTTTCAATCCATAGAATATCATCTATATGGTTTAGGCCATGGAACTCGCTATTGCTCTGGATCCAGCTCAGCTATTCAGTGTCGAGTATTACCCTCCACACTGAAGATATTCCAATTGAGCCCTAACTATTTGCTACTTTGATGACCTCTGAACTCATTTGGACTGTTTCTTGCATCACAAGAAAATTGTACTGCCTCGTAGGGGACTTGTGATAACCGGGCATATTTCACTGATATTAGTGCAGATATTGCATTTACTTTATCATACCTTTCTGTGCCCCCCATCCCTTTGTGCATTTATCATGCTTCTGTTTGTTAGTTATGCGCGTGTTATCTGAATAATCGGAGCTTCAAACGCTTTATCCACAAATTTATTTGGTATGTCTGTTACCAATTGTACTCACTTACAATGTCGTGCATTACTTTAATTGTCTACAAACATGTAACCAAAATTTCTGAACATTAACAAATGTTGAACATGAAAAAATAAAAGTTGCTACGCACAGCCCCTGAATTAAAATGATACCTATATCTAGATTGTTCCTCTTGCCCAGCTACTTACATTTACATACAAATAGAAGTGGGCTAATGAGACTGAATGCTTCTGTACTGTGGCGATGAGTAGCCATTATCTTGGGTGAGGTCTGCATAGCTCCTAGGCCACTGTCCCATGGGCTCCCAGTCCTTGCAAGTGCACTTGTGTCTCCATACCAAGTATGGTATTTGGCAACCCTACACACTGGAGAGAATAAAGGGCCATTCAAGTGTCAATAAGTTCCTAAGAAGACTATGGCAACAGCAAGAACCTATTCATTCATCATGTTAGGGGTAAAATACTACCCTTAAAAATAGCTCTCAGAAAAGCTAGCTCTTGCCACATTGATTAGACAGAGCGGCCCCAAGGTCAAGCATAGGTAAATTATGACATATTTGGTTTACAATTGTATGCTGAAAAACATATAATTTAAGCATCTTGAAGGGAAGTTTACCTCACTGCAAGGAAGCGTTATCTGTTCTCCCGTTGAAGGAACCAGAGACTTGTCTACTGGGCTTGGATCAGTCAGATCCCTCTTAATCGTTTAGCAGACCAGAGCGAGTGAATGCTCTGCTTGACGTGGATCTTGCTTGCCTGTTGTGTCCCACTCCTATCATGACGTGGGTGCTTTGGAGAACTCTACAGGCCAGCAAAGTTTAAGTGGAAAAAGCTGTGAGATGGACAGACCAGAGGGGACTTCATGTACTATAGTACTGTTGGTAGTCCATAGATTGGTCTCGCCCCTGGGTATTTATTTATTCAGTTAATTATTAATATTTTGTTTGTGAAAACAAAAACAGTATTGGTTATCAAGGACCTAAGAGTCTGGGCAATCTGACACATGTAGATAAAATTTCCTGCTTTCAAATGAGTGCACATAACACATTGGCTAGCAAAGTGCAGGGATGTTTAATGTACTATGCAAGAGGTAAAAGAGTTACTGTGACCCAAGCGCACGCCAAAGTTCAAAGGAAAGAAGCTAAAAAAAAAAAGGCAGTCAAAACAGAAGCGTGCGGTTCAGTAAAGAAGCACTTTTTAAATTTTGCAATTGCACAAAAAAAATTAACTGTTTGCGGAGATGTAACTAAAAAGTGGCATTTGACATCAAGCGGCTCCGAATGTGTGCACTTTAATCCATGGAAAGATATTTCTCCAATTATCGAGCATTGCCGCACATGCTGCAGCATGTCACCTTTGCCACCAAGCTGCCAGGCTAATTACTGCCTACAAGCACACTTACGATTTGACACATATTGTCTACAGTATATTTATTTAGCTCCATTTGTCAACAGGTAAACAAAATGCAACGAAGTACAATTGAAAAAAACAAGGCCAATTCAAAAAGGCATTGGAGGAGATGAGATTCAAACCCAGTTCCCACAGGTGCTCTTTATTCAGGGTTGAATCCTTTAGAACACATTCTCATTGCTCTCCATGTACTTGGCCCAGAAAAAAAAGTATGACTGGGCAGTACAGTTTAGGTCTAGTGCCACATTGTGGAGAGAATAAAGTGCCACTGTTTTCTCTTTAGGCCAATCAGTGACAGAAAAAAGTTAATATATCAACCTGAGATCACAAGGCAAATGAACAAATCTTGTATCTGGGCAAAGAGTGCATTGCGTGTGGGTCAAAATGTCCAATGTTTATAAGTACTGCATAGCCATGAGCAGAGTGACAAATCCCAAGATGTTGTCACTGCTTCCCAAGGGGGTGCCCCTTCCCATGCTGGCAGAGAGATGAGGCTGCTACCTGATAGTCCTCCTGGGGGTGGTACTCAGCGGGTGGATCTCATGGGAGGGGAAACGCTGTGTGGGGCCAGTGACGACCATATCAGGAGAACACAGTATCCCTCCCACACACCCACATCTCCTTCACCTCCTCCCTCTCCACCTCTACCCTACTATGTCATGTATTTCTGTAGTAAAACAGAAGTAGAGAGTACTGAGACGAAGAAGATCTCTAGTGAATTACAACATCATAACACAATCAGTACTGGAATGAGGAGGAGGCGCAGAGCAGTACAGTGTACCTACCAGAACTACTTTGCCCATTGAAGTGGTTCTCGACTTCTGATTGTAAGAAGCAGAGTTAAAAGCAAAGAAGTACTTGACAAGGTGTGAAACCCGCCCTGGAGGAATTGTAAGACTAAGTATGCTTCGGGAAGGAGAAAGGCAGACCAGGGAGCCGAGCAAGAAAGAGGTCATTGTCAAGCTGGTACAGAGTACAGGGACAGCACAGTGAGCAGCAAGGAAGACGCTCTTGGCATCCCTGAAGGAATGTCCCACGCTGACAAGGAAGAAGCAGGCACAGTGGAGCCACCGGCCTCTGGAGACAAGAGAAGGAAGCAGCAGAAGCCCCCACAGCAGACGGCAGGTGCACGGGACGACCTGAGAACATCACGGACCACGAAATAAGGTATGCTGATGAACGGGGAGGAGGCGGGGGCCCTGTAAAGTGGCAAGAACAATTTGAGGAGGCAAGTATGCCTAAAGAACCACATGACTGGGTCTGTGACCCTATTACAAAGTCCGAGATATTCAGAAAGCCTAATCAATAGAACGATACTTGGCAGAACAGTGAGTCAAGTTTGTGGGGGTGGACTTTTAATCGCCTTAAACCAAAACAGGCCCACCACTTAATAAGCAAGTGCATGGTTGTACATAAAGCAAGTTTATTGTACAAAAGCATTGGGGAGTGGTTAGATGGTGTTGCAGGACCAAACTAACCCAAGTCTCAACAAAACATAAGTTAGCAGTTTGTATACATTTTTGCAACAATTTAAAACACTCCCAGATACATTTAGTACTCTCCACCCACCAAATATGATTGGACAAATCCTCTTTAAAGAAATCCCACCTTTGCCCAATTCTTCCATTTTCACTGGTCAGGCGTATCTTCATTATTATCTTCAGATCATCTTTTAAAAGACACCTCTTCTTGGGATTGGTTGTAGTAGGTCCCGACGTTGGTGGATGGTTTAAACATTAGTATTGAAAACACAATTCATTGCTAGCAATGACTGACCTAAAACCTTTAACTTTAAGTACGATTGCACATGGTCTCACTGACTTATTTTAGCAAAGAGAGGAAGGTCTGCTTAACCATTATTTCCCTTGAACTATAGATAGCTATCTCCATTAAAACCTTTAACTTTAAGTACGATTGCAGATGGTCTCACTGACTTATTTTAGCAAAGAGAGGAAGGTCTGCTTAACCATTATTTCCCTTGAACTATAGATAGCTATCTCCATTACACAGACTTCTGGCGCCTTTAAAGCTGTAAGATACTCCTTGAACTCCTCCCCCAAGATTGCTGCGATCTTTTGTGCATCTGATGTCATGCGTGTATGTGAGAGAGGTGTATGTAGCCTATGCCCAGTCACGATTTTGTGATGGCTTTCCCTGGCTGATTATGTACATAAAACAAAGCTAATGGAAGGCAGGTGAGTCAGGATTTACCTAATTCTGCACACAATTTGGCTAACTGGGCCTTAAGGACCCCATTGAGCATCTCCACAATCCCGTTGGCCTGTGGGTGGTACACCAAGCACAACTGATGCTTTATTCTCAGCAGCAAAGTGATTTCTGTGAACAAGGCATTAAAGAAGTGGGCTCCGTATGTCGGATTTTACAACTCCCCACCTTGGAAATACCTCTCTTACCAGAAATCTCACCGCCAATTTAGCTTCCGGGTGTATGCAGGGACCAACCTCAAGCCACCATGAAAATGGACAAGCCACCACAATAATATATCTGTAATTGCTGCACCTCTTGATAAGTTCCACAAAATAAATTGATATGGAGCTCCTTGAATGGACCTGAGGGCCTGGGCAAGACCCCCCTCACTGACCACCTGGTATTCCTGGGATTAAACTCCTTGTACACTACACAATTCCCTACAAATATACTTACCTGTTCTTGTAAGTTAGGGATAAATTAATCCTCCTGGAGCTCTGCTGCGATTTGTCATTGAGAAGTATGTGATGGGTAATGTAGTTGCTCTAGGGGCAAAATAAGCAGCTCTACAGGCATTACTACCTTCCCTGTCACCTCCTGTCTCCAATGTAAATCTGTGGGTGAGGGAACACATCCTCTCTTTTTCCAGAGCTCCTGTTCTTCTCTATGGTCTTTCCCTTGTACTTCTATTATTTGGAGCACCGGGACTGTGGTGTACAGGGCTGGTAACTGTACTTGTTGGGACATGGTTTCCTTTTTCTGGGTATCTGTCAAAGGAAAATACACTTCCTTTGCCGCCTTGTCTGTGGCATTATTTCCGAAAGCTATTGAATTTGTGTGGTTAGTGTGGGCAGCGCACCTCGGTAGACCCATCTCTGCTGGCAAGATTAACGCTTCAATTAGCTGGGATAGTAGCGCAACGTGCTCTACAGGGCACCCGTCAGACCTCCTAAATCCTCTTCTAATAACCCAGAATGGATGGTGGAGGTGACGTACGCAGAGTCAGAATAAACAGTGACTGCCTTCCCCTTACACATTTCTAGCGCCTCTATAAGTGCCACCAGTTTTGTTGCTTGTGCAGAGTAAAGAGAAGGCAACTGTTTCTTCAATCTGACCCGGTACACTCCCCTTCAACACGACCCATGACACCTGCGCCCGTATGCCTCTCTCCCGTCTCTTGGTTGATGATTGAAGACCCATCAACAAAAATCACCTCACCACCGTCCAGGGCATCCTCTTTGACATTTACCCTCTCTTGCTCTTCTCCTTCATACGTGGTGCAATGGTGAACAATATCCTTAGGCTGCACTGGCTCTGCTACAAATATCGCAGGATTTACTAGGCGACATCGCACGGGATGAATTGATGAAGTTGATAAGATGACCTCATTGTCAAAACACACAATAGTGGGGAAGAGAGATTGACACTGTCCCCCGAACCAGAGAAGCCAAATGAATTCGACCCTCCCACCGTGGTGGGCACAGGCACCTGATAGATATTAAACAGGTCACCACATGGCAGCCCATGGGGGGAAGAGGAGTTAGGTAGAGGTTGTGGATAGGGTAGGGGAATTTAGGAACACCGGATAGAGGTTAAGGGAACACCTAGGTTGGATAGGGAAGGGGAAACACCAGGGAAAAACCCTGACCTACCTAGACCTTGGCCTAATGTGTTGTTCTTTTAATATATTAACCATGAACACTAGTAGTCCTGACCTGACCATAGACCATACACCTACTCCCTGCCTCTACCAACTTAAGCACACTTTAATACATGTGCTAGTCCATTACCCAACCCATACAGGACACTTTCTGCAGAAAGCATGATGAAAAACAAACAAATGGGAATCTTTCCCCAAAAATGATAAACGAAATACATGGCCCTTTGGGCAAGCGCAAGCAACATGTAGAGAACAAACAGAACAATCATAAAGCCCTAACTAGTTTGCAGCACTAGTTGGCGTTGAATGGATTCACACATGTTTTTGAACTCATATACTCATGTGGTACGCGGATTGCTTAATTCCACGTGTGAGCACTAAAATCGTAATGGTTAGCAATGTGCCCGCTTCCAGTTTGCTAGTAACATTGTTTTGTAATTACTGTAAACCATATAATAAATTTGAGTCCTTATTTTCAACTTAACAGTTCAGGGAGCACACAACCCCCACCCCTCGAATCCCTCCAGTACTTATCTGAGGTCCGGGAAGCCCCACGGGACTTTCCAGACGAAGCTTTGCACAGCAATCAGGCAGCCCGGCATTGACCTTGCCTTCCGAGCTGCAGTCCAACAGAGTAGTCAGTAATTCAGCATTCCATGAAGCGTTCAAACACATCCTTCCTGCTCCGACGCCAGCCGCTCCACAATACGAATGAGCCACAACTGCCTTGCGCCGTTGCCTGAGAATAAGCTGTCCTTAATCAGAGTCAGCTGGCAACATGCGCGTGGCTAAAACTACACCTTTCCCAAGTGCTGCTGGGAAATGTCGTTTTTTCAGTCTTCCCCAGCTCGTTGTCCTTAATAAGCAAATTTAAGCACTCACCTCCTGTTGCAGCCCTTACTCCTGACACTCATACCCTGACACTCTGAGTCATCAATGTAGATTTAGATTTTGCTAGAATTGCAAAGACTGCATGTTCTACGTACAATGTCACTGGGGCAAACTGTCTTAATGGTTGAAGACTTTTGAATTGCAAACGCCACTGCTACCAGAGCTTGTTTGCAAAAGAACTGTCCCTGCATCACTGGGTCTAGGAGTCTGCTGTAATACGGTATAGGTTTGTGGCCTAGCAATGTATGCTGGGTCAGGACCACTGTCATTACCTGCCCATTTGAATGGGAAAATAGAAAGAATGGCTTCTTGTAATTTGGGGTTGCCAGGACCGGTGCATTGCTGATCGCAGCCTTGAGTTCCCAAAAGCAAGTCCCCATTCTCTCGGACCACTTTATGGGACTTTTCGCCTCCTGTGCTTCCTTTAGACTCTGCAATAAGGGACTCACATAACTAAAGTAATCAGAAATCCATGATCTACAATAATTAGAGAGCCCCAAAAGCTGCTGCATTTGTTTTACTATTACTGGTTGAGGAGTATTTTGATGTGGTTCTCTCCGGCATTACCTTCCTTCCTGTGGGCGATATTACTTGCCCCAAATAAATTACTTCTGTCTGGACAGTATTGCAATTTCGCTTTGTCCACTTTATACCCCTTCTCTACAAGCAGGGTGAGGAGCGTTATTGAGTCTCCTTGACACTGCTCCTCTGAAGTGTTGCAGACTAATAAATCATCCACCTACTGAATTACGGTACTGGACAATGTAAATTCCCCAAATCCATCTGAACCACCCTGTTAAAAATACTCAGAGATTCGTAGTAGCCCTGGGGCAACCTTGTGTGTTCGAATCTCTGACCACGACACGTAAATGCTGTGAGGTACTAAGAATCAAAGTGTGAGGGAACAGAGAAGAATGCATTCATTAAATCAACTATCATGAAGTAGGGATGTTACAGAGGATGGTGGTAGGATTCGTTACTACTGGAAACTCCAGCTCAACAATATCATTGAGGGGGTGCAAATCCTGGACTATCCTCCAACTGGACCCCTTCGCCTTCTTCACAAGATAGATGGCCGTATTGCATGGGGAGGCAGAGGGTTGTATTATGCCTCGCTTTAACAACGCCATAATGGTCTCATATATCCCTTTGTCTGCCTTGTTGGACATGGGGTACTTGCTTGCCCCTTGGTAATATTGAAACAGGTTTCTTTTTAGCAGCCCTACATCATGAGGATTGCTGGCCCACAAATGGTCCGGCACTTTTCCCAAATCCTCATTCTAAAAAGATGATGTATCTAACAACGAGCATGGTCTGTGATACTTCCCTTTGCTCTATCACTATCAGACAGGGTTCTCCATTTTCAAAGACCATCTCTCCTGTGTCTTCAGTGTCTTCGAACAATTGCTCGTCAGACACGTTGCTTAGCGATAAGGTTGGATGAAAATGAAACCGAACCTGTGGCATTAAAAAAATGTTCACCCAATAGCTCCCTTTTTACCCTTTCCCAATTCCTTAGTCGCCCTTCACACTCATTCACCATACTCGCCTATGCCACAATTACCTCACTTCACTATTTACTCTAATTCTACTTCTCACTCATACACAGAAGACAGCATATTATCAAAAACACTTGCTGCCCAATATTTCTGAGATATCCCCACCATTCGAGCATAGGAGGGGCGCAATGCTTTCCAATACAACACTGCTGCTCTCACCCTCTCTTCTTTTACTAGTACAGCTTTCTCTACTACAAGACCATCTTTTCCTGACTACAGCAAGTTTCCCTTCACTACTTTGACTAGCCAAGAAAATCGAGGTGAAGGGCTCCGCCTGCACAGAAAATACAAAAGAATGTCAAGGCCGTCTTCAGAAAGGTAGCTACAGTTAAAAAAAGAAACAAAAACCAAGACCCTTTAAATCAAAGAAACAACTCTTTTTTTCCCCTATTACCCCCTTGCGTTACACCCCCAACCGTGTACTCATGTGCACCTGTGGTGCTTTGTCAAATTGTTCTGCACTGCTAGGCCGTGGCACCATGTCTCCAGGCAGCAGACGGACCTTAACCAATATGGCGTCCGCAGACCTCTTTTCAGAACGCCTACTATTGTTGAGACCCCCAATGTCTCAACAATACAACATCAGTTGGCAGTTTATATACTTGTTCGCAACAATTTAAAACACTCCCAGATACATTGATTACTCTCCACTAGCCAAATATGAATGGACAAAACCTCTTCAAAAAAATCCCATCTTTCCCCAATTCTTCCATTTTTCATTGGACAGGCTTATCTTCATTATTATCTTTAGATCATCTTTTAAAACACACCTCTTCTTGGGATTGGTTGTACTAGGTCCCGATGTTGGTGGATGGTTTAAATATTAGTATTGAAAACATAATTCATTGCTAGCAATAACTGACCTAAAACCTTTAACTCAAAGTATGGTTTCACATGGTCTCGCTGACTTATTTTAGCAAATAGGGGAAGGTCTGCTTAACCATTATTTCCCTTGAACTATGATGGCCATCTCCATTCCACAGACTACTGACATCTTTAAAAGACCTTCTAAGTTATGTGGCTACATCCAACCTCAGATGACCTGGAAAAATACTTCACTGAACAAATAACTAATCCCCTCTAAAGATTTGAATACAAAGGGCAAGATAACATTTGTTCCCTTGCAACTTTTCCAATCTGCAAGGCTCCGACTTGACCGCACAATTGAAACTCTGAAATAGCTTTAGGCATTTAATAAACAAAAATAATATTTTGGTCACGCTCTCAAACATCAGGAGATTATATTTACTATCCATGAGACTTATCAGACCATAAAGCCTAGGATATTTCTGCAGATGCTGACCGCAAAAGGATGAAATTACTCATTTACTTGCCTTTTATCATCTGAAAACCTGTTTAGCAGTCAACGTGTATTTTGCAAGAGAGCCCTAACCACTATGTTCTGATTCATTGTAAAAAGGGTCTTTATATTGAGATTCACTACTTTCACATGTATTTATATTAAGGTACATGTATGTTTTTACATTTGGGAGATTTCATACATTATCTTTCTGCGTACTGTAAGGAACTCATGGTGGCAACAGTAAAGACAGACACAAGTGATCACAGTTCAAGGGTGTCTATTAAACTGTATAAACGGGTTGGAAAAACACCTAATCTAAACCTAAATCTAAGATAAGAGCAAGCTACGACCATCAAATATTAATAAGGCAGTCCTAGTGGCATCTTGTCAAATAAAAGAGCCTACACAAAAAACATATTACCAATCCTTACAACTAATTTAAAAAAGAGTGTGGTATAATGTTCACAAGAAAAGAAAGAAGTGTTTACAAATAATAAGTCAGGATGTTAGAGCCGGGGGTCCCCACGTTTTTAGCACGGGACAATGCAGTACCTTTGAGCACAGCAAACTCCCGGACCTCGCCAGCACGAGGTTACAGCTCCTTTCAACAATGCCAGGGCCTTCTGGGGCCATGTTTCTTTCCTTATACGGCCTGATTAACCATAAACAATAAACAATACAAAAGTTCCTTTGGTAATCTTTCACATTGGGCGATTGCTCTTCGCCTCTTGGATCCCCCTCAGCCAGGCTCCAATCCTAATCTTTCACGTTGGGCAATTACTCTTTGTCCCTTGGATTCCCCTCAGCCGGGCTCTGATCCTTCTTGCAACGTTAGCCTCCCTCAATCGTGTTCACTACGGCCTTTCACTCAAAAACGTATCATTCAACAGTCTCAATGTGTTTTTAACCAACTGTCCATTGGCGACATCCCGCAGCCGGGTTCACATGTGTCATCACAATGTTCACGGGTATATCACTGTTTTACCCTCAAGTCGCAGGCATCCCTCTGTCGGGTTTACATTTGCCAGTTTCCCAGTAGAATCAGTTTTCTCCAATGCTTTTGAGTGTAGAAGGGGTTTTGCCGGACCCTCGTGGGACCACTTTGACACTTCACACTAGCCTCTCCTAAGGCCTCTTGGTTTTCGTAGTTTCAACAAAACAACACACCCCAAAAAAGGTTTGTCAGAGTCCTTCGAATGAGCGTCCCCGCAACGCCTGACCACTCTGCTTCTGAACCTTTTACTAGGGTTCTTTTAAAGTTCAATTAGACACGTTCTTTGTTCATCAAGGTTGCCGCCTGCAACCTTGGGCCCAGCACAGTTCGGTTTTACTATCCGTCTTCTCCGACTCACCGGCTGTGCTGAACTGTTGGAGTTCCTTGTCTCAGGAGTCAAGGACGGTACCATGGCGGCAATCGCTTCT
Organism: Ambystoma mexicanum; assembly: GCF_040938575.1. NCBI lineage: Eukaryota > Metazoa > Chordata > Amphibia > Caudata > Ambystomatidae > Ambystoma > Ambystoma mexicanum. Next base: position 606,330,811 of record NC_090934.1, on the reverse strand, counting down.
ACCGGCTTTGCCTATTAGAGTCGGAGGGCTCTGTGTGCCGCTGACACCCGTCACACCACACGGCAGCTGGACTCCCCAGTCTTATGCTTTCCCTTTCAGAGGCTCTGCAGATCTGAGTTGTAAAGGGCAAGGGCAATTCCCTCTATGTTGTCCTTCCAGGTCTCTCCGCCTTTATCCTCCGCTTAAACTGCCAGTCCGGAATAGCTGCTTCCTTGTGTGCTCGGCCTTGATCAAAGTGTGCTTTTGTGCTCTGCCTTTTATCCCTGTGGGGAAGGGAAAGGGCCGTTAGGCGTGCATATTTATTGTTAATTGCCTGACCCTTGTGTTGGGATATGTCAGGTAAACAGCCCTAGTGTTGGTCCGTTGTCTGCCTCAGTGTAGGAAAGTGTTGATGTTGGTAAAGGGGGGGTGGAGGGGTTAGAACTTCTGAGTATCCTATGAGGTAGGATGTGGAAAGGTGTTATAAGAAAGGGGGTACCACATCTCACCCGTCAGTGTCCTACTTCCACTCCTCGAAGACCCCTAATCCAGGTGATCCTCCCGCACTGGTCCACCCCCAGGAATTGGATCCAATAGCGATAGCGTGTCCTGGCCACCTGGATGACAGATCCTCGGGGACTAGTCAGGGAGACGGTTCATAGTGATAATATCGAAAACCAAAATCTCGAAAACCAAAATCTCGAATACAAAAGGCCGAAAAATAAAATATCGAATTTTTTTTTCAATGTGTTTTTTTTTTCATTTTTTTTTTATTTTACCCCTTTTTTTTACTTACCTGACCCCAAAAACATATATAAATAAATAAATAAAAAATTCGATATTTTTTTTTTCGATATTTTTTTTTTTCGGTCTTTTTGTATTCGATATTTTGGTTTCGAGATTTTGACTGACTACCCAGGGAGACACTGTCAGTTTTCTCACTGTGCATGCAAGCTAATATTGTATCGGTTCTGAAAAAAAAATAAACTGCGCTCAGTTCCCCCCCACTCCAGTCATCAAAATGGCGCTTGCAACATGAATTTCTCATAACAGAAGAGCCCCTCCTTGACCACCCCGACAAGTTCAGCGGTGTACTGGCAGAAACCTGCAGTGCAAGTCTGGGACCTGCACCCTATAAAGAGAACTGTGAAAGTGATGCACAAAAAATGCAGTACTTGGCAGGTGAGTAAACCAAGTCTGTATGTGACGCCACAGCTTGGGAATGCATCCAAACTGTTGTTCTTCATTGCAGTGTCCGGTGGGAAGAAACCTGGTATGCCAACTAGGATGAGCGACCCACCACAGCTTTGGAGTACATCGAAGCAATTTTTTTCTTTTTGCAGTACCTGTTGGGAGGAAACCAGTTCTGCCAACTCGGGTCAAAGACACACCCCAGTTTTGAAACATGTTGAAACTCTTTTGTCTTTCAACTAGGGAACTGTTGAACTTTGCAAGTAGCCTTAACAAGGCCTGGGAAGGGAGATAGTCCCCAGTACTTCAAGATCTGAAGATTCTAGAACCGTCTTTTACCCAGGGGAAGGAAGCCACTCCCTTTGGGCTTGAAAGACCTTTTAATTTAGTTTAGACTTATATGTGAGTTAGGATTCTCAAATTAGGACTTTTGCTTTGGACATTCTGACACTAGTTATTTCGGTTGAGGCAGGCAAACTCTTCTTAGAGTGAGGGCGAGATAGGGTTTTATTTTCCTTTTGGCATTTGAATAAAAGTATCTAATAAGCAACATGACCCCTCTGTTTCAGAGTCTTACTTCTGCATCCTTACAGCAGACACTTGTTTTTCTCAAGCAGGCTGTTGCTCCCCAAAATCCTACTGGTGGTCTTAATCTGGTCTCTCAGTGTCTGGATTATTGTCGCCAGCGAGCATTTGGCTTTTTTAAGGAAGGACACTTCTTTCCAACTTCTCCCGGTCCACTGGGTCTGGTCTCTTTTAGGGTATGGGGTATAGCCCCCATCAAATTCTGGATCTTCTCCCATTATGGCCCGTCACAGGTTTGGACTCTACTCCTGGGTCTCCTTCTCATCTCTCTGCTTGTAGTTTTTTAAGTTGGTCTGCGACACTAACCCCCAAGAAATGAGCTATTTTATAGTGCTCGCAATTCAGGCAGTTATTCAGTATATTGCTCAACTGCTTAGGTCCCCGTTTTCTATACCTCCCGGGATGGAATTTGCCATTCCTCTTTTTAAAACTTTCTTTATTGTTTTATTATTACAAATACAGTCAAAGGCCAATGGGCCCAACCTCTCCCCCCCTCACCCCTTCCAACTCTCACATAGGTACATTTAGAGAACGGCAACAGGTTTACATTTTGTTTGAATTAATGGATATCACATGAGCTCATTTGGAAATGTTGACAATCATTTCTCACTACGACTGACTTTGCGGGTTCGGGCCTCTAGTTGTGCGGTGATCTGGGGACGATCCTGCGGACTGTGTAGTCTGCACGGTTTCAAGCAGGTATTGCCTGAAGGGAGGCCAATAGTCCAGTGTGTGGCTGGAGGCAGAGAGCATTGCCACATATTTTATCGCCCTTTGTTCGCACATTATCATGGTATCTAGTCACCTCGAGAACGTGGGAGAGGTCGTCCTACCCCACCCTCTAGCTACCAGGTACCTAGCTACTGCTGTGGCCATGCCCAATAGTTTTTTTCTCTGCGCAGGTTTTCCGCCATCAATAAGAGCCAGTAGCCATAGGTCCAATGAGTATACCCTCGTAGAGGGCAGCATTCCTGATATTGCGTCTTCAATAGAATTTTAAAAAGTTTAAATGCGAGGACAGTACCATGCAACATGGTAGAAATCGGCTGGTTCTGTACCACATCTCTTACAGGAGGGAGATCTCTCCGGGAAGATTCTACTCAGAGTGTGTGGGGAGTGATAGACCTGGTGCACAAACTTGTAATGAATCATTCTGTATCGACAGTTTATGGATATGTACCAGGTTTGCATACACATCAGTTTCCATTGGTCGTCGCTCAGTGTTTTACCCAGCGCTGCTTCCCACTTGGTTTTGCAGGTGTGGATTTTTACACCTTTCCCGATTCTAATCAACTTATAAATGGTGGACACCAACTTCCCGTATGTAACGGGTTTGGACATGTAGCACTGTGCAGGTTGAGGGACGGGGGCTTCTGGAAGGTTACGCCATTTGTTTTTGAGGACACTGTGTAGCTTATAGTAGTGTAATAATGTCACTGCATTATGTGCCCCTCTAGTGCAGAGTTCCTCCCATACTATAAACCATCCGTCCTGTACTAGGTCCCCTACGGTCTGGACTCCCAATGTTTGGAATTGTTCCCTAAATGATCTTTCGTGTGTGAATGGGATCCCAATTACGTTATATAGTGGTAGATCAGGCAAGTAGTTGGGGTCAGATCCTAATAGTTGATTCACCCGGTCCCAGGCTTTACAAGTTATTGCATTATCACTACAGGCTGGACCTCACCCCTCGGCACAGTGCTTCTATTGCCCCAGAGCATGCCTATCAGTTCATCTGGGTAAGCGACAGCTTTGCCTAGCCGCGTGTGTGGGAGGTCAGGAACAGGGGAGTTCGAGTCAGCTACATATTGTGCTTGGGCTGCCAGGTAGTATGTATACATATCTGGGTAATCGAGATCACCAAGTCCCTAGGGTCGGGTTAACGTGTTGTAGGCTATCCTAGGTTGTTTCCCTGCCCAAACCAGTCTGGTCATCATTTTCCGTATGCGGCACCAGTAGTTTAGAGGGGGCCATACTGGTACATTATTAAAGATATACAGGAGTTTGGGAAGTATTACCATTTTGGGCAGGGCTGTGCGGGCCGCTTGTGTGATAGGGAGTCATATCCATGCCTCAACTTTATGTTCTATCGTCTCTAGAGGGGTGATATAGTTATCTCTATATAGACTGTCCCATGAAGTGGAGACTGTGATACTGAGGTATCGTACCCCTTGTGGACACCCTTTCCTCCCTATTTTACGCAGGCATGCCCCTTTCTCTACTTTTGAGTACCAGCTGGGTCTGCTTATCATCTCCTCTCAGCAATTCCCTCTAATTGAAATGTGGATGGCTGAGTATGACATTCCCTATACCCCATTTACAAATCAGGTGAGAGCGTAACTGTGGTGAACCACAGTGTCAGGGCGCATGCTCGGGTTGGGTCCCTGCCAGACCGTGACTTTGGCCTACAACCCTGAGTCAGCATGGACAAGCATGCTGTTTTCATGGGTGTATACACATGGGTCCATGAAAGAGACGACCACTAATGTTCCTGTCTTCCTGTCTACCAGGTGGAACTGGTCTCCATGCTATGCTGAAACTTCATGGTGTTTCAATGGCTGTAGAAAAGGCTCCTCTCGCTCCAAGGAAGATTAGTAATTTCTGAGGCTATGACCTATCTATTTACTTGGTTACCATCACACACAGGTGAACATGTGACTGGGGGGACTCTAGAGCAAGAAACTGGGAAATTAAAACGGATTATTACACACCATTAGGTCAGAAAATGATGGGGCTTTCAAAGTAAAGGTTGTGCAGCCCTGATAATGAACCAAACAGACCACACAGCTGAATGAACAGATGAATAGGGGGTGAAGAGAGATATGAGGATATATTAGGTGGGCTGGGAGCTCATGGTGTGGAGGAGCCTTAACCATTTGTGGGAATATTGTGAATAACCTCTTCTTGGACCAACTAGTTTTTCAGAATCCCTAATTTCCCCCATGTAAAAATGAATGGTACTTGTATGGCGAGATGTTTCACTGGCACTGTTACCTTAGAGGGCTGCGCTTTGGGACGGCGGCTGAAGTAGTTTGAAGAGACCACTGTGTCAGTGAAGATGCAAGTTCATTGTATAACCTTTGGCTGCAGCACCTCAGAGGAGTTGGTCTTAGATGACCAGTTATTAGACAAAGAAGGATTTCAGGGCAACCCTGGAAATTTCTTGCCCATAGTGGACCCAAGGTCCATAGGCCAGATTCAAGTTGCTGAGATGACATTATGGGTGGAGACCCTTTTTAGAAACTAAGGACAGCCCATCACAAGCAGCGGAATAAGGCTATACCCCTCAAAGTTTTCAGTGAAACCACAGGACTCTGAAGTCCCTTCCCCATTGCATGACTAAGCAGAACATGACCACCAGCTTGTAACCTACGGCCCCCCCAATTAGGGTCATGTTAGGCCGAAGTTACATGCTAACTTAACACCTGTCGGAGAAAGGTAAATACACGGATACACCATGGGTTTTGTAAAAAAAAAAAATTTAAGTGTGAAGGCCTCTTGGAGTAAGACAGACAACAGATTCAAAGTTCCAAGTAAGCACTTTTATTAACTTAAATTTCAGGATGGAAAAACCCTATCTTGCACTATACTATGGTGGGATATCCCTACCAAACCGAAACAAAGGAAAGGCAAAGGCTAAATGTTCAATTTAGGAATCTGTCTGTGTCCAAAACCTATACTTTCCCTCACAACTAATCTTACACAATGTGCAGGGATGTCAGCAACCAACATAACAGTGTCCAACATAAGGTTCGGAGCTCTGTCCACCTCGCAGCTTTCGTTTAGCTCCCTTACCCAAGTATAAAGCAGTTCAAATAAAAGTCTCAGGATTACCTTAAGTTCAAAATGATATAAAGTTCACCAACACTCTGTTTTTCCCTTCCTCAAGTTTCAAAACAAAGTTCCAAACACAAAATATCTTGAGACTCCGTCTTCATGTCAATAAGTACGTTAATCCTCAGGGTTCCCTTCCCCAAGATTTACTTTCAATGTGTAAGGATATTTTACAGCTTTCTTAAATGTCTGAGCCACACTTGCACCCTCTGGATATAGTTGTCTTTATAGAGGAATGTCTTGACTGAAAGTTGCAGTTTACTCACTTGTTAAGGTTCACCTCCAAAGTTCCATGCACTCTGGAGTCCAATATATATTTAGCCCACTTTTATTACTGAAGTTCTGTTCACTTTAAGTTCAGCATATATAATTTGACTTGTATTAAAGTTGCATTCACTTTTGAGATTGACACATGATGAATTTAAAAGCTTCTTTCATTTATGATCTTCACTCAATTCACCTCGATGATATGTATTGTTGTAGAATGCCTTTTAATAACGTGCCCAGCACTGAGACTTTCGAAAAGCTTGTCTTTCTGTTCACGCAACCGCTCCGATACAAAGTATTCTCATTCATTCTAAAGTTAATGAGAACTTCAATCAGAGATTTTCGAAAATTTGGTTTATCATGCACGCGACCACTCTGATACAAAGTAATCTTCTGCGTAACTACAAACACTTGCATACCAGATTTACTTTCACGTAGAAACTTACTGGTTGCTTCTTTCAACGTACCTGCAGAGCAGGTCTCTGGGCCTTTGGTTCGCTGCCTCCTGGCTCCACCTTCTGCCCCTCAGGTACTCCTGGGTTGGCTTCTGACCCTAGGAGAAGTAGCTCTGCGTACTCCACAAAAACGGGCAGCCTCCAGGTACGGCTCCCCTCTTAGCATTCACTCGGTTCCAAAGAGCTTTGGCTCCATGGCTGCACTCCTTTGAACCACCAGTGTGTCGCAAACCTACAGCTCCTTGCTGCTTCTTTTGGCCTCTCTGCTGCTGCTCTTCCATCAGATCCACGGCTTCCCTCTCCACTGCTTCTCTCCTTGACCACATTGGGTTGGGCTTTTTATACACCTGCAGTCTTTTAACAAGCTGCAGGTGTGAATGTTTAATCAGCTGTGCCTGACCCTCATTAAGGAAAAATGCCTGACATCTGCTGCTCTCAGCAGGCCTCTTCCTCATCCCAATACCAGAGTGGTAAAAGCAGTTAGTCTCCATTACTCCCGGTTGCCTCTTCCTCGCCTCAGTATTGTTAATAGTTATATAGGAGGAAGTTAGGGGAATTGACTCATAATACCCCATGAAGGCAGAGGATGGGGTAGGTTGGTCATTGGTAGGAAAAGGGGGATACCTTTTCTCTCACAAGGGCATCCCACTTCCAGTCCACACAGACCCTCCACCCAGGTGATCCTCCCTTGCTTTTCCACCCCCTGGGTCAGGATTTAAAAGCGATAGCCTTTCCCTAGCCACCTGCGCAGAGGATTCATGGGTAATAAGAGTGACAAGAACCTCTGGTTTCTCACAAAAGTGTATAAGTGTTTGTGAGAATGATATCCGACAAGGGTGTGAAAGCCTGGATTTTCTTTAAATGAGACGGGTAGTTCCATTTCTGAAAGGGGAATCTGCTAGCCAGGCCCCCCCTTTCATAAAGCTCCATGGCAAAAGCATGGTGCCTTCATGTGCCCTTGCTGCACCATTCTCCTGACAACTGCAGCACCTGCTCTTCAGTTGCTTAGGGCAAGTTCAAAGGTCACATGTGCATTCCCGAAAGCTAATGTGACCCAAAGTCACTGCAGCCAGAGAGGACATTTTAACTTCTGCACCTCTGATTCCATATGTAATAATTGTTGCCTTACCAGTATGGTGGCAGGTTAATCTAGAAGAATAACTTGAAAACATGTCTAGGTGCAACACATAACCTAGAACCCAACTGCAAACTGAATGAGCGTGGACCAGAAAAGGTTCTAAAATATAATAAAGCATAGTAAATCAAAATGTATCCCAAAATAATCAACATCACAATGAATGAACACATAAGAAATATGGTCAACAAATGTAAAAAGAAATGTGATCCAATCTGGCAAAATACATCCCGTTAGCATGGGTTCATCTACAATCGACTCAACTCTAAATATACAAGAAAGTGTGGGATACAAATACATGAGCAATTCAACAAAATAATAAAACAGAATTTGGCTAGTAATATCACATGTTTACACGTAGAAAGTTAATTCAGAAAAGGGGCATAAGACCCTACGTGTTTCGGATCCTAGTTCCTTCATCAGGGGTACAACCCTCATTGCATTTCTTGATCAACAGATGCAAAATTTAGAATTCTAGACATTCTAGCATTACATTCATTGGAGGGCACTGTCTTGATATGGTCAGGAATGTTCCATCAAAAGTGTATCCTGCTAGCATTTATGCAGCAGGTTTGGCAACCAAAAGCAGGTTCCCACTTTCTAAGTTAACAATTGGCTAGGGCACTTTGCAAAGTGACACCCCAGTGCAGTTAAAGACAAATTTAACTTACCCTGCATGTTTGTAATTTTATACCAAGTGGCGGACTTGCCTACAGGGAACTTTGGAGATTTCCCAGTGGACCTCAGACCCACAGCCTTCTTTTGTGTGGGTACTCTAGTTTTCTGCTCATTTTACCCTCTTTCCCAGTAACTAAACACCTTTCTGTCCATCATTTCTCATCCCCACATGCCTTGGAAGACAAAATGTTTGTTGTAAATCTTTCAATATGGTTTCCTCAATCTAAAAAATGTTTTATATATTGTATTATGATGCATTACTTACTACCTGGAATGCCTATATGGGAACAAAGGTATTTTAAAATGCATTGTTTTGATCAATTTTTAAAAATGTTCTCGGACAAAGAACCTGCAAGCTCTGCTTAGTGGGGATTGGCTTTCTAGCACAGTATCATTTGAGGCCACTTTGAAAAACATTTCCAAAGCCACCTTGTGTTCCCAGTCCACCCCTGTTTACACCTTACTTTCTCTTAGCTTCTAACATATGATTAAGAAGGTAAGGGGCATCAATAGACAGCACATAATATTAAAGACGCATGCCCGGCTCACATAATCAAAGAATGTGCACCAGCACTTGGGCCATTTGTTACTGCTTTCATCAATTCGTCCTTCCAAACAGCTCATGTGCCTACTTCTCTTAAAGAAGCCTGGGTGAGACCTCTACTAAAGAAACCCTCTCTCGATCCAATGACACCAGGGAACTATAGACCCATCACCACGGTTCCATTTCTATTGAAAATCCTGGACAAAGCAGCCTACCTGCAAGTTCAAAAATACATTGAGGACAATCACCTTCTTGGACTTCGCCAGTCTGGCTTTCGTCCTCGCCATGGCACAGAAATGGCACTACTAGATTTGAAAAACCAAATAGATGACCTTAGAGATGTAAGCAAACCTGCTCTCCTCCTGCTACTAGACCTCTCTGCTGCCTTCAACCTCGTTGAGGACAAAACCTTATGTCACCATCTCACCTCCACGGCAAACTTCTCTCCTAAGGCCTGTGACTGGATTAAAACTTTCCTTCAGGAGAGAGTAATGAAGATCTTTTCTGAATCGGCCAATGCCACCCCGAGCCCTATCAAATGTGGGGTCCCACAGGGCTCATGCATAGCCCCAACGCTGTATAACCTTTTCACCAGACCCCTAGTCAACATTTTAGACTCATTGGGCATCTCATATACTAATTATGCAGATGACACCCAGGTGCTCATACCTCTCACAGGAGACTATCTAGCTGACTCCAACACCCTCAACCTCATCTACTCCAACATGCAATCTTGGATGGCAGACAATTGGCTCTGTTTAAACAGTGACAAAACGGAACTCCTGCTGATAGGATCCCCCTTCACTCTAAATAAACTTGCCAAAGAACACCATACATTCACAATCGATAATATCCCTATCGCAGTATCACAAACGATCAAAACACTAGGCGTATACCTTGAACCAAACCTCTCCATGGACAGGCAGGTCAACGCCATCGCGTCCTCTGCAGCTTACCACGCCAAACTGATTAAATCTGTCAGACCATTCCTTACCCAACAGAACTGTATCACCATAGCTAGAGCCCTCATCGGCTCTAGACTTGATTACTGCAATGCCCTCTTCATTGGCACATCTCAAAAGAACCTGGCCAAACTTCAGATAGCACAGAACAACGCTTTAAGGGCAGCTACTGGCCTTTCACGCAGGGAACACATCTCCACGATCAGAAGACAGGCACACTGGCTACCTATTAAGGAAAGGGTCGTCTTCAAAACACTAGCCCTTACCCCCAAATGTATTCACGGCCTCGCCCCCAGATACCTTACGCAAAGGATCTCCAGACAAACAGCCTCCAGACCTGCAAGAACTGCATATGCTAACCGCATCACAGTACCCCACTCACGCAAAGTGCGTGCTGGAGGATCTAGCTTCCCAACTATGGCCGCCACTCTTTGGAACAAACTCCCAGACCAGATTAGATCCATCGAGTCCCATGCTGCCTTCCGCAAGGTCCTAAAGACAAGGCTCTTTGTCTAAAGAGCCTTTCTGCTTTTTTACATAATGTTTCTACCACTGCTATAATCTGTACTCGACACACTCTGTACTGTAGAACATTGTACTCTGTAATTCAACTGTATAAGTAACTGTATGTTGTTAAGCTTCACACATTGGGCCGCTTATTGTAACCCACAAGCAAGCATCCTTAAGTATACTTATAGCGCCTCGTTGCCTAGAGGGCTGCAGTGCGCTTTACAAATCTAAAAAAATAAAATAAAGTGTTTTAGCACCAATAGAGCTTTCAAAGGGGAACCCACATGGGAGGCTCCCATTCTGATCCTGAATGTGCAAATTTAAAGTACACAACACTTTTCTCTAAAAGGTTGCCAATTCACATTCAACTGCAGGGATCTTGCAAATTGTGCACCGTAGAAATATACTAAATGACTGGAAGTGATCATGCTTCGCACCCACAAGGCCTGAACCATCCCAGGTATAATCAATGACAGTAGGTTTTCATCAGAGCATATGGAGAAAGCCTGTCTGTTTGCCAGAACTACTTTTCTGCAGAGACCACACCTTCACTTTGCATGGCAAAAATCAAAAAAGCTAAGGACTGTATCCTTGCAGATGGAAGAAGAAAATAACCAGGCCTTCTACTGTTATGTACCTGGACTGTGACCTCACACACTGACACTCATCATATTAGCCCCATTTCTCCTGCTCTTCAGGAAAGAAACTGAAGACTCTGTGCTAAAGGAACAGATATTTGCACTTCGTGCCTACTCCCCACTTCCAGCTATCACTGACCTCATTCTGTTCTCTCCCACCTTCTAGGACATTGATATAGCTGGCATTGCGATTGATAAATCACATTCAAACACAGGAATATGTGCCATGGGTGACTGAAGCAGAACATGCAGGCAGGAAAGAGCAGTTTGAAACAATGATTGTTGCTCAAATGTGTAGGTAATCAACCCCAGCAGAAGACGCCACACTGCAACTGGGATGCAGCCGCGCAGATGATTAATTTAAAGAGCATGCAGCCATCTGCACACTGCCGACAAGAAACACAGTCTATGGTGTGCTGCTGACACGAGGAGACCTCCATTCTGTGCACAGTCACAATTGGCTGCCTTTTAGGGGCAGAGGCAAGACAAAAGAAACATCTTGGTGTCTAGTGTTTAACCTTTCATCAAGACAGATATGTCACAAGAGCAGCAAATGCTAAAAGCATACCTGTACCACACTGATGCTAAAGAAATGTGCTATGTCTTCATACAATGTTCTTTTTGTAGAACAAGCATGCATGCAAGGACAATTTTGTAGCACAAGTTTCTTAATGTATTGGTTAATGTTTGAGAAGGCAGGTGGATTCCCAGCCTGACAAGGGGGAATATTCATGAGCATGTGAATCCATGCAAGACCCCATGCTGGAGAAATTCTATTTGCGAATGTGGGCCAATTATTTTGTTTGGTGTCCCAGTCTTGCCCCCAAACATACCCAGAGGTTTCTAAGCACGGACTGGGGATCGAACCTGTGTTGCTCTGTGTAGTCTGGCTTCCAAGGAGAGTGTGTTGCCAATGAGCTATCCTCCCGAGACAAGAACAGAAATATCTGGTGTGCAGATATTCCTTGGTGGCAGAAAACTATCAGGAAGGACTGAGGCAAACATCTCTGGAAAATATTGGCACTTTACCATATGTGTTGCAATGTAACTTTTTAGTTTGAGGGAAGAAAAAATATACTTTTACACATTTTCTAGGAGGGCCCTCTTTTACAGACGCTCCAACAATTCTCCTACTCCTAGAAGCCCTTGGCCATTTTGACTTTCTTGCACACAATGTTTTTAATTCTACAACTAGGTTCATTGCAAGGAATTAAACAGTACCAAAACAAAATATGTTTTGCACTTTTAATGGAGGATCTCTCCACATCCATCAAGCTTGAGGATCTCTCCACATCCATCAAGCTTGTTCACAGACGTTTTACGTTGTGTGATTACTGATGAAATTAAAGTACACAATGAAAACCAGTTTGTATCTACATTTCTAAGATGATGACCCATAACCCACTGCAATGTTTTATGCTACTTGCTCGAATTATTTGACGTTTTCTACATTGATTGTGAGAGGATATTTGCTCTTGTGCCATGTAGAGTGTTGTAGAAGGCATTTTCAGAAATGTATACTTATTGGGGGGGATATGGGAAGACATTTCAGCATAGAAATGTTAAAGTCCACTGATCCAGGGTCTACTCTAAAAGCGGAGGGATCAACTGACAGCTCAAAACTAATCTTAGTTCTTTCATTTCTTGATTCATATCATCATAGTACTAAACCAACAGCAGTGGACCTGGATCAAAATAACAAGTGAAGCGGTTTTAAACTTGACTCTGCGCTTCCTTTAGTACTGTACTCAACAGTCCACCCCTCACTTTTGAGGTCTCACCTTGTGTAGTTCAGACACTCGAGCTCTGATTTTATAATGTTCGCAACATACCAATGCCACTCGAACATTTACAAAACTATAAAAGAGCAACCTTTAATAGCAGTTGGACTCCTTACATTTCTCAATGCCTACATCACCCGGGGACCACGTGGCTTGCCTTCAAAACAACCTTTGCTAAACCTCTACTTAAAAAGCCTGCAGCTGTCTCAAATGGCACATAATTACGGCCCAGTCTCCAACAACCCGTTTATCTGCAAAATTAGTAAGGAATTAATCTGCCAACAGCTTCGGGAATCAATCAAGATCAACCACCTCCTCAAAGAATCATAACACAATTCAGGCTGGAATACACACTTTATGTTACTGGTATTTATAACACACACCACTGCCATATTCATAGTTGATTCGGGACATGCTAAAGAACAACGCTGCTAACACCTTAACCAATGCACTCATCTTGCTGGAAATGACCCCCTACATTCTTCACCAACAGACCTGAGATCATTCTAAAAAAGCTTCAGGACATTGGGTAAAGGGAATTACCATACCATGGATCCTGACACTCATGGCCCCTTTCAGCTCAGCGCCTCACGACTTGACATGTGGAATACCACAAGGGTCCAGCCTCTCGCCTCTTCTCTTCAAAATATGGATCAGCCCCTCTTGAATCTCAACAGCAACACCAGCCTTGCATGCTTCAACTACGCAGATGAGGAAGCACATTGTTTACAAACTCACCAATGACCCAACAACCCACTAATGTCTGACCTCAACACATTCCTTGCAAATGTAGATTCTTGCATGATCTCTAACAGGCTTAAGCTCAACCCTCCCAAAACAGAGCACACGATTTGTGGTGCAATATTACCTAATTCTGCAGTAATCCCCTGGTTGGATGTAATGGACCCATGCTCATCACCATTATCTACAATGTGGAAACCTGGAATCACTATAGACAGTGACTTACACTAAAACCACAATCATGCGCTGGACCATGGCAGGTATTTCGCTGGTACTTATAACACTCAATTAATCCAACAGCCTTTACCTTGGACTCCAGCAATATTGATGCAAGAGACTATAAAGAGTCTAAAGAGTGCAAAGAGCACATAAACCAGACTACTCTGAAAACGGGGAAGATATTGAACACTTTATGCTAGCACTCTGTTCACTTCACTGGCTCCCAATTAAAAAGAGGATCCACTGTAAAACTCTATGTATTGCTTACCAAGCATCCGATGCAAGTGGTGGGGGAAGATTCTCACACTAGGAACCAACAAGAACAGCCAGATTGAGCAATGACTTACTAGTAAAAGTATCAAACAGCATGGAAGTTCGTTTTTCTCTTTCTTGGCAACCAAGCTATGGAACTTCATACCCAAAATCCTCAGTGCAAAGGACCAGCTAACTTTCACAAAACAGTGATAAACCTTGCTTTTCAACTAGCTTCATCACTAGGCCAGCACTAGAACCGTCCAACTCTACATCTATTAACATCAACCTTGCCCCAGGAAAAGCCATTGCAAGAAATTACCAACAAAAATATCGTACACTGGTTGACATGGGTCGGATTTCACACATCGAAACAGTACGCACCAACTATCATCAGGAACATTCAACAAACAACCTATTCACTTCACAAGGAGTGCATATTAAATCACTCCCGGAGAGCACCCAACATACCCCCTGTTTGTCTACATCCACCCAATTTACCAACTCTCATCTAAAATCTCATTTTACATGAGATTTTACAGAAGCTAATAAATCTAGTATCACTCTAGCTACTTTAAAGTATAAGGAAGCTATACTCTAGGCGAAAAAAGTCACTTACAACAAACACATTGAGGAAGCTAAATCCAATACCAAAGAACTCTTCAGAATCTTGAAAGAATTGGAAACCCCTGTCACTGCATCTGACACTTTCAGCAAACACAGCACCTGGTGCTCTAATATCCAAAACGCTGTCCTTAGTAAGATAGCCACTCTCCAAGTCAAAATTAACGATAAACAGACTAGCCTACAATCCAACTTGCAACCCAACTCTCTCCCAACTATAAACAACTATATCCCAGATTCATTGACTCCGTTCAGTTTCTCACCCCTATCTATTACTGAAGTAGAAAATATTATCAAGAGCCTCAAACCCTCTAACTGCCAAGGGGACCTTCGTCCAGCGCCCATCATCAAGGAAGCACCCCACGAGCTAGCTCCAATCATTACTACTGTCATCAATTCTTCGTTCAGCACTGGGACTGTACCGGACAATTTGAAGGATGCCTGGGTTATACCGCTCCTAAAAAAAACAACCTTGGATGCCAACATACCTACAAATTACAGGCCCATCACCACGGTGCCGTTCCTACTAAAAATCCTTGACCGAGCTGCATACCTACAGATTCAAGACTATCTTGAATCCAATAAACTCCTGGGTCTAAGGCAATCTGAGTTTCGACCTCGTCACAGAACTGAAACTGCCCTTATCGACCTCAAAACACAGATTGAAGATTTAAGAGACAAGGGCAAACTTGCTCTACTACTTCTTCTCGATCTCTCTGTTGCTTTTGATCTCGTCACTCATCAAATTCTGTGTTGGCAACTTAAACTAGCAGCCCATTTTTCTGACAAAGCCACAGCCTGGATCACTTCATTCCTGGACAACAGATCGATGCGTGTCTTCTCTCCACTAGCAGCAGCATCGCCGGCACCTGTCACCTGCGGGATACCACAAGGTTCTTGTGTGTCTCCCACATTGTACAACGTGTTCACAAAACCTCTATTCGATATTTTGGACTATCTGGGTGTCACATATACTAATTATGCTGACGACACCCAGATACTCATCCCAATCTCAGGAGACTACGTCGCCGACTCTCTCTCTGTGAATGCCATCTACCTAGTTATCCAAGCCTGGATGGTGCAACACGGACTCTGTCTGAATGACAAGAAGACAGAGCTCCTCATTCTCATATACACAGTTTCTAAAGTGGTACCACTAATGTTATTAGATCTCATTAAAATGCATATGGTCAGAATGACACATAGATCAGAATAAAGAGGAAACCATCAGTAGAGAGAGGAAGAAAAGCAAGATGGTTGAACAATTGGCAGAATACTGGTCACTACCATTAACCACAGTTGTGTGTGGAGATCCCCCCACCTGGGCAACCTGTAGAAGAAAGATACAAGCCCAGTCCATATATTGTTCACACTAGACTTTCCAATAGTTCTGCAACCCCAAAGTACCTTGGCGTTGTAGTGTTCCGCGTCAGGGAATCGATGGCCCTCCTTGAGTGTCCTCCCTTTCAGGCAGGAGTCACAGGTTGTCGAACGTCCGAGGGAGAACAGGTCGAGCTACGACGGTGAAGTGGCTGCGTTGTTCCTAGCGGTGCTCGTTGACGGGGAAGCGTAAACTTCCTGCCAGGAAGAGGCGTTCGGGGCACCTCGGTGTTGATAGTTTGGGACCGCAAAGAGTTGAAGAACTGTGGGCCAGCAAGAGCGTCGAGTCGTCGGCGTCCCTGTGGTCTTTGGGTGGCGGGAAACCCACCGGTGGATGCTCCTCGGCGCGTCGACGGTCAGGCCTTCTCCAGCAGGCTACAGCAGTGACGATGCGGACGAGATCGTCCTTGGATCAATGAAGTTCTTAGGAAACGGGAGCACGGCGGCTCCAGTTGGCGACGGCGGTCGTCGACAGTGGCGGACGACAGTCCGTGCGCTTCTCCTTGGAGTTCCGCAGCAATCCCCGTATCAGGTCGGCAGCCTGTCGAAGGTCTGTCTACCAGGGAGCTTAGGCAAAGATTAGCTGTGCACGATGGTCCCTCGTAGCTCGGGAAGAGGGCGCCTTACCAGGTCCTCTCTGGATTAGTTCTTGAAGCACAGCAGCTTTCAGATTGCAAAGGAGGGCAACAGCAATTCTTCTCATCCAGCAGGGTTTCAAGATCAAGCTTCAGTTACTCCAGTTACTCGTCGTAGTGGACTTCAGCTTCTGAACACAATTCCTAGCAGTGAGAGGTCCCCAGATATACTGTTGATCTCCCATTCATTCCACTGGGTCACGCTCAAGCATCCCATCACGACTACGGTCATTCATGCAGGCAGGCAGCCAATCAGGCACACGAGGCATTCAGGCCATTCACTTCTCTCCAGACACTCACAACAAGTTATGTGTATTGGGACAAGTACCTAGCCATTCAACAAGCTGCATTCATACCAGTTTTGGGCAGGGCGCTCTCAACCATTGGGCCAACCACCAGATACTAGACAGCCACAACATAGAATGTATATTCGTCACACATTCCATTCACCCAGGTCCCACCCACAGGCGTACCCACAACATACGGTCGTTGAGGAGGCTCCAGCCAGTCTGGTCGGCACTTCCCCACACTACCATATACGGAACTTCCACCCAACAGCCAGTCAGGGGGAAGGAACAGAGGCTGGGTTTTCCGGGACTTCGGGAAGATCAAGGTAACAGGTGATGGAAGAAGCCATGGTGGCCATTTTGTCTCCATCCGGAATCTACCGATTCCAATGACGGGGCCTGGGCATCCCAAAATGGAGGACGCTCAGGGCACCAGTCATTTCAGCACGGAGATGCCACCAGCCCGTACCCTGCTCTGTGGGTCACACTAGGTGCCCAAAAACATACACTAGGGGAACAGGAGTGCACCCCTACCCATGGGTGCCTTAGGGGTATCCCATGGGTCTGTTCACCAAACCAAAAGAGAAAGAGCTGCACCGCCAGGAGTCCCACATGAACTCCTGCACAGAAAACATGACAGAACACACGATAAAAAGCAGTAAAGAACAAGGATACGATGGCCCTGTCCCTCCGATGCATTTCCAGCATCACAGTCGCCCATTCCTATCACCAGCCAACTGTGTCACACTTGCCAGGACTCTCGTGCTGTAAAAAACTGACTACTGTAATGCCCTCTATCTGGGCACTAACAAATGTAATTTAAACAAGTTACAAATCATCCAAAATAACTCTATTAGAGCCGCCCTAGACATCCCTAGGAACCAACACATCTCAGACACGAGATGTAAATTACGCTGGCTCTCCGTCCCTCAACGAATTACACTGAAAACACTTGCCCTCACTCATAAATGCCTATCCAACCAAGCACCCTCTACTTAGCCAATAGATTCACCCTACACAACACTAACAGACATTGCAGAACTGCTCAGACTAACTGCCTCTCTATACCACGCTTCAACCTGCAAAGATCTGGCGGAGCCAGCTTCCCAGCTTCCCAGTAATGGCAGCGAAACTCTGGAACTCGCTTCCCAACTTGCTAAGATCTGAACCGTCCTTCCACAGTTTCAGAAACATGGCTAAAGCTCGGCTAACTGCCCAAGACCCATCACCTATTTGCCAACCACCTCCCATGCGGTAGCCACCTGCCTTCACCCATTGTACATAGGTTATGTCCTCTCGCTCACCCGTAATGTATATATGTTTATAAATGTTATTGTAATTTTAAACTGTAATTTAAATTGTAATTGTATTGCCATGTCTGTCTTATCATGTTGTAACTAAAATACACGCCCGGGTGCCCTCAGGCATGGTGCGCTCTATAAATACAAATAAATACAAATATCTTACACTACACATTAATGTCCCCTGCAGATGGCTGACACAGGCCTGATTGATACAACATGGACACTTTGGAGCTCTGATTAAGTTCCCTCTATGTAGTCCTCCCCCCCCATATCAGTGGGTAACACTAAAACAAAGCATATTTAACTGCTCAGATCCTGGGCTCTGCCATCCGGGTAACATATCCCCAAGAGTCTCAGTCAATCACATAGAAAGATACCAGTACACAAAATGTGGGAACTTCTAAACTGTATCCATCAACATCACATGTTTTGCAACTATCTCTCATGGTTTCTCTCCAATAACCCCTCTCTCTTTTTTACAGAGCCACGCAATACCAATTTACTTACTTGCTGCCTTAGAGATGCAACACGTGTCCTTCACTTTGTATTCATTTTTCACAGGTATAATTGCATCTAATAAGTAACATCTACTGCTACATGATTATGTTTTACCATCTTTTGTAACCATTCTTCCCTCTTTAGCTCAACCAGTTTTGGTGGTATTTTGGGATGTATTCTACAACTCTATTTGCAACTCCTTCCCCGCTCTCTCTCCCTGAGAATCTCACCTCTCGTTTGGTCATTCAGTTGACCGATCTCTCAGAATAAAACAGAGGAGCGGGAGAGCCTGCCTCATTAGTTTTAGCCATGGGTGCTTCGCATCCCTCCTCAACCTACCCCTGCATGTTGAACCTCCCTCCTGCCATGTTGCCTCACTTAATCCAATAAAATTAAGTCACAGTGTCCTAACTTTACATATCTTCACTTTTTACTTTACTATATTAAGGTATGATGTGCACCAGGTGGCCCGGTGGCTTAAGGGCACAAAACAAACGACACAAAATCAAGGGAAATCTAAAAGGAAAGTTCAGATACCAGCCGAGCAGAACATTCATGAAAAATATGGGAAAAGCAGAGTCTTCCGTTTTTTCCTGAACACCTCTGTGGTTTCCAACTCTCTCAAATATGGCACATAGCATTGATATGATAAGTCATTTATAACGTGCCTGTACACAAGTGTTTCTAGGCGCTACAAGACAAGGGAGGACAAAACAATGATCTTACTAGGCCTTGTGTCATTCAGATCAAGCAAATGTGGGAGGGGGAGAATTAACAAGGGTGGGGGGGAGCGTCGGGTGCAAAGTAACTTCTATGTGCTGCAGGAAGGTGGCTCATAAATGCAGAGTCAGGCGACTGTAGGGTTGCAGATACAGTCCTTTAAGTGTTTGGGAGGCCCAGAAGCAGTGCAAGGGAAACTGGTAATGCAGAAGCCTGGTCCCAGAGGTTCAGTGGGTGGCCAGGTAACAAGTATGCGCAGCAGGGACATCAGCAAGGGAGAGAGAAAGCGGAAGCAAAAAGGAAGGTCTTGAGTTGCTTCCGGAACCTTTGGTGGTCCTGCTCAAGTTTGAGAGAGGCAGGGAGCCTGTTCCAGAGGACAGCCAAGGACAGAGATCTACCCCCCTCTCTCTGCCTGGAGAAGCGTCTGACCCTCAGAGAGTTGGAGGTGGATGAGCAGAGGGCTCGAGAAGGAAGATGCTTAGGAAGAGAGAGTTGGATGTAATGTGGTGCCCAGCCCCAGAAAGCCTTGTGGACAATTCAGAGGGTCTTGAACTTGATCCTCGCAGCCACACGGAGCCAGTGGAGAGATTTCAGGGCAGGAGAGATCCGATCTCTGGGCTTGAGGCCAAGGACAAGTCTTGCAGTCCTGTTCTGAATTAGTTGAAAGGGTGAAGAGTAGAGGAAGGCAGATTTAGAAAAAGGGTGCTGCAGTAGTCCAGCCTAGAGAGGACCGGGGCTCTAGAGACAGTGAGCTTCTGGGGGAAAGTGAGAAAAGGAAGAATACCTCTGAGGAGGTGCAGCTGATAGTGTGACTTCTTAGAGATGTCACAGATGTGAGGAGAGAAGGAGAGGGTGGAGTCGAAGATGACACCAAGTTTCTTAGCCTCGCAGGAAGGTGCAGGTAGATTGCCCAGGGTGGGGGGCCAGAGTGAGAGAGGGAAGGCGGGAGCAGGTGTCCCAATGAGGAGCATCTCAGTCTTACTGGCATTAAGGCAGAGATCGTTAAAGGCACACCATTCCAGAAATGCGGACAGACCATCTGGTATGAGAGAAGGAGCAGAAGAGGCTGAGGGGAGCCTGAAGG
Organism: Ambystoma mexicanum; assembly: GCF_040938575.1. Taxonomy (NCBI): domain Eukaryota; kingdom Metazoa; phylum Chordata; class Amphibia; order Caudata; family Ambystomatidae; genus Ambystoma; species Ambystoma mexicanum. The sequence continues at coordinate 606,310,508 of NC_090934.1, read as the reverse complement.
AGAGCTGGGTGGCATCCGCATAACACTTAAAGTTACAGCAGAAGGTAGAAATGCGGTGGGCCAGAGGTGCCGGGTAGCCAGGCAGAGAGGTTAGACCCCTGGGGAACAACCCAGTAGAGAGAGAGGTAGAAAAGAGGAAAGAACCAAGTTGGACCTGGGAGGGTCGATAAGTGAGAAAGGAGGTCAACCAGGCTAGGGCCTAACCAGAGATACCCAGGTTGTTACGGAGACGATTGAGCAGGATGGCATAGTTGACCATGTCGAAAGCAGAGGATAGATCCAGCAGAATGAGGACAGAAGGAAGGTTAGAGTCAAGATTGGAGTACAAGTCTTCAGGGGTGCTAGCTTTAGGAGTTGCAGCAAAGAAGGCACACTTATTACATTGTGTAAGGGTACCTCTGGGCTCCTTCAGCTGATTAGTGTTATTAGATTTGAGAGTTCTTACGTTAGATTTATTCAGTAGTGCCTCAGTCAGGTACACTGGGCTTACCCCGACTAGGCATTTATGGGTAATTACAAGCCGACGTAAAATGACCTTCGCCTCAATTGGAAGCCAATGGATTTCACATCTTACCTCAGAGAGATGGTCTCTCTGTCCCAGACAAGCTATGACCCTGACTGCACTGTTCTGTATCAGTTGCAATCTGATTTATTAATAACTACTAAAAGGCTACTGCAATAGTCGATTTTTTACCCCATAATCACTCTAGCCACGGTCTCACGATTAGCCTTGGAGATACAAGGACGTATTTGGGCTAGCAGCTTAATATAATAAGCAGATACAGAGACCAAACTGTTCACTTTGTCATTCATGTTCAGATTTTGATGAAGCCCCAAGGTTTTTACTTACTTTTTTGTCTCCATCTCACAACCGGCCACCTGGAATATCCTGTACTCTGCGCCTAGCTTCAGAAGCGTATTTGCTGTTCCCACAACCATTAATTAAGCTGTTTTCTTTATTTAATGCTAGGCCGTTTTCGACCATCCAGACTTGAATTAGTTTGTACAAATCATTAACATTTTTAACATCCTTCTCATAGTTGCCAGATAACGGGATGACACATTGTGTGTCATCAGCATAGTTTGTGAACCCAATGCCTTTCCCTGCCAGCAAATTAAAAAGGGAGACTGTAAAAATATTGAATAGGAAGGGCGAAAGACATGCCCCTTGGTTGAATGCCAAACTTCAGCGGTACCGGTGCTGCCTCAGCTACCTCACTGCACACCCTACGAAGTCTGTTGCCGAGGAAGGACCATATCCATGATGCAGCTTTATCAGAAAACGCTGCAAATGTTCAACCTGCTGATTAATAATGGATGGTCCACCAGGCTGAAAGCCACAGACAAACACAGCAGCATAAGAAGTGCTGTTTGTCCCTTGCCCATTACCTGAAGAAGTCTCAATTTCAAATCCAGCAGCACAGTTTCTGTACCATGCCCCTGCCTAAAATCGGACTGCCTTTTTTAAAAAATATTGGGATTGTTAAGATGTTTTAAAATCTGCATCTATGTCATGCGGTCCAAAACCTATTATAAACAGAGAGTGTTGGTAATAGGCCTACAATTAGCCAGCTCCAGAGGACAAAGACACGATTTTTCTTTAACAGGGGAGTGATCCAGCCATTCTTTATTTCATCAGGGACATGGCTTCCCTCAAAAAAATCATTAACGAATTTGGATAAAATTCTTCTCAAAGCGGGAGTGCATGCTTTGATTAAAATTGCAGGGCACGTATCCCCTTTACAATCTGTTGGTTTGAGTCTACTGAAAATAACCAAAATTTCAGCTTCGGTTACAGGTCGAAAATTAAACTGGTGCTCTGGATGCTTCTGTATTAAACTATTGGAGACCAGCTCTGGACACCAGCTCCGATAGTTCCAGTGATTTCTTCATGTCCTCAATTTTCTAACTTCCCCAGTAAGGCTTCTTGAATTGATGAACACCAAGCTACATCTTTGATTGGGCCTTCCAATTTACTCGGGCAAGGATTTTTGAGTTCTTTTAAGACCTTGAAGAGTTCTTTTGTACTGAGCGCTGGTCGATTCTGGTATCAAACATTTTTTTTTTGCCTCAATAACAGCTCATTTAAATATTGAAATTCCTTGGAAGCCATGTTGTAAGCCTCCTTGTCTTTACTGTCCTTCAAACATTTCCAAGTGTAGAAGCTTTTTTTTGTTGCTTTGAGCTTTTGCAAATCCTGCAAAAACCACCTATTCAATCTTTTAATAGGAACCAACCTTGTTCTGAGCGGAGCAAGGGCATTGGTTGCTTTCCGCGTCGTCTCCTGGAAGACTTTCACAATATCATCCACCAAATCCAGCCTCTCAACCACCTCTCCTAACGGGGAAAGCTAAACCTCCATCTCTGTTGGGAATAATTTCCTCATGTTTCTTGAGGTTATCATGATTTTATTTTTAGAACCATGGTCTTTATCTACAGCTCACATAATATGTCCATCTGAACAAAAAAGTGATCAGAGAAAGGGGCAGGGATGAACTGTCACATCATTAGTTTTTATTATGTTAGTTTTTATATTATGCGTGGCCACCCAATCCAATCGTCTCCAAGGCCAGCTGTTTTTCAGAAACATTTTCAGCCACCAACGTGTGCAGCTCTGTGCCAGCTCGGCTCTGCGCTGTTGGGCATTCACGATGCTAGACCTGCCGTCAGAGCCACTATATTTATGGACAAAGCAGCACCTTATGACCTTAGTTTCCTATTTTTCCTAGCACTCAGTGGCTGAGAAATTATAAGTTACTCACCTTAGTGATTAACGTACCCCTAGTCCATAGCCCCCTTTTCTCCATACTGTATGGACGTCCCTCGCTAAGGATGGGAGAAGGAACCTTTTTCAACAGAAAATCATCTTCCCCTTTAAATTTAGATGTGCAAAGGGCGGCCCTGGGAGCATGCGCTCCCCTGACTCCGCCCCCCAGCACCACTCCCCATGGCGTCAACGGGAACGGACCGCTTTCACCAGCGCTCCTGGGTTAGGCCTCTGGCCTAGTAATTCCAAGCGCTCTTCCCCGGTGAAGTATTCTCGTCTTCTTTTTTCTTTTCAATGATCCGGTACTGCTTTGTCCTCTGGCGCCACGCTCCTCCCCGGTGCTCTCCTGACTCGGGCCACCGGCGCCACTCCTCAATACCCTTTGATGCTTTGACAATATTAACATTGCCTAATGACACCAGTTCTATTAGGGGGAGGACGGTGGGACATATGGAGGAAAGGGGACTATGGACTTGGAGTATGTTAGTCACTACGGTGATAATTACTCCTACATCCCATCCCCTCTCCTCCATACTGTATGATCAATTACAACTGAATGTAGCACCAGGGTAGAAAGTTCCCCCTCTTAAGAAAACAAGTTCCTTAACACTGCCTGACCAAATGCTGCATCCGATCTGGCACTGGCATTCAAGCAATAGTGCTTGCACAAGGCCGACAGAGTAGCCACATAGCTGCCTTGCTGATAACCTGCCACGGAACGTGTCTTTAGAAAGCTACCGCCGTGGCCTTAGCTCTGATGGTGTGGGCATGCATTTTTGCTCGTAACAACTTGTGCTGCCCTTCATACGCTTCCTTGATGGCCATAACCATCCACCTTGCTATGGAAGCCTTGGAGGCCTGACAGCCTGGTTTGGATCCCCCAAAGGTGACGAAGAGAGCATCTGATTTGCAAAAAGCTCTTCGTTCTGTCCAGGTAGTATTTTAGATCATATCTGGTATCTAGACAGTGCAGTACCCTCTGTGCGTCATCCTTACGGTCCGCGAAGAAAGTTGATAACACTAGCTGCTCATTTAAGTGAAAGGAGGAGACAACCTTAGGTAAGAATGCAGGGAGTGTCCTGCGCACCACCTTGTCCTTATGAAATGTAGTATATGGCTCTGAAGCCACTAGTTCTTGGAACTCACTGATTAGGCGTGCTGAGGTAAGGCCCACTAGGTGGGCCATCTTAATGGTTACTAGCCTGATGTCCACAGATGCCATTGGCTCAAATGGTTTATGTGCCAGGGCGCCCAGGACAACATTGAGGTCCCGAGCCGGGTGCGGTTGCTCGATAGGTTGGTATAGTCCACTCAGGCCGGCTAAGTGCCTCTTAACCACCGGATTTGATGATGAGAATACATCCTCCTGAGAGTTCTTGTAAGCTCCAATGGCCGCCAGATAAGTGCGGCATGTATCTACTTGCAAGTCTGAGTGTGCAAGGTGTGCCGAGAAGGAGAGCATGTCGTCCAACGTACAAGTTAAAGGATCCATTTCCTTTGATTCTGCCCAGTGACAGAACCTGGTCCACTTGCTTTTGTACTGGCTCCTGGTGGCGTCACTCCTAGCCCCCTGTATAAGGGGCAGGTTAGCATGTGACAGGTGCAGATGACCCGTTCAGGAACCACGTTGCGAGTGCTAACTCCTGCAGGGCGGGGTGGATGACTGTGCAGCCCTGCTGAGAGAGTAGGTGTGCTGGGCCCAACGGGAGGTGTACCAGGGACTGGCCCGCCTGGCTGAGCAGCTCCGAGAACCAGGGACATGGTGGCCACCATGGGGCTAACAGGATGATCCAAAGGCGCCTCAACTCCCTGATCCTGCAGATGACGCTGTTCACAAGGAGATTGAGGGGAAAAGCGTAAGCGGTCATGTTGTTCCACTGGATCTGCATTGCCCTTGCCAGGAGGCAAACTGGGTGCACCTCCTGTTGGCACTGGAGGCGAAGAGGTCTACCTGTTGATGACCCCACCTGTTGAAGATCCCCTAAAGGACCTGCTCATCCAGCTGCCATTCGTAGTGGTCTGCGCCCAACCTGCTGAGCCTGTCCGCCTCTATGTTGGACTCCCCTGGGAGGTGGTTTGCCGACAGGTATATGTTGTTCACCAGAGCCCACTCCCAAATGTCGACCACCAGTTTGCAGAGGGGAGGTGACCGGCTGCCACCCTGCTTGTTGATGTAATACATGCAGGTGGAACTGTCTGTTTGAATGAGAATTGCCATGCCGGTGATAATAGGTAGAAGGTCTTTGAGAGCAAGCCAGATAGCCAGTTGATGTGCGCCATCTGCGCACGCCGGGGCCATACCCCATGGATGCTGTGGTTGTCCAGGGTAGCTCTCCATCTCTCTAGGGATAAGTCTGTGGGAATTGTGACCTAATGTGTTGGTTGCCGGAAGGGCCCGATTATTTGCAAGTTGTTGTCCGTACCCCACCAGATCAGATCCAGGTGAAGATGTTGCGGTATGCTGACCTGCTCCGCCTGCGAACCCTTCTCCTGGTTCCAGGAGACTGAGAAGACATGCAGCCACAACCCCCAAACCCCAACAGGTGTTGGAACCACCACGCCAAGTTCACTGCTCTGCAGAGAAAATGCCCAGTGGCACTCTTGGTGACCGTGATTTTGTCCGACGACAAGAAGATCCTCTCGGAGCTTGTATCCCAGATAAATCCTAGGAAGGTCAGGCTCTGTGTGGATACCAACTGTGACTTTTTGAGACTGATAGAAAATCCCAGGACATATTGTGTATCCATGAGGGTGAATACTGTAGGTTGGACCGCCTCCGGAGATCTCGCCGTGACTAGCCAGTCATCTAGATATGGGTAAATATGATGGCCTTGCGCTCTGAGTAGGGCTGCCACTGTGTTCATTAGCCTTGTAAAGACACTGGGGGCCGAATTGAGTCCAAAGGGTAGAACCCTGTATTGGAAGTGAAAACCATTATCTTGAACCTCAGAAAGGACTGGTGGGGTTCCGAAATCGGGATGTCTAGGTAGGCATCCTTCAGATCCAGGGAGCACATCCAGTCTCCCGCACACAATGTCTCCGCTATGAAAGCTGGGGTAACCATCTTGAACTTTTTGAGGGGAAGGGAAAGGTTCAAGGTGGAAATATCTAACAACTCTCAGGCAAGCCTTGTTCTTTTTGTGTATGGCGAACATTTGTGAATAGAAGCCCATGTCCCGCTGTGAGGCAGGGACTTCCTCCATGGTCTGGCTCACTACTAGCAAGCGTATTTCTGCCAACAGAGTTGCTGTACCAATCTACGGGAGTGGAAGGGACGAAGGAGGAGAAGGAGAAATGGAGAGCCAGAAGCCCATGGATACTGAGAGGATCCATGAGTCTGTGTACCTTGTCCACCAGCGGTGCGTATGTGAAGGGCAAGCCTTCCCCCCATCAGAACTCGTGGATCTGGATGGGCTTGTCACAATTTCTTCCCCTCGGAGGCTGGGGCTGAGGAGGGGGACTAGGAATATCCCTTGTTAGCCACCTTGTGCTGTTTGTGCCTGTGCTGGCTAGGGGGGATGTCCGGTTGCGTGGACGTCTCTCCTGGAAAGCCTCTGAAGCTTCCAAAGGACCGACCCTTGTCCGAGCGCTGGTGCATTTGGATGTAGGTCTTCAGATTGGACTTGGTGAGGATTGATATAAAGACTTTGCTGTCTGCGATCTATTCTTTTTCTTATCGAGTTCCTCATCTGTTGTCGAATGGAACAGGTCCCCCTCTCGAAAGGCAGTTCTAGTATGCGTTCCTGCACACCTGGGTTAAATTTTGCGGCCCTTAGCCAAGCCATCCTTCTCATGTCGGTGGAGATGCAAATGGCCCAACCTGAAGTGTCGATGTGGGCCACTGTGGACTCCATTATGCCCCGATTTTGGCCTTAGCCAGCCCAGCCTTGAAGCGAGCCTGGCTTTGGGCAGGGAGCTCAGGAAGGAAATCGGCGATCTTCCGCCATAGCTTCTGGTTCACAGCCGCCAACATGGCATCTACGTTGGCCTGGCGCAGGTGGAGAGTGGCGTTGGAGTAGATTTTCTTGCCGAACACCTCCAAGATCTGCCGCTATCACCGGGGAATGTGGTTAGGGTGTGTCGACAATAAGAGGGGATCCCCTTCCGTTTGCCTGTATTTAGCGTCAAAAGGCTTATTGGTAGGCTGGGCAGAGTGTGTCTTGAGCCCTCCTTTTTTGGCAAGCGCTACTAGGTCTTTCTGAAGTGGAATTCCCATTCTAGCACTAGGACGTAGCGTGAGCACTTCAGCCAGTACCCGCGCCTCCGATTGTTCCACCTGTGGCTGCGGGATTCCTAGGTACTCAGCCAGGCCCGCCAGCCGTTCGTGAAAAGCTTTGGCTGACGATGGAGTGTCTGGGTCCTCCTCCTCGTCTGTGTCCACTATTATGACCTGTGTGTTTGGGGGAGCCGGAGGAGTGCTGGGTGCAGGCAGCTGTGGCGTGCTGATTATCAGTGCTGGAGGCTGCTGAGGTGGTTGCCGTGACTGGTACAGCCATGGGGGCCGGGGCTCCTGTAACTTGTATGGGCATGGGAGCCGGGGGTTGAGCTGGGACCAGGGGAGGTGTGGCCAAGGGCGCTTGCGGCTGAGCAGGAGGGAGCATGTCCCTGATCACATCCCTGAGGATGGTATCCATCTGTGGCGATCTCATGAGTGTGAGGAACTTCTCGAAGAACCTGTCTTCACAGGCCAGAGGAGTGCCTGATGGTATAGGCATAGGGGTCAGGCACTGAGGCTGCTGTGTCCTGGGCTTGCCCGGTCTCGCTGCATAGGGCGAAGTATACCTGCCCTGAGAAATGGATGGGTAGATGTGGACCAAGTGACAGGAGTTGACCAATCCCACCTGGAAGTTCTTTCCCCTGCCTGGTCTCTGAAGGGAGAAGGTGTCAGGTGGGCTGCCATGTTGTCTGGCCCGGCAGTCATTTTGTTTTGCTCCGGGCCACATGCCTATGTCGTGATACTTGCTGAGCTGGGACCGGCTTCCACCAGTATGTTGATCGGTGGTGGTTGATGCCTACCCTGCACCTCAGGACGGGTGTGGTAGGTGGAGTGCCCTCGGCTATGATGCCGGTAGTGCTGCGTGCAGACGCCCCCTCAGACATGGGTCCGGTGTTAGGGCATAGCCCCTTGGGTTGGGACCTGGTAATAGAGCACTGCGGCCCCTCAGCGGTAGCACCGGTAGGATCTTGCGACCCATCAGCCTGGTGGCCGGAAGCTGGAGCAGCCTCAGTGTTGTTGCTGGTCTTAAGACCTGATGGGTCCCTCCCACTTGGGTGCTTCCTTGGGAAGGAGTCACACATTCGGGGTGCTGAGGAGAACAGGGCACCTACCTTGGGCCTGGTCTTCTGTTTCACAAACACTGAGGTCCTCTGGAGGCGATCTTCCAAAGAGCTCCTGCCACCTGGCTAGTTGGTTCTTGAGCGTGCGCAGAATCAAGGCAATGCACGCGGTACAGCCGTCCCAACCGTGGTCTGGGCCATGGCACCAGAGGCAGGGGGAATGGGGGTCAGACGTTGGGAAGGGACGCTTGCAGGCTGTACACCTGCTGAAGCCTGCTGTTGTCGACTTGAGCCGGGGAGCAGCGTGGCGCCAGAAGACAAAGCAGTACCTGACCATTGAAAAGAAAAAAGAAGACAAGAATACTTCTCTGGGGAAGAGCTTGTGGAATTACTAGGAGCGCTGGTGAAAGCGGTCTGTTCCCATTGACGTGGAAAAGAGGACTGGGGAGTGGCGCTGGGGGGCAGAGTCAGGGGAGCGCATGGTCCCAGGGCCGCCCCCTGTGCGCATCTAAATTTAAAGGGGAAGATGATTTTTCTGGTGAAAAACGTTCCGTCTCCCACCCCTAGCGAGCGACGCCCACACAGTATGGAGGAAAGGGGACAGGATGTAGGAGTAACTACAGTGCAGGTGAAGGAGATATCGGTCACGAGTGGTAGGCTGTGAGGAGTATGTGGAATCTGTGGGAGGAAGGACTCATTTATCAGAAGTAACATTACCAATATGTAAGTAATTTGTTCTTCAAATGGATTCCTTTTTGCCCAAAGATGTGTCATTTTAGAAAGATCCCCAAAGCAATACAGAACCCAGAGGAGGTAGAAGAGTGAGAAAACTACCACCAGGAAGCTCTGGGGCACCACTGAACTGAAGCAGTACTTTGGCAAAAGTACTTGGTGAACGTGTGCAAAGAAGCTCACTTAGCTGCCTGAAAGATGTCCAAAAAAGAAATACCCTTGTACAAGACAGAAGTAGCCTTCAGGTCTCTGGTAGAATCAGCCCTGACACCTTGAGGCACTTCCTTCCTGGACAGATTGTAATGCTCCAAAATGTGGAGGATGATCCACTTGGACAGCGTCTGCTTGCAACAGCCCTGCATGTATGAGCACCAGCATAACCAATGAAAAGCTGGACATCATTCCTGATGTCCCTTGTATTGTATAGTAGTCATTTATATAGCACCTTTTACCATTATTATAGTCTCAATGCGCTGGTGGTGGGATGTCCTCTGCGACCGAAGTACAAAACGTTGGAGATCACAGAGTAGGATTAGATTGTGTGCGCGCATTTGGCCACAACAAGGCTTAGCAAGGCTGGCCAGGCTCCAGTAAAGAAGCAACCCAAGAGGTCAGTCATGTGAATGGTTGCTGAGAGGGGTCAGGAGATAGTGTGAGTGCACTATGTCTAAGAGACCTAGTATCTGAAAGGCCATTTGTGTTCCAGACTGTAAAACCTCTTCTCCAACTTAGATGGTCAGGAAGAGGGAGAGTAGACGAATGGAAAGGTGGAAATCCAAAACTTCCCTAGGAAGGCATTCACTGTTGCTTTCTGAGTCCCTTTTTTCTCAGAGAAGACCAAGGATGAAGAGAACAAGAGATGAAGCCTAGTACTATCTCATCTGACTAGATGGAGAACAATAAAATCATCTTTAGAGTGAGAAACCTTGAAGAACAAGTATACAAGGTGCAGGAGAGGCATGGTGTCACAGGTATAAACATTGACACAATAGGTACAGTTTGTAAAACCTTTATTGAGGTTTCTGGGGTTGGAAAAACTCCTACTGTGGCCTATAACTAGGATGGGAGCAGTCTCGACCTTCAAATGATAAACAAAACAGTCCTAATAGAGTCTGTCAAATAAAAATGCCATATGCTAACAAAACGTAATGCCTGCCCTATATCTTGTACAACAAGTGTATAAAGGAAGAAATGTATGTAAAGGAAAAATCAGTGTTCAAAAGAATGAATGTAGCTGAATCAGCTCTCCTTCCCATGTTAGACCACACGGAGTAAGGTGGTCCTTGTAGGCAGGATATGACACTCTGGCTTGGGTTTTCAATACAATAAGCAGTTCCCAAACGTGGACCAAGGCCTGCCTGGCCTCCCACGTTAAAGTCTCTCCTTCAGACCTCCAAATAATGTTTCAACACATAGTTCACATAGGCCCCACTTTGTCAGGCTCAGACCTCTTCAAACACAGTTCATGTTGGTCCCCTTCTGTCGGGCACAGACCTCTTCAGAGCAAAGTTCAACAAAACTTGCATGGCATGGGGACTGCCTTCTCCAAGCTTATTACACTTCGGGTCTCCCTCGGCCATGCTCAGACCGCTTTTGGATGTCGAAGACTTTTGAATGTGCGTGGCTTTCTTTACAGACATCCGCAGGACCACTTCAACTAAAGGTTCATGGTTCAACTTTCACTCTCCCCGTCTCTAGGAGTTAATTTTGCTTACTTTGCATTTGCAGTTAATTTGCTTTATCGTTACAAACAATGCACCATTCATTGAGACTTTAGAGTGGGCTCCTTCCATGCACCGGACCACTCCATTACTCAGTATCGCTGATTCCCCACCTGTCTTTACTTCACAGTGCAATCGCAGGTCTGCTTTTCTTCGTTTCTCATCCACACGCGTGCAGCCTTCACTTGAGATATAATGTTGCCACTTTCAACTTTCTTTAACACACACCGGTCTCTCAGGTCACTTGCCAATTCACCGGCTGTGTGTGTTTCTTTCTTGGCTTTACGATTTCCAATTCAGGAGTTAAGGTTAGTACCACAGGCTCGGCCTCGCCTCACCAACTCTGCCGTTCACCTGGGAGGGTCGCTGGCATCCTGGAAACACAATGCAGCCTTCACTGGCCTCCTCCACATGTCTTTCGTGGCCTGTCGGAGGCAACAACCTCCAGTAGGGAACTCTTGGGGTTTTCGACCCACTGCTCTCGTACCTTGGTCCGTTGCTCTGCTCCAGTAGTTTTGCCTTTGCCCCAGAAGCTCTGATCATACTCAGAGTGTGTCTTTAGGTTCTGCCTTTTATACGTGTGAGGAGAGCTAATTGGCATTGGATGTATGCACTTAAAGTCAAGTGCCTGACTTTGGCTGGCACGATTAACGGGACATGTTACTATGATGTATGAGAGTTAGTCTTGTTACTATCAGTCACCCTCTTCCTCGGCCCATTGGTTGTGTAAAAAGGGTGGGGGGGAGTTGAGACGTAGGAGAATCCTAAAAAATAGGATGGGTTAGGTGAACACAAAAAGGGGGAATACTGTGTCTCACCATCTGCTGCCTCACCCCCACTCCCCGAAAGACTCCTCACCCAGGTGATCCTATCGCACTGGTCCACCCCCAGGGTCTGGATCCAAAGGTGAGGGCCGTGCCCTGGCCACCTGAGAGAGAGAGAGATCCCTGGGGACTAGCGGATGACACACTCTCTGGTTTCACACAAAGGGCTCAAATAAAGCTGTCATTAAATGTGTTAAAAAAAGGTTTAAATTCCATGCATCAAAGTGTCAATCTGAAGGCCCTACCAAGTTGGAAAATGACACCTACTGCAGGCATAAATGGGTTTGGTGGCTGGCCTCCTGGTTGAAAGGGGTGCATTAGGAGATCGTCACATAGACCTTACTCCCTTTATCTCAGCCTCTCCACAGTCTAGCATGAAGGGTGAGGCTGCTGAGGCTAGGGTGGAGGACCCTACTCTCTGAATGGAAGATCAGATCCACACTCCTAGCAGGGTGCCAAGGACCACAGATAGAAATGTCCAAAAGCTCCAAGTACCACGTCCTCCAATCCCAGTCAGTGTAATCAAGATTATGATAGTCTCAAACTTCAGAAGTCTCCTGAGAACCAGTAGAATAACAGAATGTATGAAGGAATTGTCAGGAATGCATAGAGAAGAGTGATGTTCCATTCAATATTCACTGCATTTTGTGGCATCAATGAAGCATGAAGCGTACCAAAAGGTGACATTTCTACAAGTGAGTTTTATTAAACCAAAGAAAAATGTCTACCTGTCCCTATGCAAATGTGGTTTCCCTACCTGACAAAACTAAAACTGGGGCAGTCAAGATGTCCATGAAGTCCAAAATCAAAATCAGTCCTGGTCAAAACTCAACTTACTTTCCCGAACGCTAAATCAAAAAGGTAACTAAAAGTTGAAGCTCCCTCTGAGCCCAGGAGAATGACTCCCTTCTCCTGATAGTTAAAAGTTACTCTGTTTCGGGAAACAGTTCCAATTAAGTTCCAGCATGGCTAGGAGAATGGCTCCCTTCTCCTAGCGTATTCCTTGTGGCCTTGTTTACAAAAAGTTCAAAAATTCAACAAAACAAAAGTTGTCTGGTTCCAAACTGGGAGACGATTACAACAAAATAGTTCCTTCCAGGTTGTCAAGTATCACGCACTTGAGGTATTGACTGGGAACTTGAGGCAAAAATTGGTCAAGGTAATGTCTCTCAAAAGGCCCAGGTCCTGGCCCCCTCCCTGACTTTAGTATATCCCTGGTACCTGCACGTGGGAATTTCTTCACCAGGTCTGGGGGTCTTCCTCCGGCAGCTGCCTTGCACTTCTCTCCTTCCTTCTCAGCTTGCTCAGCCTGGAAGCGGACTTGGTGGTGTGCAGCTCTAACCTTCATCAGCCCACTCAGGCCACCCATGCCAGGGCACGCCTCCAGCGTGGTCCGCTGCTTCAACTGCTAAGGGAGGTACGGCATAGGCAAAGTAATTTGACCAAATGGTACACCCTCATCTGCGTCACTTGTGTTCGGCATCAGGGTTTGTGTTTCCCCACACCTGATGCTCTTCACCACTTGCTTATGGTGGCTCACCGGGTTCCTCTTTGCAAATAGCCAGTAACTTTGGCCAAACCTGACCGCATGAGTGCCGACTGCCAGAGGAAGTCCACTGCAGCACCGGACCTTCCACAGCTCCTAGTATCAGTTCCTTTTCCGACTTGAGACACTCTCCTGATACAGGCCAAGAACCATATGCACAGGCCCTACAACTACTGCTACTCCTTCTCCAACACCATACAAGCCTTTCTTTGCATCAGCTTTAAGTAGTGGGGATGGCCCCTGCGGAACATCACTCTAAATGGTTGCCGCTGAGGATGTGATCTTCCCAGTGGACTGTAGCATCTGCAGGTTCTTCCTTGTTAGAGCCTTCTTCCTAGTGGTGTCAACAAGAAGAGTAGTATTACCTTCTCGATTTGGCTCAGGTTTATTACAGACATTAGGAACAGTAGATTTGAGAACATGGTCAGGACAGCAGAACACACTTTCTTTATCGGAGAAGCTTTTTAGGGGTTTTACCGACTTCAGTGGTTTAACCATAAAAAAGAGTGATCAGACTCCCCCATGATATGAGAACTTTTATCCTTAGAACTACCTGGTACTATTCGGATTTCCTGGGATTGGGAGTTAGCGGCTCCGTGCCTCATAGCCTTGTTCTTATCCCCAAGTGGATGTGGTATGGTGGTCGGCTTGACGGTTTGTGAGTTAAAGGGGGTCACATCCCTCGCTTGCGCCACTCTCCCTGGGAGGGGATCCCCCCCCATGAGATTCACCCGGGTTGCACCGCCCCCAGGGTGATTATTGAGTAGCGGTCGCACTGCGCTGGCCCCATGGGAAAATGGTAAAATCCCTGGAGCCGACCAATTTGCACTTCCTGTTGATGGTGGTGAAGAGGTCAACCTGAGTGGTCCCCCAAAGGGCGAAGCTCTTGTCCACAACTCAATGGCAGAACTGCCACTCATAGGAGATAGCAAAAACAAAGAGGTGATGGCTGGAAGGTTTAGACTGAATCATAACCACTGGCATTGCTCTGGGCAACCTTCCAGACCATTGTTCTTCACCTGCCAAGCCATTATACAAAGGGAAAAACCATATGCAAATCAGGCTTGGTCCCACCCCAAAAGGGGCAGTCCAGCCCGAGCTGCTAGGTCACATCCCTTCTGCACGAGACCACAAGCATCCTCTCATCCACTCATAGGAGATAGACATCTGCCCCGGACTTCACATACAGCATCCCAGCCGTCCAAGAGAACCGTGCAGAGACGACGCATAGCCTCCTGGGGCCTGAGAAGGTTTCCAAAGACAGCTGGCGCTAGAAAAGATATCTAGGATTCTAAGAGAAATGTGTGGGAGGAGGACAGCAATAGAAAGTTATTTTAGCAACTTGTAAACAAAGAAACACCGTACATAACCACTGGGACAGCTTTTCAGTAGCTAAAGTGCTAATTAACCCTCCCATAAAACAGCAGGGTTTTGTGATTCACGTTCATGCAAGAAACAAAGCGTCTTGAAAAGAAAATCATGCACAATTTGCTTTAAGAACAATTTGTAAAGCACTGCGAACACAATTTAGAAAAACAATTAAAACGCTGGCTGGAATGTATTCTGAAAATCAGCCATTAAGATAAAGTGTCTTGAAAAGAACAAAAGCAGGGACATTATTTGAATGCAGTTGTTTGCATACGTGTTTCTCCTCTGTATGGATTGCTTTCAAATTTTCACCCAAAAAGCAGCATACAGCCATTGTACAGTAGATTTAGGGAATACAATACAGTATGAGAAACGTTCACAATGTACCTTGATCAAAATAAGGAAACACACTAACAACCCACTCATGTTGCTAAGAGAATAGCAAAATAAGCTACGTGGAATGCTGTAGCTCTTTCGCACAGCTATTGCCAGTAACACAGAAGCACTCTGCTGCTCAGTCAAGCATGTCAGGCTTTTTTGAACGGTCTACAGAATTGCTACTTAGTGATTGATGTGCGTGTCTGCCAAAGTAAATCCATGTCCATTGCCTTGTAGCAGGTGCTTCATGACTTCAGCTTCCACAGCAAATACATTGCTTACTTCATGGGCACCCACAACTGTAGGGAAAAGAAGCTGCACGCGTGACAGAGTGCATGTCTGTCTGTGTCAGTGCATGCGTGTGCATGGTTGGAACACGTTAGCTTATCATAGCAATATATGTCATATGAGGGGTATATCAGGGCATAGGATGGGAGTTATTGCCGAATGAGGGCAATACTTAGCATACGGCATGAGGACCTAGGAAAAGCATGGCAATACCTAGCACAGGGTGCTTGGACCTGTGCATATGATGACAAGGTCTGCCAAATGGCGAGAGTACCTGGCCATATTATAGTATGTCACAGGAGTACCAGGACATAGAATGGTAGTACCAGACTATGTTATGGCAATAACTAGCATATAGTTGCATACCATGTGCATGTATATGATGGTATTATCTGCTATATGGTGGGAGCCATTGGTATAGGATAGGAGTACATGAGCAAACCTGAGCATGTACGCAAGTACCCTGGCTGATCAATGCATAATCTTTGATCACCAACACCAAATTTGACCACGTCTCAGAGACACCAGGTCCCTTTTGCAATTAAACAAGGCACCATAACGCTGCTAAAAAGCCATAGTACACAGACTCTCTCTCACCCTTTTTTCCTCCATATTCTCTCCCCGTGTTCACAACACAAGAAAAGCCCCAGCCGCAAACATTATCACTCACAGTAGTGCTATTGGAGCATCACTGATATTTTTGTTTGATCCTCCTGATAGCTTACTGCAGCACCATCATTATTCTTTGCAAGATATTGACCTTGCAAGTGCATGAGGACCTCGTTTTAAAGAGAATGTTAACACTGTTGACATCCCTTCTTGTACTAAGCACAGCTGGCTTCATCCTTTTCTTTTTCAAGACGCCACCTGAATTACTTAAGTGAACCAAGCCTCCTCCTCAGTTGTCTACCTTCATACTATTAGCAGTGTCCTGACGACAGTTCGGTACCCTCAGAAAACCTGCCTTTACATCGCAACACCTGTTGTGTTCCATCCTTATCCGAACCAGAAACACCTATTATATGTGTCGACAATGATTATGTACCGCTAACCATGCAGCAGTACATGAAATTGCACCGTTTTGTTACTAACCCACAAATGTATTCCTTGGTTTCACTTGTACTCTACACTATTTGTGTTACATAGGTTTCTGCCTATGTTTTTTTAAAATGTTCATTTAGTCAACAATTAAACTTTGTTTTATGATATATCCACCTCCCTGTGATCTCTGTGCTAGCATATGCTAATCTAGCCTCATTGTAGTTTAGGTGCACCTCCTGTGCGTCTATGAAATGGGTAGCCGTTGACTCTACATATTGTTTTGACATTGCCTAATGACACCAGTTTTATTAGGGGGAGGATGGTGAGAAGTATGGAGGAAAGGGGACTATGAACTAGGAGTACGTTAGACACTACAGTGAGTAACTTATAATTACTTCTACGTCCCGTCCCCTTTCCTCCATACTGTGTGGGCGATTACAACTGAATGTAGCCCCAGGGTGAAGAGGTGACCCTCCTAAGAAAACAAGTTCCTCAACACTGCCTGACCAAATGCCACATCTGACCTGGAGCTGGCATCCAAGCAGTAGTGCTTGCAGAAGGCCGAGGGTATGGCCCATGTAGTCGCCTTGCTGATAACTTGTCACAGGACATTCCTCTGGAAGGCAACCACCGTGGCCTTGACTCTGATAGCGTGGGAATGCATATTTGCCAGAAGAGGTTCGTGCTGGCCCTTGTAGGCCTCCCTGATGGCCATAAACATCCACCTTCCTATGAAGGCCTTGGAAGCCTGATAGCCGGACTTTGACCCAACGAAAGTGACAAAGAGAGAATCTGATTTACAGAAGTTCTTGGTTCTGTCCAGGTAGAATTTTAGATCGCGCCTGATGTCTAGACAGTGCAGAACCCTCTCAGTGTCATCCTTAGGGTCCGCAAAGAATGCAGGTAACACGATCTCTTCATTCATGTGAAAAGAGGAGACCACCCTAGGTAACAATGCGGAGTGAGTTCTAAGCACCACCTTGTCATTATGAAAAGAAGTATAAGGCTCGGAAGCCAGCCACCAGAAGGGCTGTCTTAATGGTGACAAGCCTGATGTCCGCGGACGCCATAGGTTCGAATGGTTTATGTGCCAGGGCGCCCAAGACCATGTTAAGGCCCCACACAGAGTGTGGCCCACTAGGTGGGTAGTGCCTGATGAGGCCTGCCAGGTGTCTTTTCACCACCGGATTAGAGGATGAAAATGTAAAAGGCCTCTCTGAATTCTAGTTGGCTCAGATTGCCGCCAGATGGGTGCGACATGTGTCCACCTGCACCCTGAGTGTACAAGGTGTGCAGAGAAGGATAGGACGTTGTCCACCGTGCAGGTCAATGGATCCACCTCCTTTGACTCAGCCCAGTGGCAAAACCTAGTCCACTTGCTTTTGTGCTGGCTCCTGGTAGCATTGCTCGTAGTGTCCTGTATAATGTCTGGGTTAGCCTGTGACAGTTGTAGATGCCATAGTGTGACATGTTCAGGAACCACGCTGCAAGGGCTAACTTCTGGGGGGCAGAGTGGATGACTGTGTCTTCCTGCTGTGAGAGTAGGTGAGCTGGGCCCAGCAGAAGGTGCAGCGGGGCCTGCTCCGACAGGCTGAGTAGTTCGGAGAAACATGACCTCGCAGGCCACCACAGAGCTATCAATATGATACGGAGGTGCCAGGCCTCCCTGATCTTGCAGATTACCCTGTGAACCAGGGGAGTGGGAGGGAAGGCATACGCGTTCATGTTGTTCCATTTTAACTGCATCGCGTCGCCCAGCATGGCCTGCCTTGTCCCTGCCAGGATGGGAACTGGAGACACCTCCTGTTGGACCAGGTGGTAAAGAGATCCACTCGAGGATGACCCCATCTGTTGAAGTTTCCCTGAAAAACATGTGCGTTTAACTACCATTCGTAGTTATCTGCACCTAGACTGCTGAGCCTAAGCGCCTCCAGGTTGGACTCCCCCGGGAGGTGGATTGCAGTCAAGTGCATGTTGTTCTCCAGAGCCCACTCCCAAATAATGACTGCCAAAGTGCATAGGGAAGGAGACCTGGTGCCATCCTGCTTGTTGATGTAAAACATGCTGGTGGATCTATCCGTTTAAATGAGGATCGTCTTGATACTGATCATCGGAAGGAAGGCTTTGAGAGCGAGCCAGATGGCCATCAACTCGAGCCAGTTGATGTGAGACTCATGCTCCTGAAGAGACCAAACTCCATGGATGCTGTGGCTGTCCAGGGTAGCTCCGCAGCCCTCCAAAGATGAGTCCATGGTGATGGTAACCTGCAGAGCTGGTTGCCTGAAGGGCTTGCCTATATGCAAGTTGTAGTCCGTGCTCCATCAGACAAGGTCTTTGTTTAGATAGGGAGGGATGCTAACAAGTTCCACCTGGGAACCCCTCTCCTGACTCCAGGAGGCTGCCAACTGCAGCTGTAAAAATCTCATTTTGAGCCATGTGTACGGCACTGCCAGGAGACATGCCGCCATGATACCCAAAAGGTGTTGTTACCACCATGCGGAGGTCATTGCTCTGCTGAGAAAATGCCTGGGGCCTTTGTAGAGGAGCAGCCAAATGCCTCTGCAGGAAGTCCCGCCCCCTACTGCCTCTATGGTGGAAGTGGAAGCCTGAAACTTCACCATTCTTGACACCAGTAGTTGTATTCATACTGCGAGGCAAGGGTGTTGCTAGGTCTGGAAAAGATCCAGGGCTATGCTAATTTTGGGACTGTCAGGACTGGGGGCTAGCTAACCTTTTTGGTTGTAACCCTGAGCTTCTATCCAGGGCTACAACCAAAAGACCCGGGGCTATAGCCTCCTAACCCCCACCCCCCCAGTAACACCTCTGCCGCGACGAGTGTTGGAGGAAAGGTATCCATTAAGAAAGCCATACCAGATGTATGTACGAAGAGATGAAAGTCTCTTGGAAGAGGTCCCCGAAGGAATATGAAAAAAGGAGAAGCTGGTGACATCACAAGAATTGAGAGTGACGCAATAAGAAGGTAAGAAGAAGATGATGTATGGACCTTATAGAACTGATGACGAAATAAGGAATCGAGTGAACGTTCCTATGCAAAACGAAGATTGCATGTGTGTGTGATGCATAGCAGAAAAAGCAAGCCATTCAATGAATGTACAGATGCAGCAATAGACTAAGTGATCATAGAAGCTGGCTATACGTAGGAATAGACTGCAGGAGAAGCCACCATTATATACATAGAAACTGGCCATCAGTGTCACAATGTTAGTAAACTCATACCCACGGAGAAAGAGGGATTGAAAACTGTGTTGCAGCAAAGAATAGCTGACAGCACGGAAGATGCGAGAAGGGCTGTCTGGCCTGGTGTCAAGACTGAAGGCAGCCAAGAACTGGTTTTCTATCCTCATTGGAAGTGAGAAGCTGAATCATCCCTCATCAAGGTGAAAGGAAAGAAGAGCATGACAATTAAATGCTATAAAGGGGGCCTAATTGCAGTCTCCTGTCACGTGAGCTAAGGATGGAAATAGGAGCTGGGCATGCAGACCAGAACTGTGCTAAGCATGTACACATAAGCATTTACACATACTCCCTGATATTTCCAGAGAAGAGAATCTACTGAAAGGCCAAGTTCACAGAGAGTCTGCATGGCAGAAGGCATGGACGATGAGAGATGTGGGGCTAATTGGGTGAGGAGGTGAAATCAAGTTCACCCCCCAGCACCTGGGTATGAGCTTACGTGTTGCTAGTGAGCTGAATGTTGCAGACATGGTACGAGATTGCCAACCAATTATAGACGGCCATATAACGAAGGGACTTATAGTTTAAGAACCAGTTGTATTCTGTGAACTTAATAAGTCACAGAATGAGTCGGTCAAGTGGCACAGCGAGTAGAACGCTCGCTTTGACATCTGTGCAGAGTCTGCTAACGCAGGTTCGAATCCCGGCGGGGCCAAACTCAGCCTTTCATCCTTCCGAGGTCGATAAATGAGCACCACACACCGTGGGAATAATAAGAAGCGCTCAGATACCTGAGGGTTCGTAGCGCTATATAAGTGCCAAATTATTATTATTATTATTATTATTATTATTATTAAGTGTTGAGGATGACTTGCACTAGAGGCAGGCTTAAGTTGTGCGACTGACAGTAGATGTCCTATCACAACCTGCCCAGTATAGAAAGTATATTTAGACGTTCCCCTTAATCCAATCCCGATCCATAGTAGGCTTTTCTTATTTGCCACATTGTATGAAGTCACGTATGACAAATTTTTGCTATATAAATGTAATTTTATTTGATATGCATTGAGAGCACGATCGAACCTCTGTCGATGCACGTTGTAACTCCCTGTTTTAGACAATTTGGTGTAAGAGTTACTCTGCATCCCATCCTTTGCATTACATGTTACTGTTTAAGGACCATATCTTCAATTGGTAGCAATGTGTGATGGTTCAGACCCATCGACCTGTTAACTCCAGAGTTTCAGACGATCGGACATCCTCTGCCATTTAGCCAGAAGATCACATGGTTTCCTGTGGAGAGCGGCCTAATGGAAATCTTGCAAGAAAATCAAGATGGTGGGCAGGGTCCCTCTTTGATGAAATCCCTACCTGGTTTCCACAGGCGCTTTGCAGACTTAAGATGAAAGTGGTTGGTTGGAGGAGGAGACCATACCAGAGGCCTTTAGTCAAATGACCGAATTGTGAGTATATTGAGGGGAATGGCAAATTAAGGGGACGGCATTGTGGTAATTTTAAAGTAATGGGAAATATTTTGTGAGAAGATAGAGGTAGCGCCTAACGAGTCCTGACTCAAGAGAGTTCCAGAAGTCGTCTCACACTCCAGTCTGACTCTTTTAGGCTATGTATCAACAGGTTCATACAAGGAGATGATTTAAACTCTGTACAGAGTTTGTTTGTTTGATTCACTTATAATGTGCACCAAACCCGAAGGTAGCAGGGCGCAATAGTACAGAAAAAGCAAAGCTTAAGTTACAAGGTTGCAGGTAATGTACAATAATGTGCATGAATATACAGTTATGTACAGGATACATACAGGCAAAATATGCACTGACCAAAGAGGGTCAAATACAGAATAAACGAAGCCGGAAGGGGAATATGTATACATGGGCGGCAACTAGCATATCTACTCTAGGAGGTTACAAGACTAAGTAAGTGCTAGTAAGCTAGTTGTCGGTAGCTTTCAGGAAATTGATATACTTGGATCTGAATTTCAGAAAGGGCTGCTCTGTTACGCTCACCTGGGATCCACAGGGATGCCACCCAGCCGGGTTACTCGCTGGTATGCTTCTCAGCTTTGCCCTGATGTGGTCTGTGAGGAAGGTTCTTGTGGTAGAATTAGGCGTGCTCTCCGTCCTGCCTTCTTTGCAGGGGCATGTTGTCTTTCATGGGTGAGTGCCGTCCAGTTACTTCACTGACGCCGGCCCGTTTGATATTGTTCAGGTAGGTCTTATTGCTGTTCTTTAGTTTTGTTGCTATCCTGCATGCCTTTCTTTGTTTAAAATATCTCTTTTTTCTCCCTTAGGTATGCGGAGCTTCAGAGCGGCGAACTGGCTTGGTTGAGCCCCGCTGGTAAATGATGGCGCATTAAGAGCGCTATGATGAGGTAAGTAAGTGCTATGCGCAGCGCTGCGCTGCTAAGTCTTGCCTTTGCTAACCTGTGTTTTCCTTCCTTGTAGGTCGCGGTGTTCTTCAGCATGAGTGGAATGTCCGGAGTGGTGCCAGCCGAGAGGCGACCAGCCAGGTAAGCCTTTTGAGCAGCTCGTAATTTGTAAATGTCTCTACTGCTTTCTTTAATGTTGCCTCTATCTTCCTCTTTCAGGTCGTTCTGTCCGGGAGACGTGAAGATTTGAGGAAGCTGTTCTCAGTAGCTGCGAGTGTTTAAAGATGAAGACTGCAGGTAAGATGCTGCCACTAATGATGTTCCTTTTGTCTCCTTGCAGGTTCTGCTTCTCCGAGGTTCGAGGGAATAGATGGACACGGTGAGCGTCACGTTGCAAGCTGCAAAGTAACGCGAAGCGTGTTGTCTTGCTCGGGTGTGGATTAAATAGCCCCAACAAAATAGTCCAGGTAAAGTAGTCCCTAGGCTACCACACCCAAAACACTACACCGCATAGCTTGGTTCTTAGGAACCAAGCTATGTGGATGCCTCCATGTTGGCTGACAATACAATAAAGTAGTTCCCAAGCACATTGTTTTTCATGGTGTATGAGCTGGCGCTATAGGTGCCAGGACTGGCCCCATGAGGGCTTTTGAAGAGGATGCCAGGCTCCAGAGGCCCGAGTCCTGACTCCACCTGGCCAATGGGTTTGCCAGAGGGGGTTTTGGGCGAGGGTCGTGACATGCTCCTCACGTAAGGGGTGGGGCAGTGAGTTCCAAAGTTGGGCTGCTCGGACCTGGAAGCTGCCTCCCCCAGCCTTAGACAGCCTGAATCTTGGTATAATGAGGCTATTGACATTGGATGGTCTTGCTGGTCTAGTAGAACTCCTCTTAAGAACTTTGTTGGTAAGATAACTAGGTGTGGCATTGTTCAGGGCTTTGTGAACAAGGGATGCAGTTTTTAGATGGATTTTATTTTGGGTGGATAGCCAGTTATTTTGGCACCTGATATTGGATATATGCAATCTTTTGGGCACGCCGAGAGCATCTCGCAGGGTGTTGTTCTGAAGAATTTGTATTCTGTGGATGATGGATTGGTTGGCACCAATGTAGAGGGCATTAAAGTAATCGAGCCTGGATAGAATCAGGGCTCTGGCTAAAATAATGCAGTTATTGTCTGATAGAAGGTGTTTGCCTGCTCTAATGCGCTTACAAGTGTAAGCAGTGGCAGATGCCATAGACTTCACCTGTTTGTCGAATGAGAGGGTGGAGTCCAGATAGAAGCCAAGAGTCTTCACTTCCTTGGACACCTTGATGGTATTACCATCAATCACAAATGAGGAATAGTCTTGGCCTAATTTCTTGAGGTTGGAGCGAGTCCCCAGGATGATAAGCTCTGTTTTATCATCATTCAGGCATAGTCCGTGGGTTGCCATCCATGCCTGGATGATGATATACACCCTGTTTTTACCAAGGCCAAATCCTTGTTGTAATCCCCAGAAAGAGGGAGGAGAATCTGGGTATCATCTGCATAGTTAGTGTAGGTGATACCAAGATGGTCCAGATCATCAAAAAGGGGCTTAGTAAATATGTTTTATAGGGTGGGGGAGACGCAAGAGCCCTGTGGGACTCCACACAAGATGGGAATCGGGTCGGCTGCTGTCGAGGGGAAGAACACCCTCATCGTCCTGTCGCTGAGGAAAGACTCAATCCAGGTTATAGCCTCTTTAGAGAAGTGTGCAGCTGAGTCCAGGTGGCTGCAAAGGGCCCCGTGGTCCACAATTATTGATTATGCAGAGTCATTGATTAGAGGCAAAATGGTGGTCAAAGGATATTTTTAAGCACATGTGTAAAGTTGACTAGTTTGTCTTGTTTGTCTGTTGAAGCAGAAATAATGAGGAGGCAGTCGAAGCTGTGAAATTATTGTTGAGAAGAATTGAGAAGCTATAAGTAGATACTGTAGTGAATAAATTGGTACCAATTTAGAGACAAGCAGAGATAAATGAAAAGGGTAGAGGTTTGAGCAGCGATTGTTGGAGTGCACTCATATTTGTTGTTTTACAAAAAGTATTGAAAAGCGGTGAAAGACGTTTTGTAAAAACTGTTAAGTATTGACAGTCCCAAGCTCAAACAGTATAGTGCGGAATGGGTGAAAGGCACAGCAGATAAGATGTTCATAATGTGGCCACAAGGGGGATAACTGTCGAAAGTGATATTGCAACACATGACCACATACTTGAATGCTGCATACAAGGTGGAGAAATTAGAGAAAAGGTTAGCTATTCTAGAGCTTTGGAAAATGTACCAGGAAGAGAGGGAAGATCAGCCACCCGAGGAGAGGATGCTTAGTCAGTGTAAGGAGGAAGGTGTTGAGGCTTCGGCTCCCCTTACCTCACCTGAAGTGAAAGGCATTAATATGGAAGACCTGGGGTTGTATCCATTAAAGGAACTGAAGGCAGCGGTAGGTTATAGTAACCCGATACACAAACCGCCCACGTATAGCAGTCCAGAGGAAAGTAAAAGAAAAGAGGAGAGCTTTAGAATAATAAAAGATAAAGAAGAGAAGAGTGAGCGATTGAATGTGTCAACAGAAATAGAAACAGATTAAGAGATGGAAAAAACAATAAGATCAAGCTGACAAGATAATGCTCGTACAGAACAAATGGATCGGAGGACAGACATTACTCAAGTTAGGTGGGAAAAGCATTGTGGAAATAAGGCAAAGATACTACAATGATGAACAGGACAGAAAAGACAGGGAATGTGGAAAAAGATTGAAGGGCAAACACAAAAGAAAGAGTAGAGAACGGCGAGAACAGATGTATCAAGAGGAGCAATAAAAGAAGGAACAAAGGAAAGAAGAGCAGATAAAATATAATAGGGCGAGAGCGATGGAAGCTAAGGATAGACGAGAAAGGAAGAGAGAAGAGGAAGAATCGCAGAAATTGAGGAACAAAAGAATACAGAGATGAAGGGAAGAGGAAGAAAGAAGAGCAGGAGTGAGGAGAGAGAGAAAAGATAAGACAAGGAGGAGGATAGAATCAGAAGGGAGGCGAGAAAACAAAGGGAATTAGATGAAGAATTAGAACAAAAAAGGAGACAGCAGGAGTCTGAATCTAGCCTTGCTCAAAGGGAGCCAGTAGGGCCGAGCCCAGCAATATGATGGGACAGAATAGAAGAGTTTCTTCCAATGAAGGACGCAACACCAGGGGACTCTAAAGTAGCATTAGAAGAGGAAAACTGTGACATAGGAAGCATCGGAGATAGGATTGATAAGGCCTCTCAGGAATTAAAGGGAAGTAGCAGCTATTAAAGTCGAGGGAAAGGGGATGCGTCCCCAGCATTTAAACTGCGAAACAAAGAAAATCTGTTTTGTTTTGAGCATAGAGCCTTGTCCTTAAGTAGACTGAACCTAGACCAGGGTGAAGGGGAGGGTAGTCCTACTTTTTGGGGAAAAGATATGTCAGACGAAGAAAGTGAATCTCTACTTGGGGAGGAATTTGGAGGGGAAGGAAGTGCATGCGCCCCCGAATGTAGCCTGCAGACAGACAAGGAAGTAAGATGGTCGGATCTGGCACAACCTAAGGCCAGGACGCCAGATTCCATACCATATCCAGAACGTCCCAGAGGACTTTCGTATAGTGAGAACGGAGAATCACAGCCATATGTGAGCAGGTTAAGATCGTTACCAGCGAGGAGACAGTCAGGAATGGTCGTCCCCGCCATGGATAGACAGACGATGGGAGCCCACTACAAGTTAGGGTTTACACAGTTTCCCTTACTGGAAAAAGGGGGAGGAAGACCACAGTATATTTTATGGCCGCAGATGGACAAGGATAATTTAAGGTGCAAGCTTCCGAGTTTGACATTGGGCGCTGGGAAGTGAATATATGAGTTAGAAAAGATGACAGGAGGAAACACGTTGGCCATAGGGGACATTAAGGGTTTCATGGCAGCTATTATTGGAGAGAGAGCTGATCACATATGGAGCAGAGCAGGATATGCAAGTGTAACAGCACAAAATACAGAGCATGATGGAGTGCTGTTTAATAATTGTAGAGCAGATGTGTGGAGGGCTCTCAGGGTACAGTATCCTGGTACATCAGACATGGGTGCAATTACGATACGTACGATGAAAGAAGATGAAGACCCTATTGCTTACATTCAGGATATTCAAGAGCGGTCCGAACCAGTTCAGAGACAAATTAAGAAACTGGTGGGAAAGGAAGCCAAACCGTGGGCTGAGATACAGCTGACCATAGTGCATTACTGTCAGCTATTGCAGGAGAAAAACAAGAAGATAGATGAGGTTAGGAAAATGGAGGAAACAAAATTAGTTCAGAGAAAATACGCACAGAAGGGGCAGTATTGACAAGTGGAGGAGGATTGGGAGTGCAGCAAACAGTGGGTGCATCACAGGTGAATAATCAATGTCCGATGGACCAAGGAGGGAATGGGTTCATGCAACGAGCTAGAGGAATGGGATATAGAGGACGAGGTGGCAAAACAATCCAGGTGGGTTTTTAAAATGCCAGAATGAGAATCAGACTGTGCAAGGAGGATTTAACCAAGATTGACTAGTCAGCCGGTCTCCTCCCGTCTGTTTGACTTGTGTGATGGCAGGACACATTTACGCGCATATGTGGGAGCCAAAGTAATGAACAGAATGGACAATTCACAAGAGGAGGGCAACTTATCCTCCACCATATAGCACACAACCTAGGGAAGGATTTGCCCAAGATCAGATCGTGTATCAGACACAAGCGCTGTGAATACAACAGACACCACAACCAGAGCAAGAACAAATGAATCCACTGCCCCCATGCAGACACAGCAATATGCAAACACAAGACAATTACTGACAACTAGAATAGGAGGTGCCACTGTGGTGGGAGGGAATCCCTTCACAGGTACGGGGGTAAGCATGTACCCGCAATAGGACAGCTCACAAGGTGACTTGGTGTGTTCAGTACTATCTGTGACACCAGACCCCCCAAGAGGAACCAAGGGTCGATGTGACAATAGGAGGCAAATCTTTTTCTTTTTTAGTAGACACTGGGGCTACTCGTTCATATATACGAGAGGGAACATATTCAAGGGTTCGCTGGAGCTACAAGTCAAGTTCCTTTTACTGATGAATTACCAGTCTCTATAGGAGAGCGTGACATGTCTGTTCCAATGTTGTATTCATAACAGACACCAGTTAACATTTTGGGAAGAGATTTGATGACAAAACTTAATATGATGATTTCATTTACTGACGAAGGAATAGTGTGCTCCACTTCTGGAATACACTACAGCGAGGGTCTCCAACCCGTCAATCGGGAGCCACTAGTAGCTGGCCTCGTACTTCCCAGTAGCTCACTCAGCTGTGCTGCCTTTGCTGGCCCCTAAACCAGGTCAGGGGAGGAGGGGCTGCTTGACTCCAGCTTGGGGTTGAGCCATTGCTGCTGCCACTTTGCAAGGCAGTCATTCTGTGTGCCTTGTGTATTTCCAAGTCTCTGAAGAGAGAAATAAATGAATTTGGGCATATAATTGATTTTTATACTGACCGCAGCCTAACATTACGGACTCCACATGTAAGACGTGTATGTTTCAGAACTTTTAAAATTATGGAATGGGATCACAATACAGAGCTGGCAGTGCATTTTGTTTTGCATCTGGAGAAGAAAATGACCAGCGTGTAAAAATAATAATACGTTATTTGATACTTGTATTTTCTGATTCACTATACTTAGCTAAAGAGTTGTTGGTATGACCGTCCCCAAGTATATAAGGATGTGTGAGATCAATCAACTACTTTATGTGCTCAAGATCACACATTTGTCATGTTTAAAAGCCCTACTAATAGTTTTCACATGTAGGTTCATGCTCTGCCCCATGTATGCAAAGGCAGCATAGGTTTTTCAAAAGCATTTCAAGAAGGAATTTACAAAGATCGTTTAAACATGAGGAGCTTGTGTTGGGGAAAAATGCTTGAATGAGAGACTAAAAGCGGAGTAAAAACATGTATTTGTTTTGCATTGGCAAATATATGCCAAAAAACGCTATGTTAATTTGAGAACTACTTATCGATTCCTGTTTTTTTCTTTGCATTATGGAGTTTGTCGCCCAGTATTTATAATGGAAAAAGCAAATTTCCCAGAATGTAAAAAAGGACTTAATGAGCATCTCCCAAATTACATGGGCTTGTCAGGCTGCATTCTGATGTTGTCTACTAATGACAAGCATTGATAAAGCCAACACTTTTGGCTTTTGTGTAGACAGTATTTTTCAGGCATTGTCATAATATTACTACCTGGCCATAAGAAGGCAACAGCTGAACATGATGCTAGTACCTGGGCATATAATGGAAGTGCCTTACAGGTGCTTATTTAATAAATGCCTATACAAGTGCCACAAATTCTGGGTTTTCGAATGTTTGTTGGAACAGGAATTAAGTGCAAGGCACAGCTGCTAGGACACACATACTGCTTACACATCATGTGGCTGATGGTACACTTAGTTAAGACAGTTTTATTACATGAAGGGCTGGTTTATAGCTGTAATTATGCCATTGCCTTTCAGAATGATGATCAGAAAGCACATGACTAGACTTTGTGATCCCAGGAGCATGGGCCTCTGGCAGGGAGGAGAAGATAGTCAGTGAGAATGGCCAGAAAGACTACCATGGCCATGGTAATGTTAATATTCAAGCAATACCCACAGAATGTGCAGTCCTCCTTGTATATCACCTCTCTCCTGTTTGCGCTTCCCATGACAATAGTTTTGGCTTTTAGGCAGCACTTTTAGTGCCACCTTTAGCCAAAAGTAAAAATGACATTTTTTGAACAGGTCCATAATCCGCCATGTCATATCTACAGTGTCTTGCCACAATACATTTCAACACACTGCAAAAGTATTGCAGAACAAAATATATGTATGTAACATTCAACTTCCCAAGTACTTGCTGTATCCTTATAATGTGCAGAGGTAGTTGTAAGCTTGTGGTTTATGTAGTTTGAAATTAATTGCATTATTGCAATGCCACAGTGAATGTATACATTTGTTTATTCCGGAGTAAAAATAAAATAAAATTCCAATAAAACATATCTTGGTACAAATCCCCATGCTCATCACCGTCCCAGTAGCACTCACACATAGTCTCTGAACAAAAAGTAGCTCCTGATAAGGAAAAGTTTGGACATCCCTGCACTACATGAATGTGGGTGAGTTTATACTGGCGTTCACAAGGCAAGTGGCTCTGCGAGGCGTTCCAGTTGAGCCAGAGTTTTTCCTTTATGGGGTGAGCATTCTATTAACATGGCTACCTGGCTTAGTGGGGAAGACTGTGAGGATACCTGATAAATTCTTGTTCAGACCACAAATACCTATGAACGAAGAGGGGGGACAGACTATCCCTATCGGGTTAGAAGCAGCCATAGTATGAATGGAAATGGCAATGCTCGAAGGAACGGATGACAAGGGTAGACCATGGAGGACAGTGATTGCTCTCAAAGAAGGGTACAGGTTGACTGACATTACTGATGATGACATGTTTAGAGATGACCCAACAGATGAAGTAGTGTTCTTTATGAGCATCACATACTCAATAAGAATAGAGAAAAGGGAAGCCCCAAAGCGAATGGCAATAATGCAGCAGTGTCCAGCCTTTTTTGAAGACTCGGACAAGGTGCCAAGCATCCTTTGGACCATAGGCCCCTATGACGTAGGATTGTTAAAAGGGATAGGGGAAGCCAAAATAAAGTTGAAGCCAGGGGCGATTTTCCCTCGAGCAAAACAGTACCCCATGTCTCGAGAGGCCGATGAGGGTATATTCAAAACCATTTCAGCACTGATGAAACAAGGAATTCTGCTACCATTAGAATCATTGTGCAACACCGCACTGTATCCGATTAAGAAATGGAAGGGAGGGTCGTGGAGATTCATACAAGACATGTGACTGATTATAGAGGCAGAGTTTCCTTTCGTTCCTAACCCGGCGACGATATTATGTACTATCCCGGTGGAATCTCAATATTTCACGGTGATCGATTTGAAAAATATGTTTTTCTCAATCTCATTGCACAAGGACTCAGAAGACTTGACTTCATTTAAGTTTCACCAGAATCATCCGAAACATACTGTCCCAAGGGTACTCTAAGTCTTCATCGATCTATAACAGGGTCCTCCATATGACCAAGGCAATGGGGATTTGAAAAGCACGATGATACAGCACGTAGATGAAATTTTAATTTGTAGCACTACAGTAGATGAGTGCAGAAAAGACTTGATACAACTGATGACTATCCTGGCAGACAAGGTGTTATACATAGGACAGTTGATTTCACATGATGGAAAGAAGGTGACACCTGAAAGGGCTGTGGCAATCATGAAAACTGCAAAACCGCACATGGTAAAACAGATGCAACGGTTTTTGGGATGATGTAATTATGTTAGAGCCTGAGTGTTTGATTACAGTTAATACACAAGACCCCTTTTGCAGGCTTTAAAGAAGGCACACGTGTACAAAGTTACAATAGAAAGGACTGAGGAAATGGAGGAAGGATTTGAAGAGTTGAAAAAAGCAATTTGTACAGCTCCTGTTTTGGGGATTCCCAATTATGCTGAGGAATTTTATTTATTCTCACACACGAATGGGACAGTCATGATTGCAGTGCTTACACAGAGGACTACATTGGGGTAAAAACCTTTAGCATATTACAGTGGGATTTTAGACCCAATTATGAAAGGAAACTTTCCTTTTCAACAGTCATTGTCAGCTGCCGCGTTCGCAATTGACAAGTCTACAAGCATTGTGATGGTGTAAAGCTTACTTCTGGTGCCCTGCAGGAGTGCCAGGTCTGGATCACCTTGGAAGATGGGGTAAGGTAAGCTGGGGGTTTGGGAGGGGGGTTCTGGTACACGATGCCAATCCAAAACATTCCTTCCCCACTGTTTGCGCTGATGGCTATTGCCCAGCGTGCAGTGCAGGTGGGAGTGATTTGGCCAGGTTCCCCACTGATGATGATGGGCCTTCTTGACCCTAGAGGGTACCAGGTAATAATATTGCCATATATATGGTCGCCGTAAATAATATCGCTGGGAAAATGTTGTGGCAATATTATTTGGGTGACCATATATAGGGGGTCAGGGGCAAAAAAAAAAATTTTAAAAAAGAAAATAAAATAAAAAGTGTGGGGGTTGCGGGGGTGTCCCCCGCATGTTCCATGCAATAATGTCGCCACAAAAAACGTCAATTTTTCGGCAATATTTTTGCATGGCGAGATTTTTGTGGTGACATTATTACATGGAACCCCCTAGAGGTAACCAAGTGGACAATATTAGGGCCTAATTCCCTCTCCTTTCCACCCCCACCTCCCTTCCTTACACCCCTAAGGTGAGTGATTAGTGGGAGTCAGGGCTCACCCTATTGTATGTAGTAGTGAACTCCAGGATAACATGCACTTTCCAGTTCCTTCACTGGATTATTGTGGACCAGTCCTGCTGTGGCGCACAGGGTGCTCCTGTGGGTGAGATTGTGAATGTCTTGCCTTGTTGCAAGCTCAGATGGAATGCAGAGTCCTCAGAATGTCTTTAGATCTGTCTGTTATGTGCTGATTCCATTAACAACGTGATTGGGTTAAATGAATAGCTGTTACACGCAATACAGGTGTTTTGCACAGTGATTAATGTCTTTGTTTTTTCCTTTTCAGTGAGGCAGTCATCTGCGAAGAAGATCTGTGATGTTGCTGGACTGCGGGCGGTGAGGCAGAACGGAATGCTGCTTGTGCTGCGCTGTGCCGAAGTCCAGAGAGCCGCCAGCTGTGCGAGCATGGATGTCAGATCAAAGGTGAGAATGGACTTCTATGGGCTCTGGGGGGACCAGCTTAACAGTGAAGATCTTCCTACTTACTGTGCTTCTTTCGTTTGCAGGCGATCGCTGAAGAGAAATCTCTGAAGTGAAACCCAGGCTGCTATAACTCGGGTAAGTTCAATCAGGTATGCAAAAATGAACGCTGGGAGCCTCAAACTATTGCAGGCATGATCAGGACAACTGAAAAACGGGATACAGCAGGCATGTGAAGGCCAGGGTAACAGGCAAGCGTTACACGACTTGCTTCATGCAGAAGAGTGAACGCTAAACATTGTGTGTGGCACAGGGTGGGGTTTTTATACCCTGGACTGCTCCTCTCGACTAGACCACCAGAAATACTTGCAGTATGGATAACCTGGGGGCCATCTTGGTTCCCAGGTTGTGTCTGGATGCGGCAGCCATGTTGGCATCGGCAATCCCAGTCTATGTATTGATGCTCACGCCACCCAGCTACCCTCACTGTCCATTGTCTTCCTGTAGTTTCTGAATGCCTTCGATGACCTAATGCTTAGTGCTTGATTACGGTTCATGACAGATGGGCTGCTCTATGACTCTTCGTGGAGCATGCTCCGTTTGCTAACTAAGAGAAACCTAAGGGCACATTGACATCTCAGAGAGCTTCTGCCTATGGCCAATGATTTTGAACACAACAATCAAAATTTTCATGTGTAAAATAGTGAATCCTGCAACTTTTTTGGCTGAGCCAGTGACAGAGGGTGACCATGTACATGACTGTGCAAATTATGTTGAATTTTATTAAATTCCTTGTATAAAAGAAAATGCTTTTCCAGCAGGGGAAATTCTCTTTATCAATGGTTCTTCGAAAATTGATCAGAAAAGTGGAGAAAGGCATTCAAACGCATCAGTAATAAGACATAGAGCAAATGATGAATTTGAAGTGGTAGCAAGTGCAAGACTACTATCTCACTTTTCGGCACAAGCAGTAGAATTGATAGCGCTCATTGTCATGCTTGAGAAACATGAAGGGCAGAAAGTGACGGTGTACAGTGACTCTGCCTATGTGATGTCAACTGTACACGCAAGGCTAGTGCATTGGAAAATGAAGGGCTACCTCCGTGTGGACGGCACTCCAGTGCAGCACGCATCCTTATTGGACAGGATTATTATTGCACTACAACTCCCAGTAGCCATAGCGGTCATTAAGTGCACCACTCACACTAAGCGAACAGACTATTTCTTGCAGGAACAAAGCCGCAGATGTAGATGCCAGGAGGGTTGCATATTCTCCAGATGTTTCAAGTTTTGACAAACCAAACATCAAAGAAAAAGTAGTCAGAGTTATGGTGAGGCAAGAAGGGTTTAATAAGTTACTGATGACTCAGTTAATGGAGAGTTAAGGAAATGCTCCACTGGAAGAGCGGGAATTAGGGCAGCAAAGGTGTTCTTTATCCCCCACAGAAGCATTATGGCGACAGGACAGCACTAGAAAGCCAGTGATGTCAGTAGCATTATTAAAGATCATGCTTGAACAGCTGCATTACCCCAAGCATTTTACTAGGGAAAGTCTTGCTGTAACAATTGTGGAAGATTAGTTTATTCCAAATCTGTTAGAACATGTTGCATTTTATGTAGTAAACTGCATCATATGTCAAATGTTTACCGCTGGGCATACACTGAGAAAGATTAGAGGAGTAATTCCTTGACCGAATGGTCCTTTTCAGCAATTACATATTGACTATGTTGATAGGTTGCAGGTGTGTAGTGGATACAAGTATCTTATAGATGGGGTGTGTCCCTTCTCCAGGCAGATCAATGCAGGTCCATGTACACATCCTGATGCCACTTGCACAGCAAAGTTTCTAGTGCGTGCGGTCTTCCCAAGTGGAGAGTGTGTGAAGTGCTGAGATCCGATAATGGGCCACATTTTGTCAATGACGTATTTGAACAAATAGGGCTTTTATTGAACATTAAGCATACATTTTCTTCTGCTTATCACCCACAAGCGAACGGGATATGTGAGAGTCTCAATGGCCTGCTTAAAGAAAGGATTGCCAAGATCAAGCTAACTGTGAAGAAGGGATTTCGACATTACCTGCCCTTATCTTTATATGCCCTAAGGAATTACCCTTGTTTTGGACCATCACCTCACCCCCCCACAAACTAGTTACAGGGAGGCGAATGAGAACGCCTCTTACACCTCCATTGTGGAGTGGAAGTGATGCACAGAGTACAGCAAAAATGTTAGGAAATGAATTAAATGAATATTTGACATGTATGATGTCTAGCATCTCTCTCACTTCAGATCAACTCAAGGGCCAAGGGGGTCGGTCTCAGAACACAGATGAAAACCATTCAGCAACTGGATCAACTGAATTATTATCGGCACCTAAACTATTTTTTGGAGACGCTGTGTTAATTTGAAATTTTGCCCGCAAGAGGCACACGCCACATTTCCATTGTCCTTTTATCATTGAAAACATAACCCCATCAGCAGTAAAAGTTTAAGGCATGCAAGCTTGGCTTCATTTAAGTGAAACTAAGCCATACAAAGGCGACACCGTACCTCCTACCATTGCCGATCCAGAAGCAAGACAAGAAGAAGAAGAATTTCAGAGTGTGCAGACTCGATCGATGACAAAGAAGAAGGACGATAAGCTACTAGCTGATAAATGCAGATTTGCATTTGGACTGTGACTCACCTTGGAAACTCCTTATAGATATTATAGCAGGGGCGCAGTTATTTGCCAAGAGTCACAGGAATTCTGAAAATGAACATTAGAAAAATATAGATGTATCACGGATATACCTGACCTTGATTTCAAGTTTGAAAATTGGAAACGAGAGCAATACCCAGACTCGTTTCTCATTGAGTATCTATTTGGTTAGATTTATGGTTCTAACTGACGGGCATGTGCATTGTCTTGTGCTTGCTGTTTTTGTGTTTATCCCTCAAACTTATCCTGCTCTTGTCAGAAGAGACGTTGATGTTAGCACTTTTTTACAGGATCCTTAAAATGGGCCAGTGATTAGAAGATAGCTAATCACAATAATTGAACAAGTATTA
Source organism: Ambystoma mexicanum (assembly GCF_040938575.1). NCBI lineage: Eukaryota > Metazoa > Chordata > Amphibia > Caudata > Ambystomatidae > Ambystoma > Ambystoma mexicanum. The sequence goes on along the minus strand of NC_090934.1, from coordinate 606,276,111 downwards.
CAACTGCAGGAGTAAAAGTGTTTCTTTTTCCTTAAATGATCACAGTAGAAATGAGGAATGAGGTGAACACTAGTTTAGGGAACGAGCAAGCCGAAGAAATTCCAGAGTGCCACAAGTGAAAGGGATTAATATGTTGGTTTGTGATATACCTATGTACAATTATGCTTGTTGTCTTTCTGTGTCTCCTGATTCACCTTTTCTATTTCATTGATCCAAACAAGGCGGACGTCCCTTTAATCTTCCCCACTCCAGGAACTATTGTTGATTTGGCCATTACCGATGAGCCAAAACCCTTTGTATGGTCTCCCCATAGTAGAGCTGCTTTAGAGTTGTTTCCATGAGCTGCATACATTATGTTAGGGAGACACAATAGAAGCGCCGAGGAAGATATTGAGGAGATAAAAACATATTTGAATAATGCAGCACACTTGAGTCACAACATGTGGTATCAACACATGAGAAGTGTAGGGGAGAGAACATCTAGGTAGAGTTGTTATGTTTGCGCTTTCATACCCTGTCCCATGAATGCTGCCCGAACTTTAATCTCTAGAGAAGTTCCAGAACACGATGCCAGATGTCTTGTTCACCTTGCAGCATGCATGACTCGAGGACAGTTCCAGGGAAATTGGCCCACTTTGAAATGGAGATTGAAATGTTCATTTCCATTGCAGGATGACTATATCAAGACTACTCAGATGGAAAAGGAGCCTGCATAGAAGAGCAAGAAAACACACGTATCCTAGGGCAGGACAGGATGAAGTGTTTATAAAAGAAATTAAGAGTATGGACTGTCCTGATAGAGCAGAAATAGCTTGGACGCCTGGATGCTGGCAACAAACTCAGCTACTAGTGTGTGGACGAGTGAAGTCCAAGAAAGGATGGGAAGAAGGATTGATGTCCTGTGCAGCTCATCTATTAAAGCAAGAATATGTGTGAGAAGTATAAAGAGTAAATGATGGGTGTTGGAAGTCATGGGGCGAACATGTCAAGCTGCTAACATGGGTAGAAGATGAATCACGTCCAATGGCTGTGATTCCACTGGCAAATGTGACACTGTGCTTTCGAAGAGAAGGAAAGAAGCATGTGGGTGATAACATAGGTTGCAAGACTACAGTTGATGTCTCCAGGATGGGAGCAGGCACAGCCCTCCTGATAGATCGATATTGGGCTTGTGGGTCCAGGGCCTACATGAAGCTGCTCAAGGACTGGAGAGAAATGTGTTCCTTAGTGTTCATCCATGTTCCAGCGTTATTGATTCCTCAGAGTCATCAGAACATTGGAGAATTTCTGAAAGCAGATGCCCATTTGAGATGGAGAAGATCGCTTGAATTTCTCAATCGAAACCAAGAGAGAGAATTACTTCTCAGAAAAATCCAATAGATCCGTACGAGCAAAGGCTGTTCATAAAAACTGCTTCAATCTTCATAACTATCTTTATGCCTGGGATTCAGATGATGGCCAATGCTAAATGGCTGCAAAATACCAGATGGGAGCTTCTGCAGACAATCAACACTACCATAAAAGGATTCAATGCTACCAAGGAAGGAAGAATTGAGGGCCTTATGACTAATGACCCTCCAGAACAGATATGTCCTATATATGATCACAGCGATGGTAGGAGGAGTTTGCGCCAAAATCGGGCCTTCATTTTGCACATTCACACCTTCTCACGATGACAAGAATGGGACCTTGACAGAGGCCACAACGTTGCTGATGATCCTGCATAATAGGATGGAAGACGAGACAGAGGATTTTGCAGATGACAGTTCGTTTGCATCTTTCTTCTCATGGGTTTCACAGTGGATGGCTGTAAAGACGTCAGAGGGGGGTGTCTGTACTTCCGCTCTCTATATGGTAGAGGAGAGGCACAGAGGACCCCAGCCAAGATTCTCTATTGTGGTAGCAATGTTCGAGCAATCAAGGCCTAGCTTCTCAGGAGGTGATGCGGGCTGGTTCTTAAGTACAGTGTAGTTCCCAAGCACCCACAAATGAATGTCCGCACACTTTATCGGTTAAAACACAGTCTTTATATAATTAATATTCAAAGGTATATACAATATCACGATAACGCACTGTGTGCCCGGAAAATCATCAATGGTAAATATGTACAGTTCTAAAGTGGTACCACAACGATTATTAGATCTCATTAAAGTGCATCAACTATACGGTCAAAATGTCACACAGATCAATAAAGAGGAAACCAGCAGTAGAGAGAGGAAGGAAAGCAAGATGGTTGAACAATTGGCAGAGTGCTGGTCACTACCGTTAAACACAGCACTGTGTGGAGGTCCCCCACCTGGGCAACCTGTAGAATAAAGATACAATACCAGTCCATATATTGTTCACACTAGACTTCCCAATAGTTCTGCAACCCCAAAGTACCTGGTGTTGTACCATTCCTCGTCGGGGAATTGACGGCCCTCTTGAGTGCAGGAGTCACGGGTCATCGAACGTCCGACGGAGAACAGGTTGAGCTACGATGGTGAAGTGGCCACGTTGTTCCTACCGGTGCTCGTTGATGGGGAAGCATAAACGTCCGGCAAGGAAGAGGCGTGCAGGGCACCTTGGTATCGATAGTTCTGGACCGCAAAGAGTTTGAAGAACTGTGGCCCAGCAAGGGCGTCGAGTCATCGGCGTCTCTGTGGTCTTTGGGTGGCGGGAAACCCACCGGTGGATACTCCTCGGCGCGTCGACGGTCAGGCCTTCTCCAGCAGGATACAGCGGCGACGATGCGGACGAGAGCGTCCGTGGATCAATGAAGTTCTTAGGCAACAGGAGCATGGCGGCTTCAGTCTGCCACGGCGGTCGTCGACAGTGGCGGACAACAGTCCGGGCGCTTCACCTTGTGATTCCGCGGCAGTCCAATTCTCGGGTCGGCAGCCTGTCGAAGGTCTGTTTACCAGGGAGCTTTGGCAAAGATCTGCTGGTGCACGATGGTCCCTCGTAGCTCGGGAAGAGGGCGCCTTATCAGGTCCTCTCTGGGTCAGTCCTTGGAGGCACAGCAGCTTTCAGATTGTGAAGGAGAGCAACAGAAATTCTTCTCGTCCAGCAGGGCTTCAAGGTCAAGCTTCACTCCAGTTACTCATCGTAGTAGACTTCACCTTCTGAACACAATTCTTAGCAGTGAGAGGTCCCCAGATATACTGTTGATCTCCCATTCATTCAGCTGGGTCATACTCAAGCATCCAATCACGACTAGGGGCATTCAGGCAGGCAGCCAATCAGGCACACAGTGCATTCAGGCCATTCACTTCTCTCCAGACACTCACAAGTTATGTGTATTGGGAGAAGTACCGAGCCATTCAACACTCCATACTGCATTCATACCGGTTTCGGGCAGGGCTGTTTCAGTCATTGTGTCAACCACCAGATACTAGACACCCACAACATAGAACGCATATTCATCACAGACTCCATTCACCCAGGTCCCACCCACAGACGTACTCACAACATACGGTCGTTGAGAAGGCTCCAGCCAGTCTGGTCGGCACTTCCCCACACTACCATATATGGAACTTCCACCCAACAGCCAGTCAGGGGGAAGGGACAGAGTCAGGGCTTCCCGGGACTTTGGGAAGATCAAGGTAACAGGCGATGGAAGGCAAGAGGCCATGGGGGCCATTTTGTCTCCATCAGGAATCTACCGATTCCAGTGACAGGGCTTGGGCATCCCAAAATGGAGGACGCCCAGGGCACCGGTCAATTCAGTACGTAGCTGCCACCAGCCCGTACCCTGCTCTGTCGGTCACCCACAGGTGCCCGAAAACATACACTAGGGGCACAGGGTTGCATCCCTACCCATGGGTGCCAAAAGGGTACCCCATGGGTCTGTTTACCAAACCAAAGAGAGAGCTGCACCGCCAGGAGTCCCAAATGAGCTCCTGTGTGGAAAACAAGATAGAATACACGATAAAAAGCAGTAAAGGACAAGGATACGGAGGCCCTGTCCCTCCGATGCATTTCCAGCATCACAGTCGCCCCCCTAGAATGAGGTTAGGGTGCCTAATCTCCCACGAGATAGACACCCTCATCCAGACGGTCAACATACCTTCTGGAAAGGCATCTGCATTATCGTGACTCTTCCCTGGTCTGTGCTCTACGGTGAAGTCTAGCCCTTGCAGGCTAATGGACCACCGGAGCAGTTGCGGATTTTCACCCTTCATCTACATAAGCCACTTCAGGGGCTTATGATCGGTTTGGACCTTGAAGGTAGACCCGGTAAGGTAGGGTCTAAAATGCCTAAGGCTCCAACCTATACTAAAACATTCCTTTTCAACAGTAGCCCACCTAAGTTCCTTACCCTTAAGTTGTCTACTGATGAATATGATCGGATGTTCTCTCCCTTTGTCATCTAACTAGGACAAGACAGCTCCAATTCCGGTGTCGCAGGCATCAGTTTGAACGACAAAGGGCTTGCTGTAATCGGGCGCACACAACACAAGTGCACTACACAGACTTACTTTCAAGCCATCAAAGGCCCTCTGACAGTCTTCAGTCCAATTAACCTTCCTAGGCTGTTTGGGCGAAGTCAGAGCTGTCAGGGGTGCAGCTATGGTTCCATAGTCTGCCATGAAATTGTGATAATACCCAGTGAGGCCCAAAAAGGCTCTCACCTGGGTTTGAGTAGTGGGAGTCTCCCAGTCCTGTAAATCCTGTACCTTACTGGGGAGAGGTTGGATTTCACCCCCTCCTACCTCATGACCAAGATACATGACTTTCCCCTGGGCTATCTGGCATTGGTGGCCTTGATAGTGAGTTTAGACATTTTTAAACCCTGCAACACTTTACCCAGATGCGTCAAATGCTCTTCCCAGGTGGAACTGTAGATGGCAATGTCATCTAAGTAAGCCACACAAAAGGCTTCCAGCCCACTTAGCGCATGGTTGACCAATCTCTGGAAAGTGGCAGGGGCATTCTTCAACCCAAAAGGCATGACCCTAAACTGGTAGAGTCCCTCTGGTGTTGAGAACGCCGTCTTTACCTTGGCATGGACCGTCAGAGCTATTTGCTAATAGCCTGAGGTAAGGTCGAAGGTGCTGACAAATCTGGCAGCACCTATGGTGTTCACGAGCTCATCAGCCCTGGGCAATGGGTGCGCGTCAGTTTTGGTGACAGCATTGACTCCTCGGTAGTCCACACAGAACCTCCAATGCTTGGTACCTGCCTGGGAACTTGCCTTGGGGACAAGGACTACGGGACTGGACCAGGGACTGGTTGAGGGTTCAATAACACCCAGATCCAACATCTTTGCGACCTCAGCCTGGATGTGGTTTCTTTACAGTATCTGACATGTGGTAGCACCTGCTTTTGACAGGCACACTGTCACCAGTGTCAATCTTGTGCCTACACCACGGTGTAAGGCCTGGTGTCAGTGAGAACAGAGAGGCGGGCTGCCAGAGCAAAGTCCTGCAGGCCTTCTGCTGCTCGACCGTCAGATCAGGAGAGAGATGTACTCCCTCCACTGAGCCATCCTGAGGATTGCTAGCCAGCAAATCAGGAAGAGGCTCACTGTCACGAACCTGGGTAACTGGCGCTTATGGAGGAAATGGAGACTTGGCCTCCATTAGATGTGCCGTTACGTTTTCTGTTGAGCATACTCAGTGGTCTAGTTTCTTTGCAACATGGCCGCCGCCGAGTGCCATTTATTCCTTCTGCACTCAGCGTCCGGCGCTTTGCAACGTACAGGATTTTTCTCCTTTAATGTGTGCGCTCCCAAGTCATTTCTATTGGCGGCGATCTGCCCTACCTTCATTGTTACTTTTCCCTTTTCTGCCGTTCGCTTTCTCTCCCTCCCTAGCCTCCTCCCACTTCTTCTCCTCCTCGCAGCCCTCCACTATTATTTCTTTCTTGGTATTCTTCCCCTTAGATTTTTCCACTTGCTTTCGCCTGTAGTACTTTGACATTCTGATTTCTTACCTTTGTGTCCTTTTGACTCCTTAGCTCCGGTGAGCCTTCGGTTTATTCTTATCCAGCTGCCTCCTTCCTCCGGTGTTTAATTTCTGCTGTTTTACATTCCCACGAGGAATCCTTTCATTACTCCAGGGTGCTACTTTGTTTCTTGCTTACGGCATTTGCCGGTTTTGGAACATTAATCCACTCCTCGCAGCCCAGCGATCTATCCATCAGAGCCATCCCATCCTTAGGTTTTTTTTCAGCCAGAGGCTTTTTCCCCCCACAATGTTTTTCCCGGCTGCTTCGGGAGAGGTGTCACTGGATTGGCAAATATTTGGGTCACAGTGGCTTCCTCTCGAGACAGACCCTATCTTCATAAAAAAAAAGAAGGATACTCCACGAAGAAGGAAGGAAGGAAGGAAGTGGACATTTCACCAATTCCCTCAGGTGAGGAGGAGGGAGAGGAAAGGGAGCTCTTACTCTCAGGAGAGGAGGAGGAGGGCATCACTGATAATTCTGATAGTTTGCAACGCCTAACTGAAAACATGGCTACACCACAACAGATCCAAGAGCTGGTGGCAACGGTTCAAGCCTTAAACCTAGAAGTTCAGACACTCAAGACAGAAAATGCATCCCTACAGCAAAGGGTTGCTGCCAGAGAACAACAAGCCTCTGACCTTCCCCCCATGGCCCTTGTTTCAGGGAAATTTGATGGGTCTGCTAAGAAAGTAAAAAAAATTCTTAGAGGCCTGTAACATCCATTTTGCCTTTAGAACAGGGGCTTTCTCTTCTGACCACGCCAAGGTGGGGCTCATGATCACTCATATGACCGGAAACGCTTTGGCATGGGCTACACCATTGGTATCCCAGTCTGACGTTGTTTTGCAAGACTATGCCGCCTTCAAGACCCTCCTACAACAAACATTCCAAAGAACGAAAAGTGCCTTTGTGGCCAGCAAAGATCTATTGGATGTACGCCAAGGAAACTCCGAATTGCTTACCTATATCACTACCTTTAAGCAATTGGCCGCCGAAGCAGGTTGGCATGAGCAGGCACAGTATACGATATTTCGTAGGGGTCTAAGAGAAGACCTAAAGGACGAGCTTGCTCGGATCCCTCGCCGCGCCACCTTTGCTGACCTTCTTACTGCAGTCCTTAGAATAGACTTTCGCATTACAGAGAGAAGGAATGAAAAGAAGAAGAACCGAGGAGCTTCATCCTATACCGAATCCAGCCCCTTACCCTCCTTACCTGCAACGTGCCCAGTCAGAGACGAACATATGCAGATAGGAACTACTCGAGCTCCTTTGACTCCAGAAGAGAGAAAGAGAAGAAGAGAAGGGAGTCTCTGCATGTACTGTGGCGCTTCCACTCATCTTTTGAGAGACTGTCCAGATGTTCCCCCCAGGAGGATGGGAAATGAACACCCTCGATAGTTAACAGGACGGACTATCGAGGGGCGTCCTCCAGTCCCTACACTACACTTTCTGTTACCTCTGCGAGGACATCAGAGGATTTCCGTCTTATGGTTATAGCTGTTAAGATCCAGTTCAGTGGTAAGGAAGTAGACACACAAGCCTTATTGGACTGCGGGGCTGCTGGTAACTTTATAGACACCCTGTGGGCTGATAAGGTGGATCTGAAGAGAATTGCCAAGAAAGAAGATCAAAAGGTTGAAGGAGTGGATGGCAAACCTTTGTGTTCTGGACTCATTACTCATACCACAGAAGAAGTAGAAGTCTTCATTCAGCAGCATTCAGAACGGATGACGTTTGACATCATCCGTGCCGCACATTTTCTGATAATTCTAGGCATCGGATGGCTCCGAAGACATAATCCCACCATTAACTGGACCAATAACCTATTGAGTTTTCACTCTTGTTACTGCAAAAAGGAATGTCTACCCGAACCGAGATTCAAAACTGTTAGAACTGTCAGTTCTACTGAGACCAGTACCATCCATTGTATTCCCAGCTACCTGACTGAGTTCGCTGAGGTATTCGAAGAAAAGACCCCTCTGGAATTACCTCCTCACAGACCAGAGGATTGTTGTATTGACTTGGTTCCAGAGGCTTTGGTTCCTTTCGGCAGGATATACCCTCTTTCTGTATGTGAAAAGAAGGTGCTCAGAGGCTACCTTGACGACAATCTAGCTAATGGGCTCATAAGGCCTTCTTGGTCAGCAGCTGGAGCGTCCCTATTTTTTTATACCTAAACGAGACTCAAAGGAATTAAAACGTTGTATAGACTATCGAGGCCTCAATAAACTAACCATAAGGGACAGTTATCCCATGCCAATCATCTCAGAAATAATGGAAACAGTACAGGGCTGAACTCTATTTACTAAATTGGATCTCAGGAACACAAATCACCTGCTTCGTATCAGAGCAGGTGATGAGTGGAAGACAGCTTTCCGCACACCCTATGGTTTATTTGAGTATCAGGTGATGCCCTTCGGGATGGTTAACGCCCCCTCCATATTTCAACGATTTATGGATCGCCTGTTTTCGGATCTACTGGGCCAATCCACTGTGGTTTATCTGGATGATATATTGTTTTTTTCCCGTACACAAGAGGAACACCAGGTACACGTCAGGGAGGTTCTACGTAGACTGCAGTCCCATCATCTTCTGGCAAAGCTTGAAAAATGTGCCTTTTCCCAGTCCTCAATCTCCTATTTGGGGTTTATTTTGTCTGACCAAGGTGTTACCATGGATCCCAGAAAGGTAGAAGCCATCCTGGTGTGGCCGACTCCCACCTCAGTCAAGGACATCCAGAGATTCCTTGGATTAGCAAATTTCTATCGAATGTTTATACCAGAATTCTCCCAGCTAGTCTTGCCTATTAGTTCCTTGCTGAAAAAATCCTCTTCCCCGTATTCTTGGTCAAGAGAAGCTGAAGAAAGCTTCTCCCAACTCAAACAGAGATTCTGCTCTGCTCCCATATTGAGACAGCCAGACCAACATCAACCCTTTATATTGGAAACGGATGCATCTGCGGCAGCAGTGGGAGCTGTTCTTCTTCAATCCAACAAGGGCATCGAACATCCGATCGCGTATTTTTCCAAAACTCTAAACCCCAGTCAAAGGAATTATGTGGTAATTGAACGCGAGTTATTGGCCATGAAACTAGCCTGCCTAGAGTGGAGGCATTTGCTCCAAGGAGGATTACATCCCTTTCTTATTCGTACCGACCACAAGAATCTGCAAGTGCTAAGACAACTGGAATGTTACAACACCCGCCAGGCCAAATGGGCTCACTTCTTTGCCCAATTTAATTTCAGCATAACTGACATTCCTGGTTCCCAAAACCAGATAGCTGACGCCTTGTCTCGTCGTGTCGACCCTGATACCAATTCTACTCAGGAGAAGGAACTTATGTTTCCCCATACTACGATCATCTCTACGGTGTCTACTTTTTTGCAGCAAGTACGGCAAACTTCTCTTGGACTGGAAGAACCTACCTTTACCCATAAGAAACTTCCTACTGAAATGAAGGAAGGACTCTACTTTGTACAAGGGAAGTTGTATTTACCCACTTGTGAGCTCAGACAAGAGGCTCTCACTTGGTGTCATGACACGCCGAACACCGGGGTTTAAGAGGTACACTGGATCGTCTCAGATGATCTTTCTATTGGCCTAACATGACTGTTCAGACTCTTGAGTATATTCAAACCTGTATGGTTTGCCTACGACGTAAGCACCAAACACAGAAGCCACTGGGACTTCTTCAACAGAGCCCGACTCCACGAGGACCTTGGACGCATATCTCTACAAACTTTATTGTGGACTTGCCTATCTCCACAAGGCTGCTCATGCATGATGGTAATGGTGGATTTGTTCTCCAAGTTAGCCCACTTCTCCCCCCTAGCCGGGGTTCCATCAGCTTCTGTTATGGCAGAAGTCTTTCTGAAGGATATTTTTAGATTATATGGTCTTCCCCAGAAGATAGTTTCCGACCGGGGCAGCTAATGCACTTCAAGGTTTTGGAAGGTCTTATGTGAAAGACTAGGTATCGAAAGAGCACTCTCCTTTGGGTTCCATCCCCAGACCAACGGACAGACTGAAAGACTCAATGGAACTTTGGAACAATACCTACGTTGTTTCATCAACCAGCAACAGGATAATTGGGTTTCTTTGCTTCCCACAGTACAGCTTGCATGTAACAACTAAATACACACAGCTATAGGGATAAGCCCTTTTTGTTGTACCTATGGTATACATCCTCTATCCGTATCACCTTCATTTTTGGTAGGATCTAACATTGCTTCCATTGAAACCACTCTTAGTCAAATCCAGGAGGCCCATAGCACTGCTAGAAAGAGTCTTCAAGAGGCTTATGATCGTTACAAGGGTCAAGCCGATAAGCACCAAAGGCAGGTACCACGATGGGACATAGATTCAAAGGTCATGCTTTCCACCAAGTATCTACCTCACTGGGTCCACCCTTCCAAGTTGTCTCCCCGCTACATAGGTTCTTATGAGATACTTTCTAAGATAAATCCTGTGGCCTTTCGTCTTAGACTCCCAAAGAGTCTACGACAAATTCATCCTGTTTTCCATACTTCCTTGTTGCAACCTTTCCTTCCAGACACTAGGGCTCGGTCTACTTCCCGATTACAATGACCTCCGAATCCCTCTTTAGAAGAATACGAGGTGTCCAAGATCCGGGATTCCAGATATTACAGAGGTTGTTTGGAGTATTTGGAACATTGAAAGGGGCACCCGGATTCTGAGGATTCCTGGGAACCCTGGTCCAACATTCAAGCCCCTCTTTTGTTAAGAAAGTTCCACAGGTTCCACCCAGGCAAGCCGGGAGGACGAGGCCTTCGAAGGGGGCATACTGTCACGAACCTGGGTAACTGGCGCTTATGGAGAAAATGGAGACTTGTCCTCCATTAGATGTGCCGTTACGTTTTCTGTTGAGCATACTCAGCGGTCTAGTTTCTTTGCAACATGGCCGCCGCCAAGTGCCATTTATTCATTCTGCACTCTGCGTCCGGCGCGTTGCAACGTACAGGATTTTTCTCCTTTGTTGTGTGCGCTCCCGAGTCATTTCTCTTGGCGGCGATCCGCCCTACCTTCATTGTTACTTTTCCCTTTTCTGCCGTTTGCTTTCTCTCCCTCCCTAGTCTCCTCCCACTTCTTTCCTCCTCGTAGCCCTCTGCTATTATTTCTTTCTTGGTATTCTTTCCCTTAGATTTTTCTCCTGTAGTACTTTGACATTCTGATTTCTTACCTTTTTGTCCTTTTGACTCCTTAGCTCCGGTGAGCCTTCGGGTTCATTCTTATCCAGCTGCCTCCTTCCTCCAGTGTTTAATTTCTGCTGTTTTACATTGCCACGAGGAATCGTTGCATTACTCCAGGGTGCTACTTTGTTTCTTGCTTACGGCATTTGCCGGTTTTGGAACATTAATCCACTCCTCGCAGCCCAGCGATCCATTCATCAGAGCCATCCCATCCTTGGGGGTTTTTTCAGCCAGAGGCTTTTTCCCCCACAACGTTTTTTCCAGCTGCTTCGGGAGAGAGGTCACTGGATTGCCAAATATTTGGGTCACGGTGGCTTCCTCTCGAGACAGACCCTATCTTCATAAAAAAAAGAAGGATACTCCACAAAGAAGAAGGAAGGAAGGAAGTGGACATTTCACCAATTCCCTCAGGTGAGGAGGAGGGGGAGGAAAGGGAGCTCTTACTGTCAGGAGAGGAGGACGACATCAGTGATAATTCTGATACTCACACTCATCCTCTTCTTGCTCTGAAGCTAGCAAGAGAAGAGACTTCGGCTCGCCTGTGCAAAGGCTTGAGCCTATTAACATGGAATGCCTGAGGGGCTCCCATGTCAACCAGATAATTGACCTCGCCCATCTTGGAGATTATCTTGAAGGGTCCAGTCCACTTATCCGCCAAAGCCCGAGGCTTGGTAGGCTCCATCACGAGGATCTCCTGTCCCAGAGTTCAATCCACTTGCGATGCTTTAAGGTCATGCCAGTACTTGTTCAATTCCTGGCTGGCCTTGAGATTCGCTTTTGCCTGACCCATCATCTGTGTTATCCTCCGTCTGAGGCCTAACACATAGCCCCCCCCACTTGCTTGGCGGGACCTGGAGGGGTGGCTTCCAAACCTTCTCTGATTAAGGCAAGGGGCCCCCTCACGGGATGTCCAAAGAGTAACTCAAAGAACCTGAAACCAACACCCTCTTGAGGTACCTCTTGGTAAGCAAACAGCAGGCATGGCAGGAGAAGATCCCACTTCTTCCTTCGGGGCTCTTCCAAAGCGCCTAGCATGCCCTTGAGAGTTTTGTTAAATCTCTCAACCAGACCATTGGTCTGGGGGGGTAAGAGGTGGAGAACGTGTAGGTTACCCTGCACTCTTTCCACATGGTTTTCATGTAACTCGACATGAAGTTGGATCCTCTGTCAGAGACAACCTCCTTAGGGAATCCAACACGGGTGAAAATGCCCAGGAGAGCCCTGGCAACCACCTTGGCAGTAATAGTCCGAAGGGGTATAGCCTCAGGGTACCTGGTGGCATGATCTACCAAGACCAGGATGAACCGATGTCTACCTGACGTGGGAGAGTCCAGGGGACCGACAATGTCGATGCCCACCCTCTCAAACGGTGTGCCAACCACTGGCAATGGTTGCAGTGGGGCAATGACGCTGCCTCCAGTCTTGACAGACAACTGACAAGTTGGGTAGGTCCTGCAGTGGGACTCCACTTCTACTCTGATCCGGGGCCAGTAGAAATGGGAAGAGAGCCTCTGCTTAGTCTTCTTGGTACCAAGATGACCAGCCAAGGGCACCTCATGTGCCAACTGCAGCAGGAAGGGCCTGTAAACTTGGGGTACTACCAACCTCTTGAGGGCACCAGGTTCAGGCTTAGAGGGCTCACTAACAAGGAGCTCACCCCCCAACAAATCCAGAATGTCCTAGGCACTTCTCCTTGTCCCTGGGACAGTGCCCGTTTCCTCAGACCCTCGAGAGAGTGGCACTCTCTCTGTCCCTTACAGAAGTCCGCCCGGGAGGGTCTCCCTTCAGCTAACAAGCATTGAAGGTCGGGATGATCCTCCGGGTTGAGAGCCTCTCCCACAGGAAAGTCTTCTGGCTCTTCTCCCACAGGAGTTGAGACGGGATTCACCACTGGACCCAGCCTGTCCGGAGCATGGATCGCAATGGGTGCTGTTGGAACAGCAGGAAGTGCAGGGGCTCCCTCCACAGAGGTGGCCTTCTTACTTTTCCGTTTCCTTCACGCCTTGTGTTTCCCCGTCTGCGAGGGTGCCAGGCTCGCAGCCGGACCCTGTGTGACCTGCGATCGGGTGACCGCCACAGCAGCCATGGGTAGACCATCCATGATCATCCCCAACTCGACCAAATCGTTTCCCAACAAAATGTACGCAGGCACGTTGTCCTGAACCAGGACCGGAAGCTTTGCTGTCTTGTCTCCAATCGTAATGTTGACTAAGGCTACAGGTGATTATTTAGGAGGCCCACCAGCTAACCTGGTGGTTCTCAGAGGAGAGCCTACATAGTCCTCTGGCTTGAGGAGGATCCTGTCCACCACTGTCATGCTTGCCCCAGTGTCTCTCAAACCAGTAGAAGGCTGGCCATTCAAGAGGACACTTTTCAAAAACCTACGAGTGTTCTGTGTGATAGTCGCCAGTACATCTGCGTACTGGTCCCAGGCCCCAAGGGACACAAAGGAAATCTCTACGGGAGCACCGAAGGTGATCCCAGTAGAGGAGGGGAGGACAGTGGCCTCCACCTCAGGTACGAAGTAGGGCTAGGTCAGGCTGACAGCCTGGACTCCAAGTGCCTTACCCTTACACTTGGGGTCACCCCTTTGGTGATCCAGAGCCCCGTGATCCCAACAAGTGCCAGGAGTGTGGGGTATGGTACTGGAACCACTGGGACCCTGCTTTGCAGCAGGCGGACCACAACTCTTACTACCACCCACAACAGACTTATCCCCACTAGGTTTTTGGGTTTTTGGAGAGGAAGATTTTGATTTACCCGACTGTCTGCTTTTCGGACTCCTCAGCTTTCTGAGAGGCCCCCTTTTCTTTGTTCTTGTCCATCCCACTGGAGTCCTTAGGGGACACCCGGTGGGAGACCCACTTGTCCGCCAACCTAGCCACCTTAAAGGGGTCCAAAATGTTCTGGTCAGCTACTTACTGACGCAGCTCTGGTGAACAGGCTTCCGAAAAATGCTCAAAAAACAAGAGGTGGGACAATTCAACAAACATTTTCACTTTGTAACCATCAATCCACCCCATCATGTTCATGTGCGCAGCACTCACCGAGTCAATCCAAGACACATTCTCTCATTTCTTAAAATCCCTGAACCGTTTAAGGTATTGGGTAGGCGTCTTGCCAAACTTGGAAATTAAAGCAGACTTCATGCACTCATACTGACCCCTTTCTTCCACACTTAGTTTCAGAATACAGTCATATCCAGTCTGAGGAACTCTGCTTAACAAACACTTAGCCCAATCTCTTTTATCAAAATCGTGAATTGCACAAGCCATTTCAAACACTTTAATCCATTGGAGGATATCAGAACCCTCCGCATACACACCAACCAAATCTTTCATAAACTTGGTTGCTGGTGACCTGACACTCTCAACTGGTTTAGCTGAAGTCTCCACTCGAGCTTTCTCTAACTGGATTCACTAACATTCAGTGTCCCAGTTCTTGAGTTCAAGGTCCTTATCTTTGAGTTCAAGATCCCTATCTTTAAGTTCAAGATCTCCATCTCTGAGTTTAAGATCCCGATTCTTGAGCTCCACTTGTTGTGCCAACTCCTCTTTCTTAAGCTCAGCATCTATTTCCAACTTGCAATATTCAAAGGCCAATTTCATCCTTAATAACTCAAGCTCCAAGGAAGTGCTGGGGTTTGGAACAGAGGCAGCAGGAATGGTGGCATTCCCAGAGTCAGATTCAGCAACAACCCTCGGGGTAGAGTCCTTATTGGTTGCCTCCCCCCCTTCAAGAGCTTCACAATCAGTCTGGTAGTCCACCAGGGCAGCTATCAGCTCAGCCCTAGACTTATCCACAAAGTCTAACTCCCTGGCTTCACAAGCACTCTGGAGAGCCTCTAAGCTCATCCGAGTCAATTTACCATTTGTAATAGATTCCATTGCTTGTAATGCAGTTATCTTGTACACAACTAAACCTTAATTTAACAAAGTGCAGATATCCTTCGTAAGGGGCACGGTTATACACTGATTCTAAAAACCATAAGCATCCCACCCCTGCCACCAGTGTAAAGACGCCAGAGGGGGGTGTCTGTACTTCCGCTCTCTATATGGTAGAGAGGCACAGAGGACCCCAGCCAAGATTCTCTATTGTGGTGGCAATGGACGAGCAATCAAGGCCTAGCTTCTCAGGAGGTGATGCAGGCTGGTTCTTAAGTACAGTGTAGTCTCCAAGAACCCACAAAGGAATGTCTGTGCATTGTATCGGTTAAAACACAGTCTTTATATAATTAATATTCAAAGGTATATACAATATCACGATAACGCAGTGTGCTCGGAAAATCAACAATGGTAAATATGTACAGTTCTAAAGTGGTACCACAACGATTATTAGATCTCATTAACGTGCATCAACTATACGGTCAAAATGTCACACAGATCAATAAAGAGGAAACCAGCAGTAGAGAGAGGAAGGAAAGCAAGATGGTTGAACAATTGGCAGAGTGCTGGTCACTACCGTTAAACACAGCTCTGTGTGGAAATCCCCCACACCTGGGCAACCTGTAGAATAAAGATACAAGCCCAGTCCATTTTTTGTTCACACTAGACTTTCGAATAGTTCTGCAACCCCAAAGTACCTGGCGTTGTAGAGTTCCTCGTCAGGGAATCAACGGCCCTTCTTGAGTGCCCTGCCTTTAAAGCAGGAGTCACGGGTCGAACGTCTGACGGAGAACATGTTGAGCTACGATGGTGAAGTGGCAGCGTCGTTCCTAGCGGTGCTCATTGACGGGGAAGCGTAAACGTCCTGCAAGGAAGAGGCGTGCGGGGCACCTCGGTGTCGATAGTTCTGGACCGCAAAGAGTTTGAAGAACTGTGGCCCAGCAAGGGCGTTGGGTGGTCGGCATCTCTGTGGTCTTTGGGTGGCGGGAAACCCACCGGCGGATTACTCCTCGGCGCGTCAACGGTCAGGCCTTCTCCAGCAGGATACAGCGGCGATGATGCGGACGAGAGAGTCCTTGGATCAATGAAGTTCTTAGGCAACAGGAGCACAGCGGCTCCAGTCGGCGATGGCAGTCGTTGACAGTGGCGGACAACAGTCCGGGTGCTTCTCCTTGTGATTCCGCGGCGGTCCCCTTCTCGGGTCGGCAGCCTGTCGAAGGTCTGTCTACCAGGGAGCTTTGGCAAAGATCTGCTGGTGCACGATGGTTCCTCGTAGCTCAGGAAGAGGGCGCCTTACCAGGTTCTCTCTGGGTCAGTCCTTGGAGGCACAGCAGCTTTCAGATTGTGAAGGAGAGCAACAGCAATTCTTCTCGTCCAGCAGGGCTTCAAGGTCAAGCTTCACTCCAGTTACTCGTCGGAGTGGACTTCAGCTTCTGAACACGATTCCTAGCAGTGAGAGGTCCCCCAGATATACTGTTGATCTCCCATTCATTCCACTGGGTCATACTCAAGCATCCAATCATTACTAAGGGCATTCAGGCAGGCAGGAAGCCAATCAGGCACACAGTGCATTCAGGCCATTCACTTCTGTCCAGACACTCACAACAAGTTATGTGTATTGGGACAAGTACCGAGCCATTCAACACTCCATACTGCATTCATACCGGTTTCGAGCAGGGCTGTCTCAGTCATTGTGTCAACCACCAGATGCTAGACACCCACAACATAGAATGCGTATTCGTCACACACTCCATTCACCCAGGTCCCACCCACAGGCGTACCCACCACATACTGTCGTTGAGAAGGCTCCAGCCAGTCTGGTCGGCACTTCCCCACACTACCATATATGGAACTTCCACCCAACAGCTAGTCAGGGGGAAGGGACAGAGTCAGGGCTTCCTGGGACTTCGGGAAGATCAAGGTAACAGGCGATGGAAGGCAAGAGGACATGGGGGCCATTTTGTCTCCATCAGGAATCGATGTCACCGATTCCAGTGACAGGGCTTGGGTATCCCAAAATGGAGGACGCCAAGGGCACCGGTCAATTCAGCACGTAGCTGCCACTAGCCCATACCCTGCTCTGTGGGTCACCCACAGGTGCCCAAAAACATACACTAGGGGCACAGGGTTGCACCACTACCCATGTGTGCCATAAGGGTATCCCATGGGTCTGTTCACCAAACCAAAGAGAGAGCTGCACTGCCAGGAGTTCCACATGAACTCCTGTGAAGAAAACCCAACAGAATACACGATAAAAAGCAGTAAATGACAAGGATACGGAGGCCCTGTCCCTCCGATGCATTTCCAGCATCACAATGGCAAGCATCTTCAAGCTATTTGGAGCAATCTTGGTGATGGTGATGTTTGGATTCTGCGTGATTAGGATGATTACACAGTGTAAGAAGACAGCACAGAATGCAGTAGGAATGAAAATCATGATTTTTGTATAACCAGGATTTGGACCCAAGGAATTGAATGATGAAGAAATCAGAGGATACATAAAGGCCAGCATCGTAGCACCTGAGGCAACAAAGTTCCTGTATCCAAAAAATCACAAGTAGTACATGGGATGATGGGTCTGTTGTAATCCAAAAGCACAGTACAGTTACATGACCTGGAGTGTGGATGAACATGACAAATCAGCTGGGTCCCTGAAGGGAGTGATAAAGATCTGGACTCCGAAGAAGCACTTAGTCAAGAGAAGGTATCAAGATGTGAAGTCGATGACTCAACCAGAGGGGGGAGTGTAGAGGAGCAGCCGAATGTCTCTGCAGGAAGTCCTGCCCCCCTACTGCCTGTATGTTGGAAGCCTGAAACTGCACCATGCTTGACACCAGTAGTTGTAACCATACCACGTCAAGTGTTCGAGGAAAGGTATCCCTTAAGGAAGCAATACCAGATGTATGCATGAAGAGATGACAGTCTCTTGGAAGAGGTCCCCGAAGGAATATGAAAAAAAGGAGAAGGAGAAGCTGGTAATGTCACAAGAATTGAGAGTGACGCACTAAGAAGATAAGAAGATATATGGACCTCATAGAAACTGATGACGAAATAAGGAATCAAGTGAACGTTCCTATAAAAAAAGAAGATTGCATCTGTCTGTGATGCAGTGCAGAAAAAAGCAAGCCATTCAATGAATGTACAGATGCAGCAAAGTAAGTAGACTAAGTGATCATAGAAGCTGACTATACGTAATGAATAGACTGCAGGCGAAGCTGCCATTATATACTTAGTGACTGGACATCAGTGTCCCAATTTTAGTAAACTCATACCCACAGAGAAAGAGCGATCGAAAACTGTGTCGCAGCAAAGAATAGCTGGGAGCATGGAAGAAGCAAGAAGGGCTATATGGCCTGGTGTCAAGACTGAAGGCAGCCAAGAACTGGTTATCTATCCTCAGAGAACAGTGAATGTGAGAAGCTGAATTATGCCTTGTCAAAGTGCAAGGAAGGAACACCATGAGTGCCAAGTTTATTAATTCAAGACAATTAAATGCTATAAAATGGGCTGATTTGCAGTCTCCTGTCACGTGAGCTAATGATGGAAACTGTGATAAGCGTGTACCCATACTCCCTTATATTCCCAGAAAATAGAATCTACTGCAAGGCCAAGTTCAAAGACAGTCTGCATGGCAGAAGGTATGGACGATGAGAGATGTGGGGCTAATTGGGTGGGGAGGTGAAGTCAAGTTTACCCCCTGGCACCTGGGTGTGAGCGTATGTGTTGCTAGTGAGCCAAATGTTCCAGACATGGTACGAGCTTGCCAACCAATTATAGCGGGCCATATAACAAAGGGCTTATAGTTTAAGAACCAACAGTATTCTGTGTACTTATTAAGTGTTGAGGATGACTTGCACTAGAGGCAGGCTTAAGTTGTCCACCTGACAGTACATGTCCTATCACAACCCGCCCCAGTATAGAAAGTATGCTTAGATGTTCCCCTTAATCAAATCCCAATCCCTATTAAGTTTTTCTTATTTGCCACGTGGTATGGCATCATGTATGATGAATTTTTGCTATACAAATGTAATTTTTCAATTAAATGCATTAAGAGCATGATTGGATGTCCGTTGTAACTCCCTGTTTTAGACAATTGATATTAAAACAGTCAAATTGGATTTTGCCAACTTCCTGAGTCGGCCTGATCATTTGGTGTAAGAATTGCTCTGCATCCCATCTTTTGCATGATGTGTTACTGATTAAAGGACCATATGTTCACCTTCTTGATGGCTGTGATCTTGTCCTCCGAGGGGAAAACTCTCTTGGAGCCTGTATCCCAGATGAGGCCCAGGAATGTTAGATTCTGTGTAGGCTGCAGCTGCGACTTCTTGAGATTGATGGAGAATCCCAAATTGTTTAGAGTATTCATGAGGGCTGAGGAGGTGTGGTGCGCTGCCTCCGAGACCCTGCTCTGACCAGCCAGTCGTCTAAGTATGGGTAGACGTGGTGAACCTGGACCCTGAGTAAGGCTGCCACCGCATTCACCAGTCTTGTGAACACCCTGGGGGCCAAGTTGAGGCCAAAGGGTAGAATCTTGTATTGGAAGTGTAAACCCATGATCCTGAACCTCAGAAAGGACCGATGGGGTTGCCAGATCAGCATGTGTAAATACACATCCTTCAAATCCAGGGAGCACATCCAGTCTCCCCTGCACAATGTCTCTGTAATAAGGGCTTGGATAACCATCTTGAACTTTTGAAGAGGGAGGGAAAGGTTCAGGGTGGAAAGGTCCAACACAACTCTCAGACCAGCCTGGTTCTTCTTGTGTATGGCAGAAATCTGTGAATAGAAACCCAGACCCCTCTGGGAGGCTGGGACTCCTTCCAGTGACTGGCTCTCGACAAGCAAGCGAATTTCCGCCAACAGAGTAGCTGTCTCAATCTGTGGAAGCAGAGGGGAGGAGAGAGTAGAAGGAGGTAGACAGAAGCCCGAGGATACTACCAACTGGATTCATGGGTCCGCGAACCTTGTACGCCAGCTTTGAGGGTGAAGACTGCCTGTAAAGACTGGAGGGGGGTATCTGTACTCCTGCTCGCTATAGGGCAGAGTAGAGGCATAGAGCACCCCAGCCAAGATTTTCTATTGGGTAGCGAAGGTCGAGCAATCAAGGCTTAAGCTCTCAGGAGGTGATGCAGGCTGGTTCTTAAGTACAGTGTAGTCCCCACTCACCCACAAAGGAATGGCCACACACTATGTTAGTGAAAACACAGTCTTTATATAAATAAGCTCAAGTTATGTACACAATCACAATAACACACTGTGGGCTCAAGATCATCTAAAATGGTAAATATATACAATTTCTAAGTGGTACCACAATTACTCTTTGATTCCATTAAAATGCATCAACTGTACTCAGTTCAAATGTCATACAAATCAGTTAATAAAGTGAACCAACGATAGACATAGGAGGAAAGCAGGTTTGGTTAAAACAATAGGCAGAATACTGGCCCCTATCAATAGACACATTTCTGTGTGAGGATCCCCCCACCTGGGCAACCTGTAAATAAAAATATAATACAAGCCCAGTCCATATATTGTTTATATGAGTCTTATTTCCCTCTAGAAAGGTTCTACCACCTCAATGTACCTGGAATAGCAGAGTTCGAGGTCGGGTCATCAACGGATCCTTCTTTTTTTTTTAATCAAACAATTTTTATTGGTTTTTCACATTCATATAAACAGTGCATCCACTGGTAGGTGCGATGCAAAACCCGCATATCTCCCTAGCACTATGAACATCAGCAGGCTGGTCATAGATCAAAATCATTGGCATTGATAATTACTGAAACATTAACATTTTCAAGTTCTGCACTTTTCCTGGTGGTGTATATATTCGGCTTATTATATATTAGACAAGTCAGTGGAATTCTTCCCATTTTTGCCAAATTTTACTTGCTTTATCTGGGCAGCCCCTTGCAGTGTACACTCGGTGTTCCATTGCTACGCAGATGCCAACATCCGTAACCCATTGCTCGAAACTAGGTGTTGCTTCCGAGCCCCATAGCTGTGTGATGTTCCTCCTATGTACTGCTGTGGCAGTTAAGAGGAGCAACTTTTCATAATGTGTCAGATCGCATTCCTCATCCACCTCCAGCAACAGCAGTTTTGGCTCTCTTGGTATTGTTTTGCCCAAGACCGTTGTTAGCTCGTCACAACATGCCTGCCAATATTGCTGTATGTGGTCGCAATCCCATAACATGTGAAAGAAGGTGCCTTCCTCGTTGTCACGGCTTCAGCTTCCAGGCTCAGGAGTGGCACGAACCAACCTACCCCTCCAGGGTCTTGGCGCCTGCAAGTTTAGACTTACACAAGCTTCCGCGACCCAGGCGGGGAAAGAGGGTTAGGATCTCGATGGTTGGATAGGTTCAGTAGTTAGGGTAACCGGAAAGAGGACTGGGAGAGGGGAGGTGGTCAGGGAAGGGGACATTGGATAACACAAAGCAATAGCTGATATTCATAGACATAGACATTCACAACATGCACATTTCC
Source organism: Ambystoma mexicanum (assembly GCF_040938575.1). NCBI lineage: Eukaryota > Metazoa > Chordata > Amphibia > Caudata > Ambystomatidae > Ambystoma > Ambystoma mexicanum. The sequence goes on along the minus strand of NC_090934.1, from coordinate 606,254,597 downwards.
CCCCAGACCCCACAACAAGGCTTATAACCAGAAAGGGACTTATCTCAAGGGGTGAGTGCTGGCCTCCTGCCTGCGCACTCTCAGGTCTGGAATCCGGAGCAGTGTTATGCTGAAAAGAGAGTGGGAATTACCATCTGCGTGTTACATCACACACCGAATGTTGACATTCACTCACTCTTGCACTAGAAGTTCATGCACCCTTCAGTGCTCAATAGTTTAGTACATGCAGCTGTTAATATGCCCCTTTACGAGCGGATTGCAGCCATGCGTGGCTCCGCGTCTTTTATTGCCCAAAAGTTATGCAGGCTTTTCCCCTTTACGAGCGGATGACTGCCGCGCATGGCTCCGCGTCCGTTATTGCCCAAATCGTGTTGCCCCAAAGGCTTCTGCACAGCAACAACTCGTGGCGTAATCTAGATGGTTGTTAGTGGGTTAAACATGCCCGACTATGCGCTGCGTGTTTTTCTATAGTTGCGCGTAGTTCAATTGCAGGCACTTATGACGTTAATATTCAACACTTAGCTTGCTGGAGCAGAGGGGGGGACATGAGGAGGTTGGACGGAGCCCCCCTGTGCGTGCCCCTGACCGCAGTTGCTGGTGGTATCCTCTGACTCTCTATGGTTCTGCACAGCGCTGCGCGCCTTCCCCCAGATCGGCTTATGCTGCTGATTGTCTGCGGTACTTATCTGTATGGCTTGAGGGGCCCGGGTGGAGGTTGCATGGGGTGTGGCCCCTCGTGAGCTTCCCCTTGCTCGGAGCTCCGAAGAACACGCCCCGTGCTCTTGTTGAACGCGTGCGCATGCGCGCGCGTGCCCCGCCCGACGTGGGCTTCAACATGTAGTTCTTGGCCCGGGGGTGCTTGGGAGATGTGGTCCTTGAGCTGTTTCTCCTGCAGAAAGGACACATCAGCCTTTTGTACAAAAGTATTTTGTTTTTTGTGGCTTGCATCTTCTTGATGCTGATCGTCATTAGTTCCTGAGCCCTTCCCAACACTGGAATACTATGTTTATTATTGTGGCCCATGACACCCGTGCTTACAGCACAGGCACCGTGGATCTCAGATTTTCCCCCACCGGAAGAGTGCCACTCTCGGGTAGAAAGTGCAGTGTAGGATCTTTAGTTGGACGAGTCTTAGTCTGGATGAGATAGCTACCTCCAGAGGGTACATCAACGCGGCAATCCAGTCTTCTTGTTGCAATGATCCAGGGTCCCGTTCCCATTTGGCCTTCAGGCTAACTAATTATTTTGTGATAAAGCAGGTGATCGCATTGTCCATGGTTGAGGTGACTTTGTGTTTGATCTGCTCCGGCATTATGTTGCGTTCTAATGGGGTGTATTTGGGCATGTTGCTCATGTCCGGGAGGTGAGTTTGTAGTGCATGTTTGATTTGGGTGTAGTGTTATTGTTCTGTTGGTGGGAGAGAGAAAAAGGATTGTAAGGTTTCGAATGTGACCATCTTGCTCTCTTGTATGACATCCTTAATTCTCGTTATCCCATGTGTCAGCCAGGTGGACCATCTGGGGAGCTTGTTTATTTCTGTTTATTCTGTTGTTCCATAGTGGTTGCCCAGGTGTCAGTTTCATGTCCCATTCCAAGTACTTGTGTGTTTCTGTCCAGATTCGTGACAGATGCAACAACATGGACGGGTGGGCTGCTCTGCCCAGGTCGCGGTACAGGAATTCATTGGGTGGCATTCTGTTGCCAGCGTTTATCGCTCTGACATGTGGCGGTGTTGCATCCCCGTGTAGCTTGTCGTTCACAACCGCCATTTGAATAGCCAAGTAGTATGTTTGTCGTCTGGGCAGCCCAATACCTCCCTCCCAGGTGGATCTTTGTAGCGTGGCAAGTGCTAAACGCAGGTGATCGTTACACCATAACAGTTTTCAGAGGGCGTGGTCGATTTTCTGAAACTCGTGCTTTGGGACATTTTGTAGTATGTACAGGAAACGGGGGAGGGCGATCATTTTGAAGTGTGCTGCTCTGCCCAATAGGGTTAGTGGTAGTGAGGTCCAGTGACAAGTGTCCTCTATGAATCTCGTGGTGGTGGGGTGTAGGTTCTCGGGTATGTACTCTGTGAGATTTTTCGCGATCTGTATGCCTCGTGTTTTGAAGGCGTTTCTGCGATAGTGTCAATGCCCAGTGTTTTGGGTGTGGCTGTGTGTGGCCTGGGACAGGTGAGATTCCTCTGTGTGTTTGACCTGCTGTTCAGCCTCGTGTGTCGTGGCGAGGTGTTTCTTTTTATGCGCAGTGGTCCATGATATGATGTCACCCCTCAGCACTGTTTTATAGGCTTCCCATAGTACCCCTGGGTCAGCTACAGTCCCTGTGTTTAGTTAAAAGTATGTTTTAGTGGTGTCTTGGATTTTATCTACTAAGTCGGGGAATCCCAGGTGATAATTGTTTAGGCACCAGCAATGGGGGGGTTTGGTCTGGAGGTGCTAATTTCTATTACCAGAGGCGAGTGGTCAGAAATTCCTCTGGGAAGTAGGTGTGCGTACTTTGTGTATGTCAGTGGATGGTATGAAAAAGTAGTCTAACCTAGAGAGCGAAACATGGGCACCAGAGTGGTAGGAGTATTCTCTGCGATCCGAGTGCAAAGTACGGCAAGCATCCCGCAATCCTAGGGCACTTACGAATGTGGCCAGTTTCGTGTTTGTGGTGGGGTTCCTACTTCGTTGAAGTCACCTCCCATAACCATGACCTCCGCTGTGTCTCGGGTGATCAGGGGGGAGATGTCTGTGAGCAGCGTGAGTAGCAGGGTTGGCGGTACATAGACTGTTAGTAGTGAGATAGATTGTTCCCATAGTGTCCCTGTTATGTACGTTCATCTACCCCTCATATCCTGGGTGACAGTAGTTAAGTGAAAGGGGAGTTTCTTGTGTATTAATATCAGTATGCCGCGGGAGCCCATAGTGAAGCCAGCGTGGATTGCTGTTCGGTAGGCTGTGCGTTTGAATAAGGTGCAGTTTGTCCCTACCATGTGCATTTCGGTCAAGAATGCTATACCTGGCGAATGCCTGTTCAGGAACTGTATGACTATGTGTCGTTTAATTCCGTTACCTAGCCCATTGACATTCCATGTCAGGAGCTGAAGATTCCTGGCATTGGTATAACTAGTGGCCATTATCAGGTGAGGAGGGAGTGTTGGGTGCTATAATGCTCATTATGAGGTGCCTCTGTATCCCGTGTGTTGGGTTAGGCTTTTGGTTACGACCATACTTGGTGTCCCTGTTGGATGAACTATGTTCAGGCGGTGCCATTGCGCCTGTGCATTTGAACATGTGTTGTGTTTGATAGATCCCTAAGAAGCTTAACAGCGCTGATCCCGGTGCTCCCCGCCTTATGACAGGCCCACCCTCCCTGTGTCCCACCCTGTACTTCCCCCCCCAACCAGAAGCACCTGTAGCCCGAACTGCGCACCAACTGGGCATGTAACCTGAAACCAAAACATTAATGGAGGTAGCGGGGAGCTTACACCAACCGCGAATACGTTTCCGTCTTCCTGTGGCGGCCGCCAGTGCGTGGTCCCCCTAGTTCTGCATTGTACGTGAAAGCAGTATCATTGTGGCAGGCTTCATCCGGTCCCTTCTCTGTCTGGGCTATCTTGTGACATTGCGGGAGCGGCGTAGCCCTGTGGGTTCTGCTGCGACAGCGAGCCGACTTTCTACGGCGTCCGACTCTATGGTTCTCTTGGGGGTCTTTGGTGTTGCGGTGTGATCAGAATTTGGGTCTCCATCCAGTCGCGGGCTTCTTTTGGTGAGTGGAACAGATGGGTGGTGCCTTCGTGGTGCACTTTGAGCAGTGCTGGGAAGAATAGAGCGTATTTCATTGAGAGAGTTTGCAGCTTCTTTTTAACTAAGTCAAAGGATTGTCTCGCCTTCTGAACTTCCTTAGTATAGTCTGGATAAAAGCCTACATGATGGCCATTGTATGTGATGGAGCCAGTGGCTCGGGCCATTTGGAGAATTGCGTCTCTGTCCCAGAAATTCATGAGTTTGGCAATGATCGTATATGGCTGTGCACCAGGAATGGGCTGTCTGGTTGGAACTCTGTGGGCTTGTTCAATGAAGAAGAACTTAGAGAATTTCTTAGGTGCAAATACGTCAGCCAACAAGTCTTCCAGGAAGAGCTCGACGCTAGGGCCCTCTTCCCTTTCGGGAATTCCGAGAATCCGAATGTTGTTTCTCCTAGCGCGTCCTTCACTATCTTTGGCTCTGTTTTCCAGTTGTGATACTTTTTGGGTAAAGGCGGCAATCTGTTTCTCCATTCGTCCCATGGTGTCCTCCGAGTTGGAAATCCTCTATTCCGTTTCCCCCACCCTAGAGGACAGGTTGTGCAGGTTCTGTCGTAGAAAGGACACCTCTGTGGCTAGGCTTCCTATTTCCCCCTCGAGGGACGACCGCAACTCTGTGATGGCCTTCATGACGTCTGTCAAAGAGATGTGGAGTTCATCCTCTCCTGTCTCCCCATCGTCAGTGGTTGCGCTTGGGGGCCCTGGAGGGGCGCGACCGTGTATAGATCCATTTTGCTCTGGAGTGTCTGTCTTTTGGCTTTGTCTTTGCCTATTTCGTTGCCCGGCTCAAGGGGTGATGTGACGTTGATGGTCTGTTATTTTCTGAGCGTTTGGGCTCTTCCGTGTCAGTGAGTGCTCCCTGTGGCCACTGGTTCGTGGGGTTAGCCTGTTCTGACCAGAGTTGTGTCAGTGCAGGTTGCTGAGTGGCCCCAAGTTCCTAGTGTTCGTCAAGGGAGGGGGAGAGGTCAGGGGGAAACCTTATGGGATCTTCTGCTTGGTGGCGAGGGATATTCCCACTCTTCTTTGCTTGCAGGTCGTCTGCGGAATGTTGTTGCGCAGTTAAGACTGTGTGGGGTTACGCTTCCCAGCTTATCTTCTTGGGGGGCCGGCTGGCAGCTTTGTCACAGTGGGGTGCAGACTCCTGACTAACCTGTGTTCCAGCGGGGGGTGGTGCCGTGGTTAAACACATTTGCAGTGTGATGCCGAGGGTTAGGTGTAGATGGTGGTGGCAATTTTGCTCTGTTTCTGAGCTTGCTCCACTCCCCACCTGCGGCGCATTGCCCCCACTCAGGCCTGATGCTCCGGACGTACCTTCCACGGAGTGCAGGTCAGACACCTCGCAGGCTCTCTCTGTTCCGGTCTACATCGGCGGTCAGGTATGCCACAGGGTGTGTGTGGAGTCTCCCCTTCTTGGCAGCCTGCAGGTGCTTGTCACTGGAGAAGTGGCGTCTCACTGGGGCACGGGCTGTGATGCCTCCCTCTTCGAACAGGGCTGTCTAGGTCTGGGATCACTGGTGCCTCAGGTCGGGGTGCATCCACTGTGGTTGCTGGTGTTCCCACAGAGAGGTTTCCTAGTCAGCATTGCGGTGTTGAATAAGGTCCCTCCCGGCATTGGTGGGGACCAGTGTCAGCCCTATATATCTCCGCCACTGCTGCAAGATCAATGCGTAGGGAGGAGTTGTGATCCCTGTCTGCGGCCACTGCAGTCGGGCTGGTGTTGCGGCTCACACTGCGGTGCAGGTAAGATAGCACCGGCCCCTCGGAGGGGCGTACTCCTGGTCTTATCCCTCCTCTGCTCCGTCTCTGCGTGGGTGAGCCCTCGATTTCTAGTGCACAGTTTCCCAGGCGTTTCATGGGATTGTGCCTTCGGGAAAACTGAAGGTGGAGTGGTGGGGGGAGGAGAGAGAGAGCCGGCCTTGCTTTCAGATGATGCGGCTGCCGGCGCTTGTGGCTCCCGGTCCGCTGCAGCCCAATTTTCCTCCGATTTCAATCGGGTTTGATATTCTGCCACTTTGTTGTTTTGTTTTCTTTGTAAAACGAACGCTGGGGATCAGGATATCTGAGGATATTTCCCACGGCTGCCGGGAGCGAGCTCTTTTAGGTCCTCATGTGCGGCTCACGCATGCGCAGTCAACGGATTCTTCTTGAGCAGCTCCCTTTAATGCAGGAGCCATCGATAGTCGTGATCCCTCGAAGAAATGGTGAACAATGGTGTTGAGGCAGCAGCTTCGGTCCTGGCGGTGCTTGTTGATGATCAGTCGTGGACGTCCCGCGAAGATGAGGCATGCGGTGTACCTCGGCGACGATAGTTCGTTGCCGCAAAGAGGCACTGTAGAATTTTGGCCCAGCAAGGGTGTCGGGTCATCAGGATCTCCATGGTCTTCGGGTGGTGGGAAACCCGCCGGCAAATGCTGCTCAGCGCATCAGCGGCCTCGACTTTCTCTGGTGGGACAGAACGGTCAGTGGTGATGAGCAAGGGAGTCCTTTTTTCAAAGTGTTCTTAGGCAAAGGAGAACTGCAGCTCCGGTCGGCGATGGCGGTCGTTGACGGTGATTGACTTCAATGTCTGGGCGCTTCGCTTCGTGATTCCACGGCGGTCCCCATCTCCGGTCAGCAGCCTTTTGAGGACTGACTTCCAGGGCGCTTTGGCGAAGGTCAGTTGGTGCACGATGGTCCCTCGTAGCTCGGGAGAGGTCTCCTAGGCAGGTCCTCTCTTAAGTTCCTTGAAGGCGCAGCAGCTTTCAAATTGGCAAAGCAGCAGCAATTCTTCTTCTTCTAGTGGGCTTTAAGGTTAAGCATCAACTTCAGCTTCTGAACAATTTCCATCAGTGAGAGGTCCCCAGATATACTGTTTGGCCTCTCATTCACTCTGCTGGGTCACACTCAGGCAACCAATCATTCAGAAGGGCACTCATTCAGGCTGGCAGCCAATCAGGCTCCCAGTGCATTCAGGCCATTCTCCTCCCTCCACACTGCATTCATACCAGTTTTGGGCAGGACTGTCTCATTCATTGTGTTACATACCAGAAACCAGGCACCCATAACAATAAGTGCATATTGGTCACGCACTCCATTCACCCAGGTCCCACCCCAAGGGTGTACCCATAACGTACAGTCGCTAGGAAGGCTCCAGTCAGTCTGGCCTGGACTTTCCCACAATACCATATATGGAACTTCCACCCAACAGCCAGTCAGGAGGGAGGGAGGGAGGGACAGAGTCAGGGCTTCCCGGGACTGTGGGAAAACAAGGTAACAGACAAAAGAAGGCAAGAGGCCATAGGGGCCATCTTGTCTCCTATCAGGAATCAGCTGATTCTAATGGCAGGACCTGGGTATCCCAAAATTGAGGCTACTCAGAGCACCTGTCAAATTCCGCATTGAGCTGCCACCAGCCCATACCCTGCTCTGGTGTATAGGGTTGTACCCCCACCCATGGGTACCATAAGGGTATCCCAAGGGTCTGTACACCAAACCAAAAATAGGAAGAGCTGCACTGCCACGAGTCCCACATGGACTCCTGGGCAGAAAACAATACAGAACATACATGACAAAGGACAAGAGCAGGGAGGCTCTGCCCCTCCCAAGGCATTTCCAGCATCACACTGCCCCCCACTGGAGACTTGCAGAATCGGCTGGGCGTGTCATGCCTTTCTTCCCTCTGAGGCTGGGGCTGAGGAGGGGGACTGGAAAAAACCCTTATTCCCTGCCTTGTGCTGTTTGCGTCAGTGTTGGCTTGACGACCGGTCCAGCTGCCTGGACCGTCTTTCCTGGAAGCTCCAGAACCCACTGAAGGCCCGACCATTGTCGGAATGCTGATGCGTCTGGCTGTAGGTCTTGGGTGTGGAATTCGTGAGGATAGATAAGGACTTTGCAGTCTGGGAACTGTTGTTCTTATCAAGTTCCTCATCGGTGGTGGAATGAAAGAGGTTGCCACCCTCGAATGGAAGGTACAATATATGCTCCTGGACGTCCAGGTTGAAATTGGTAGCCCGTAGCCAGGCTGTTCTTCTCATGTCCGTAGCGATGCAGATAGCACGGCCTGAGGTGGCTATGCAAGATGTCTAGGTAAGCCACCGTGGACTCCATTATGTCTTGAGCCACAATTTATGCTTCTGCCAGTCCGGCCTTGAAGCACCTGGCCTATACTGGAAGTTCCGAAAGGAAGCCAGCTAATTCACGCCAAAGCCTTTGATTGACAGCAGCGAGCATTGCGTCCGTATTGGATTGACAAAGGTGCAGCGAAGCGTTGGCATAGATCTTCTTTCTGTATGTTTTCAAGATCTTCTCCACCTTACCCAGGAGTGCCGAGGCTGAGGTGGCTGAGGTTGACTGCGGCTTGGAGCAGAGTGAGGCCGTGGTAATCAGCGAGGAGTGTGGCTGTGCCGACAGCAAGAGGAGATCCCCCTCCTAATGACTTTACTTGGGATCAAGATGCCTGTTGGTAGGCTGCGCCGAATGCGCTTTAAGCCATCCTTTTCTGGCCAGCACCACAACGTCCTTCTGTATCGGAATCCCGGTTCTAGCTGCAGGGCGTAGAGTGAGGACCTCTGCCAGGACCCCCGCCTCTGGTTGTTCAACCTCAGGTTGTGGAAGCCCCATGTATTCAGCTTGACCTGCAAGCCGTTCATGAAATGCCTTGGCCGACCCCAGTGTGTTGGTGTCCTCCTCCTCATCAGTGTCCAACAATGTGTCCTGTTGCTTCGGAGCAGCTGGAGAAGTACTGGGTGCCGAAGGCTGAGGTGTACTGACCGGAGCCGAAGGCTGCTGTGGAGGCTGATATGGAATCACCAGGACTGCCGGAGGCAGGGGGGCTGGTACAGTGGGAACAGGCATGGGCAGCTGGAGCTGCAAGGGGTTCTGGGGCGCTGGAGCCACGGGTGAAGTGACCGTGGGCGCTAGCGGGAAAATTGGAGGCAGCATGTCCCTGATCACATCCTTGAGGATGACTCCCATCTGTGGGGACCTCATAAGCATGATGAACTTTTCAGAAAACCTGTCCTCACATGCCAGTGGGGGCTTGGTGGAGTGGGCATAGGTGCAGGACCCTGAGGCTGCTAAGGCCTGGGCACACTCTGCCTTACTGCATGCAGGGTGTACCTGTCCTGCGACGCTGAAGGATATGCTGTAGGCCACGTGCCTGGTGAAGACCAGTCCCACCTAGAAACTTGTTTCCCTACCTGCTCCCCGAAGGGGGATGGTGACGGACGAGCAGCCATTTTGTCTAACGCAGCAGGCATTTTGTCGGGCTGCATGCCACGTGCCTGTGTCATGACGCTTGTCGCGCTGGGCCTGGCCTCTTCCTGGACTGTTGGCGGTGGAGATTGAGGCCTACCCTGCACCTCAGGCCGAGGCCTGGTAGGCATTGTGCCCTTGGTTGTGTCACCGGTAGTGCTGCTTTCAGGCGGCCCCTCAGACATTTGTCCGGTAGTAGGGCGTAGCCCCTAGGGTGGAAATCCGGTAATTGAACCTTGTGGTCCCTCACCAACGTCACTGGTAGGATCTTGCGACCCCTCTGCCTGGAGGCCGGAAGCTTAAGCAGCCTCGTTACCTGTGGGGGTGCTAGGACCTGACCGGTCCATCCCGCTCAGGCGTTTCCTGGGGAAGGAGTCACCCTTACGGGGTGCAGATGAAAACAGTAGCCCTACCTTGGGCCTTGAATTGTGTCTGACGAAGTCCTTCAAGTCCTCTGGAGGTGACCTTCCGAAGAGCTCTCTCCACCGAGCTAACTTGTTCTTCAGAGCATGCGGCAGTGTAAGTGCGTCACACGTGGTATAACCCTGCCAGCCGTGATCAGGGCCAAGGCAGCGGAGGCAAAGAGTGTGGGTGTCGAATGTAGGAAAGTGCCCCTCGCAGGTTGGACACCTGCTGAAGCCTGCTGAGGTCGACATGCGCTGGGAAGGAGCGTGGCGCCAGAGGAAAGATGTATCTGAATAAAAGACAAAAAGACAAAGATACTTTTCCGGGGAAGAGTGCATGTAATTAGTAGGCCGAAGCCTAACCCAGCAGCGCTGGTGAATGCGGTTTGTTACCGTTGACGTGGAAAAGAGGACTGAGGCGTGGCGCCGGGCGGCAGAGTCAGGGGAGCGCATGCTCACAGGGCCGTGCCTCCGCACGCCTCTAAATTTAAAAGGGAAGGTTTGTTTCTGGTGAAAAAGGTTCTGTCTCCTATCCCTAGCAAGGGACGCCCATACAGTATGGAGGAAAGGGGATGGGATGTAGGAGTATTATACTTGATAAACCTCTCATTGTCTCCCAAGACATATGTTCGTGCTTTCTCAATGTCCCACAGTCAATGTTGCAGTTTCTTTCACAAAGTTCAAATAGTCCCTGTTGCTTCCGCCTTTCCTGATCCACCCTGGTACCTTCACTTGACATGGGTGGATTAATCGGGCTTGGCATTGGGACGTGCCTGCTTCGTTCTGTCTCCGTTTTCTCACCTCTGCTGCGGCGGCGCTCTTGGCATCTCATTAGCCTTGTGTGTTCGGCATAGGTCTACCGAGGGGTGGCTTAGTTCTTCCACCCATTTCTGGTTTTGGCATTGCTGATTGGGCATCAGGCCCGCCACGGCTTTCCTGTGGCCATGCCTCCAAGCTGGACAGCTTCCGGGACTCCGCCCTTACAGCAGCTTTCCCACCGTTCGATACGCCGGGCCTCCAACATCCTTGTCTGATGTCCTCTCTCTCATGGGCTGCCGTAAGCTCTGCGGCTCCATTCTGCTCTGCCCCGCAAGGATATACCTACATCAGAGGGCTTTGCCTGCTTACGACTCTCCTTCTCCTTACATGATCTGTTTGGCCCTTTTACTTACTGGTTTATGTTCAAAGGGGTGTAACCTTTCTCTTCGGGTATCGTATCCTGTTCAGCATTACCAGAAGCCAATTGAAAATAAAGCACAGTAGTGGTTGTTGAAGGCAGCCACATATAAGCAGACAATGTTGTTTGCAGAGGGAGTTCCTTGTGGGAATGGAAGTCTTTGTCCCCTAGAGGGGAGTCACTCCCAGTGAGGTGCCACTTGCCCACTCAGCAAGACCCCTATGCTGGGTCTTGCTGAGCGGGCTCACCTCCTTAGCCTCAAAGGGGGTGGCTCCCCCCTGGGGAGAAGGGACGAATACTCTAGATTCGTCAAATACCCTTCCCCTTCAGTTTTAAGTGGGAATATGCTTAATGGGCGGGAATCCCTGGATGTATTGGGCATGTTAAAAGAAAGATGGGAAGAGGCTATCTTACCCATTTTCACAGACCGCTCAAAAACTGAAGGCTCACACGGCGGCAGTAAGAAATATAGTTATCCAACAACTAGGCCATGTTAATGAACATTAAAACGTGGTCTATGATAAACTAGCCATATCAAGGTCTTTTTCCATTTGGTGAGCAGGTGCAAGTGGATCGAGATCATGTTGCCTGTGCCCCACCACCTGTCAATCACTGCTAAACTGTTGGTGCCTTTCTGTTTTGCCTCCCTTTTTCCCTACATAAGTAGCCCTCCAGCCTCTTTTCCTTTACAGTTGGTAAGCAGGTGCAAGTGGATCTAGGTGACGTGGCCTTAGCCCCACCCACCTTCTTAGCCCTGCCTATTCCTTTCTACTCTTAGACCAAAGGCATCTCTCACCTGGCGTCTGAAGTGAAGGGCAGACGAAGAAAAGGCAATTCCTTTATGGACTTGTTTGGCCTCGGAGGGCCCAAGCCCTTGCTTAGATTACAGGTAAGCATGTGCTGATATGTATTTTCTACCTCCGTCCACAAAGACCATCCCCACTATCACTAGGCAACGACATTGACCCTCCTCTAAGACATGGACTCTGCAATGAAGCAACCTCTCCTACATCAGCCTCAAGCCCATCCGCACCCCCTCACCGACCAAAGCACAGACGTTGATGCGCGCCAACATCCACTTAGCTATCACCCATGCAGCAGACATCACTGACCTCATCACTGCACACAACCTTGATGCCATCTTCATCACCGAGGCCTGGCTGACACACACCGCCACCCAAATCCTAGACATCCTTGTCCCCGACACCTACAGCATCCAACAAAGAGACTGGCCGAACAAGACAGTCGGAGGGATTGCAGTCATCCACAAGACCTTGTGGTCCTGTACCAGACTTGACGTTGACAACATGAGCTCTGTCAAAGTCTTCTCATGCCACTTCCTGCTTTCCCCAACAGACAGTCACCTTCCATCTCATCTACAGACCACCCAAACCCAACACTGCCTTCATCTGAGATGAGACTTCACTGACTGTCATGGGTATCAGGCAGGTAGTTGGGGCAAGCTGGGTGGAGGCTTGGCATGCCCGGCATAGGAACACAAAGAACCCATAACAAATCCCTCCTTTCATTCCTTCCTAGTGTTTGTAGTAACTTCCTGGTTACCACTTCCTGTTGCCAAACAGGAAATGCATGATAACTCATGAGCTCTCTAGTGTTTGGGTGTGGCTGGCTATATAAACCACACCCAAGATTCTTCCAGTGCTTCGTGTTGCTTACTGTGAGCTGTATCAGCAACACACTTGCCGTGCTCTGGATCAGCCAGCATCTGCTTACCTGCTCCGGATCATCCTGTTTCTGTTTACCTGCTCCGGATCATCCTGCTTCTGCTTACCTGCTCCGGATCATCCTGTTTCTGCTTACCTGCTCCGGATCATCCTGTTTCTGCTTACCTGCTCCGGATCATCCTGCTTCTGCTTATCTGCTCCGGATCATCCTGCTTCTGCTTACCTGCTCCGGATCATCCTTCTTCTGCTTACCCGCTCCGGATCATTCAGCTTCAGCTTACCTGGTTCTTACTCCACGCCGCAGCTATCTCCAGTCAAGAGGGGACTTCTACACCGGCACCTGTAAGAACAAAGAAGAACAGCGTTAACACGCGCACATCAGTAACACTGCGCATACTCACCGAATCTTCCCGCGACGCTGCAATCCAGGTTAGTTGCACGAGCACACAAACCCCTGTAAGAAAGAAGAGACATTATTCATTGCGCTCGCTCCAATAATGCGGACACTTAATTCACTGCGCTCTCTCTCTCTCTACGCGGGGCATACTTACCAAAAGCCTCAGTGCAAACTTACCTAACCACCAAGTCTCCAGTAGCGCTGAACCCGGACTCGAGGCGCTAATACCACATAATTTCTCCTGCAAGGGAAAGGGAGAGACATTACCAGGTGCGCTCGAATTGAAGGCGCTGCGCAAACCTACCAGCAGCTAGCTTCTACACGCAGAACTACTCACCAACACAAATACCTTGGCAAGCAAAGACAATACGGACAATTTTGGACACTCAACATTCTCTGCGCAACGTTCACTTGTGGGAAGGACTTTCTAGCCAGTGAAGAAACAGGCGCCTTGAACTCTCGGCCTCGCTGTGAAGGCATAAAACAGCATTTGGCATCTGAACTCAGCCTACAGACATTGGCACCAATCACAAAGTGAATTGCGCCGCAGCAAATGCAGGATGGAGTGCACACCCTACTAAAGATCAAGGTAAGCCCATAGGGGGACATAACAGCACACAGTAAAGAGAAGGGAAGGGCCCAGGGGAATCGGGTGAATTCAGTCTGAGTGTAAACCTTGTATTTGACAGGTATTCCTCCGGGTGAAACAGGGGAAGTGAAGACTCGGGGTCAAGGAAGGCTCGTCCATCGCTCCTGCAGAGACACAGGTGAGAGTGACACTGACCTGGTCACCACCATGTCCCACACGCATGCCAACATCTTCCAAGATGACATCAACCTCTCATGCAACAAGGCCACCAAACCGAAGAAGAAAGCTCTCCTCTACCTTCTCGACACCCTAAGCCTCACACAGCACACTAAAGACCAAACGCACAAGAAAGGTAACCTCCTCGACATAATCATTACTGCACTGCCTTCTTTCCACTACAGCTCTTGTCTCCCACTTAACTGGTCTGACCACCTGATGGTGCCTTTCAACACCCTGCAAACCACCCCAGTCAAGCACTCCCAGCCGAAACCCATATGACAAACCTTCAGGTCCTTCAAGAACGTCCAAGTGGAAGCCCTCAAGAAAGACTTTGCCAACCTCTACCTCACATGAACTGAACACCCCCAACCGAACTGCGACTCTCTACTGGAAGCACGCAATGCAACCCTCTCAGCCTCCAAAGACCGACAAGCACCTCTGCAACAATGCACCTGCAAACTGAAACCGTCAGCACCCTGGTATATGCAAGAACGCACATTCAGCAAAAATGTCATCAGGAAACTATAGAAAACCTGGAGCTGCTCCATGACCGCATCCAACCTGGTACACATCAAGGAACTCTGAGCAACCCGCTGACAATTGACACAGCCAAGGCCTCCTACTATCTGAACACCATAGCAGAAGCTGACAACAAAAGCAGATCCCTCTTCAAAGCGGTCAATCACTGTGTCAACCCGCTAACCGACCCTGCCATACCACACTCTATTAAAAAATCCACCACCATCAACATCTTCTTCATCGACAAAATCAGCAAGAAATCAGCAAGATTCGCCAGCACATAGACACCAGCTCTGCATCCACAGACCCACCTCACGTCCCTCCTCGAGAAATCGCCACAACCTGGACAACATTCAAGTCACTCTCTACAGTGGACCTGGTAGAAACCCTGGCCACCCTCAAAGCCACATCGCATACAGACGACATCCTCCCAGAATCCATCCTCAAGACCCTCCCTGCAGAAGCTTTCCTTCCCTACCTGGTGATCATCAACAGCTCCCTAAATCAAGGCACCTTTCCATCGACCCTAAAGATAGGACAAATCTTCCTTCTACTAGAGAAACTCACTCTGGATTATGACAAACTATGTAACTATCGCCCCATTCTCCATCTTCCCTTTCTAGGTAAGATCCTTGAGAAAGCGGTAGCTGCGCAACTACAGCAACATATTGACACAACAATCAACTTCAAACCTACCAATCCGTGTTCAGACCCAGATGCAGCACAGCGACAGCACCATACAGGTGGTCGACGATGCCCTCAACATCCTTGACGACGGCCAATCCTGCCTCCTGGTTCTACTCAACCTCTCTGCTGCTTTCGACACAGCAGATCACCAGGTGCACAGACACCCTACATCGGAGTATGGGGAACAAAGACCTTGTGCTACGCTGGTTCAAGTCCTACCATGCCAATGGCCAGCAGTTTGTTCAGATGGACTCCTCTAGATCACCAATGCTACCCATCACCTTGGAGTCCCGCAGGTTTCCATCCTATCCCCAGTGATCTTAAATGTATACATGGAGTTGCTGGGAGGTCTCCTAGCCACACACAACATCCACAATACGCTGATGACAAAAAGCTTTACCTGAAGATCAAATCCATCAAGGACATCAACAGGCTCAAAACCTGCCCCTTGCTGATCCAGCGTTGGATGTCAAGTGCAAACTTGAAGCTCAACTCCTCCAAGACGAGTTCCTACTCCTCACCAACAACACAGAACACCCAGACATTTAGACCTGGCTATCAACCATGAACCCTCAGGGCTTCAGACCTGAGCTCACCTAAGGCGCAATTTCCCTCGGGTTGCACATCGACAAACACCTCTCCTTCAAGACACACATTGCTATGAAATCTAGACAGGTTTGTATTAGCTCTCCCTCCTGTGGAAAGTCAAGCCCTTCCTCACTCTGGAAAGCTTTATATCCAACGTTGAAGCACTGATCCTATCCCATGTGGATGGGGACAATGTCCTCCTCAAAGGCCTCCCATCATCCTCCCTTGTGCACCTGAAAAGTGCCCTATACGCAGCCGCACGCTTTATCAAGGGTCTACGCAGATACAACCAAATCACCCCAGCCCTCCTCAACTTTCACTGGCACCCACTGCATGCACAAATCTCCTTCAAGTCTTGCTGCATCATCTATAAGGCAGTCGCGCTAAAGTCACCCAGCTACCTTGCGGAAAAACTAAGCTTCTCCGGCAGACAGTGCACCACCAGAAGCCAGGACACATGCAGACTTGAAATCCACCACTGCAAAAAGGAAAGGACCAGAAAACAAGCATTCTCTGCCTACGCCCCAAGACAATGCAATCTCCTTTCTGAAAGCATCAGACTTGCTCCTACAATTCAGAAAAGAACTCAAGACCGACCCTCTTCAAGGAGTCTCTCTTCTACAACAGCTAGGTCATCAGGTTGCACCCGGCACCATCTGACTCGCTAGTTGCCATCTGACCCTCTCCTCCCTGTCACCCTGTAGAGCTGTACCTCTCCTCTATGCCCCTCCGTATCCTACCGCTGCTGTATATCTGTACTGTTGTATACCACTGTAAAGCGCTCCGTTGCTTCTCGAAGCTAGGTCCGCGCTCAAATTAAACCATAATAGAGACCGCCTCCGCATGACTGGGGCTTGGGGCGGCCTGACGTGGTGCGGTGTGGAGCGGTATACGAGGCGGACACCAGTTGAACCTGCTGACATCCGGAGGACGCCCGGACAGACCCGAGCCCTCCTGCGATTCCGGTGACAGGCGGCTCCTGTTCTTGGGCTGTTTCGACTCAGCGCCGAACGGTGGAGGACAGCAGCGGCTCGGCTCAACCGCGCCAGAGGTAGGTGGGATCCCCCCCTGCTCCATACAGAAAACGAACTCTGGTGCCGCATAGGAGGCATAAGGGGACCACCACTTAGCGGGTGAACTGTGAGATACACCGGAGGCCTGCACGGTCTCTGGAGGCTCCGTGAAACCCCAATAAAGGACGCCGAGCCCCTGGCACCCAAAGTACATATTAGCCTGTTGGAGGACGCTCTGGGGGACCGGCGGCGGCTCTCCATCTGACCCGCTGCAGGGCTGCAACACCACACACCGGAGAGGATCCAACTGAGTATAAATAATATCATTCGACCCATTGTGCCGGACGCTCCACGGCCTCCGGAGCTATGGGGAAAGACAGGCAGAAAAAAACCATCCACACAGAGCAGTATGGACCAATTTGCCGTCGCTACTACCCCGGCCCCGGCGGGCCCAGCAACACGACCGAACTCCCCCACGGGGGACGGCTCTCTTTCCCTACATGACGTAATGGCGGCCATTGCTAACTCCCGATCCTCCATGGAGACCAAAATAGACAGTATGGCGGCAGATGTCTCCTTCCTGCGCCACGACCTGCAGAAACTGACTTCCAGAACAGGAGAGGCGGAACACCGCATCTCTGAAGTGGAAGACAACATTGGCGGGATCAATCGTCAACTGTCCCAAGCCTTAAACCGCCTTAAAACCCTTGAATCAAGAGTGGATGATGGAGAGGGAAGATCCCGCCGCAACAACGTCCGCATCCTGGGCCTGCTGGAGGGGGAGGAGGGACAATGCATGGAACTATTCCTGGAGCAGTGGCTCGTGGACATCTTCGAGGCCACATCCTTCTCAAAGTTTTTTTCAGTGGAGAGGGCTCATAGGATGCCACCGGGCAAACCACTCCCGGGTGCTCCGCCACGTACTATCATTGCCCGCCTACTCAACTACCGAGACAGGGATGCCCTCCTGCAACTGTCACGATCGCAAGGGTCGATTACCCATAACGGCTCCCGAATCGCCTTCTTCCCGGACTATACCCGAGAAGTGCAGCGGGCACGACAATCGTTTGAACCACTCAAGAGACAACTGGCTCAACTGAATGTGAAATACGGCCTGCTCTTCCCGGCCCAACTAAAGATATACCATAAAGGAACTACTGTTCACTTCAATTACCCACAAGAGGCATGGAAATGGGCGGAGGCCCACGTAGAAGGCGATTGGACTGCAAGACCGAGGAGACCGAGAGGAAGACCCCGACGAGGCCTAGGCGAGCTTCCCCGAGGAGAAACCCAGACCGGGAAGGGCAGGAGATCCTGGAGCCAGTGGCAGAACAGGAAGAACACTAAACAAACTATTGTCCCCTACTCCGGGGGCCTAGGAGCAGTGCTCTGACATGTGGGCGTGCACTTTTCGCACCTCTGAGCCCGACGCATAAGTAGTCCACCATGGAAGATGTTGACATTGGGCGCAAGGGAGGGAACTCTGGAGGAAGCTCTCATCCCTCCCCTAGTCAAGCCCTTTTTCTCCCCCCCCCTCTCTCTTTCTTGCTTATCTAGACCCTACCCAAGGGTCTGGTTTTTGAGCTGACACCTTAAGTTGAAGGTTCAGCTATGTTTGGGCGACAGGTACTTCGTGTTGGGGTGGAGTATAGGGTGGGGGTGAGTTGGGAATGTTCAAAACCTTGTTTGTTATTTCAAGACTGTCACATGCTCATAGGTCAAACGAACCATTATCTCTGGTTGAAGACGCTCTGTACCACTCTACAGAGCACCCCCGCCCCTCTGATAAAGGCGGGTACCATATCGCCATCTCCCACTGATCGCTACACCCTTGAAAACCACATCATGTGTAATAAGTATCCTCCGCACAGACTAGCAAAACACCCATGCGACATACTAAATCTCTGAAATTCCTTATTTGGAACGTGAATGGGATGGGGTCGGGAATTAAGCGGCGTCTTCTCCGGCAATTTTTAAATAGACATTCCCCTGATGTGGCCCTCCTGACAGAAACCCACCTGGCCGGATCTAACTATGCCTTTTTTCAGAGGACTAACTACCACCTTGCCTTTCAGGCGGGGTACACAATGGGCTCCAGGGGCACCCTCATTCTGATACACAAACGCATCCCATTTATTCAACAAACTGTAGAACGGGACCCGAGGGGCCGATACGTGTTCATCATGGGAACGATCTGGGGTCAGACGGTGGCCATTCCTCAATCTATTCTCCACCTGGGCTGGGACAGGAGTTACTGGATGACCTCACTACCCTTATAGGGAAACACCACCCTGATACACTCGTTCTGGGGGGAGACTTCAATGACACCATGAATGATAACATTGACCGTTCCCATCTCCGAAATCGCAACCCAGATACTCCTACTAGATTAGCCAACTTTACATCTGCTCTTGGGCTCCGAGATGTATGGAGGGAGTTACAGCCGAATGTTAGGGAGTATTCTTTCCACTCCGGCGCTCACGGCTCCATGTCCAGACTGGATTACTTCTTTCTACCACATACCGACCTTTACAGGGCAATGTCCGCAGATCTGCTCCCTCGGGGCATCTCGGACCACTCACCTCTCTTAGTTGAAATATGTATGCAGGGTCCCCTTCCCCCTAGAACGTGGAGACTTAATAGCTACTATCTAGGGTTCCCGGAACTGATAGATCGCCTAGAGGAAGTATCTGCCGAATACTTCGAAATTAACGAGGAGTCGGTGGACAATCCTGTGATACTATGGGAGGCATATAAAACAGTGCTCAGGGGTGAGATTCTCTCCTGAACGACACATAAAAGAAACACCCGGCTTCGGGAAATACTAAAAGCCGAAGAGGAAGTGAGTAACTGGGAGACTAAGCATATCTCTGACCCTACGCCCGAGACTCATCGATCCCTCCAACGCGCCCAAGAGTGCCTCCGGAACAGAGCGATGGATGACGCTAAGCAGGCCCATTGGCAGGCTAGAGCGAGGGTGTACGAACTAGGGGACAAGGCGGGTAAATTGCTCGCCTGGCTGCAGAGAAGGGACGAAGGACAACGCCATGTCCGGGAAATAGTTACACCACAGGGCGACAGCTATCACTCAGACGCTGGGATTGCTGGGGCCTTTGCAGAGTTTTACGCAGACTTGTACCGAGCCCCGACCTCATCGCTAAACCCCTCCCTCTTAGATGCGGTAACACTGCCGACTCTCTCGGAGCAACAGAGGGACCAGCTGGACTCTGCCTTATCGGAGGCTGAGATTTCAGAGGCGCTATCTCAACTCCAATCAGGGAAGGCACCAGGCACGAATGGATTCCCTGTTGAAACCTGGCAAAAGCTAGGGGCAGATAAAACGGCGGCTCCTCTGCATAGAATGTTCCTTGCTGTCTGGGAACAGGGGACTCTCCCACCAGATCTTTGCAAGGCGACTATCGTGGTCATTCCCAAGCCTGGCAAACCTCCACATGAATGTGCCTCCTATAGACCTATATCACTGATTAATGGGGAGGCTAAGGTCCTCGCTAAGTTACTAGCGAACCGATTACAATTAGTTGCACCCACCCTGGTCCATCCGGACCAATGTGGATTTATGCCTTGCAAATCGACTCGGATGAATCTACGCCGCCTCCATCTGGCACTGGAGAGATCCCCGATTATAAACGAACCCTTGGCCCTGTTGGCAATCGATTTCAAAAAGGCGTTCGATTCCATTCGATGGGACTGCCTCTGGGAGATCATGCGCCATGTGGGATTCGGAGAGGCCTTTCTGGGATGGGTGCAGTTACTTTATACTAACATCAAAGCTGAAGTGAAAGTAAACGGTTGGTCCTCCAGGTCTTTCCCCCTGGGTCAGGGTACACGACAGGGATGCCCACTGTCCCCTCTGCTGTTTGCCCTTGCAATCGAACCACTGGCTCTTTGGCTTTGCCAAAACACCGCCTGGAAAGGATTCAGATGGCCGGAGGGACATGAGGATCGTACATCCCTGTATGCAGACGACCTCCTTGTATACCTGGGTGACCCGCCAAGGTCTTCCCCCATTGTAACACAACTGCTCATCCGCTTTGGGGAATTCAGCGGACTCAGAATCAACTGGGAGAAATCAGTCTTCTTTCCGGTAAAGGGTGGAGAACAAGCAATCCCCCAGGAGTGCCCATACCGGGGGGAACGACAGGTCTTTCGATACCTGGGAATATGGATATCTGGGGACCTGACAAGTTATATAGAACACAATCTCCGACCGATCACAGACCGTTACATTATTGACGCCCAACACTGGAAACTCCTCCCCCTGACACTTATGGGAAGAGCGGCACTCTTTAAAATGATGACCCTTCCCAGATTCCTTTACATTCTTCAGAATGCCCCACTTAAAATCCCAGATCTGGAATTTCACCAAGTGGAGACACTTCTCAGAGATCTCATATGGGGGGAGGCCAGCCACGAATTGCGTTAACCACACTCCAAAGATCGATCTGGGAGGGAGGAATAGGAGTTCCCCGTCTCCAAACGTACTACTGGGCATCACAACTGGCAGTGGTTAATGATCTTCTTCATGGAAACCGAGACCTACCTCATATACGTGCTGAGATAGCCACTATGCAGAACACCGACCCGCTGTCCCTCCTCTATCAACCCCTCCCGAGAACTCCCCCACCCACAACCACAACACACATGATTACGGTATGGAGACAAGCACACCGATTCATTGGGTGGGAAAGCAAAGTTACTACCGCACAACCCCTCTGGCAAAATAATAACCTAGCTGAGACCCGGAAGTTTGAGCCATGGCCCAAGTGGGTGAAAGCGGGGGTCATTAGGGTTGGGGATATGCTCACGGAGGGGAGATTGACCTCATTTGATGACCTGCAACTGCAATTTCAGATCCCAAACACGGAACGATACCACTACATACGCCTAGCCCACGCCTTAAGACCTTACCTAACGGTAGATACACAGATACCAGACTATACCCCTATAGAGCGTAACATCCTCCCGGCGTATATTCCCACCAAATGCACCTCCATCCTCTACAATGCCATATCCTTCTTTGCTACCCCTGAACTGAACGAGCTGAAGGCGGAATGGGAAGCGGATGTGGGGGAGATAGATCCAGAGGACTGGATACAAGTCCTCATGCACCCCCGAGAAATCGCTATTTCCTCTAGGCTTCGACTTGTGCAGCTGAAAATACTGCACCGGGTTTATTACCCTAGAATGCGCCTATATGGCTGGAAACGGGCCCCAAACCCGAACTGTTTGCGATGCGGTGATGAGGAGGGAACCTTCATTGACATCTTGTGGGCATGTCCCCGGATACAAACTTTTTGGAATGCATGCTGTAGGGAACTCTCCCGAGTTCTGACCCGCACCATACCACTGGACCCAAGGGCCTTACTCCTGGGTGTGCCTGACGAGATAGAGGCTAACAAGTGGGAGAGATTACTCCTGCACACGGCGATGGGACTGATCAAGCGCAACATAGCGCAGAAATGGGGAGCCCCTGATTCCCCAACACTGGACCAATGGAAATCAGATATGGACATATGCGCTATGATGGAGCATAGGATTTACTCAGCACGAGGCTGTCCCAACAAAGCCTCGAAAATATGGGATAGATGGGAAGAAGGAGCGACCTGAGAATCCCTCCTACAAGCTGGGGAATATGGGTGTTTTGTATTACACATTACTACACGTACTGAGGAAGCCGCTCGACCTCTGATGTTATGGGTACTATCTCCACTGATTATGAATGACCATGCCAGTCTTTAAGTTGATTTGTTTGTTTGTTGCTTTATTGTGATTGTTGTATTATGTTAATAACAATAAAATACTTTATAAAAAAAAATGAAACCATAATAATATTAATTTCCATAGGTCAATCAGTCTTAGTTCTCCTTCCTACATCTGATCAATAGAAGATTGCTAAGTGGTATGGGCCGTATAACATCGTAGAAAAAAAGGACTGTTAAACTATATAATCTCCCAACCTAACAGACGCCAGAAAATACAAATATACCACACAACCCTATTGAAAGAGTGGAAGGTAGACCCCAGTAAAGAAACCGCTGGGACTATGAACGCCCTCCTTACCGAGTTAGATATAGAGGGTCAATTGATTCCCAAATCATTACCCCTCTCCCAACAGGAAGATCTTAAAAACATTTGGGACAGGAAGATCTTAAAAACCTTTGGGACAATTCCCTGAAGTGTTTTCCGAGGAACCAGGCAGGGTAACCAACTTCTTTCACTATATACGGGCACCTGCATCACAGAGAAGAAACTAGGAGAGATGCTTAAGGCTGACATCATCGAGCCCTCTTGGAGTCCTTGGTCTTCACCTATTATTTTAGCTGCAAAGCCAGATAAATCTTGTTGCTTCTGTATTGACTTTAGGAAGCTCAACTCGATTTCCACCTTCAATAACTATCCCATGCGAAGAATTGATGAGCTGATTATAAAGTTGGCTAAAGCCAAATACATCTCCACACTTGATTTAACCAAAGGGTATTGAAGGTACCCCTGAATCCAGGAGATAGGGAGAAGACCACCTTTTCAACACCACACAGCTTGTTTCAGGTGATGTACTTCCCTTTGGCCTACATGGGACTCCTGCTACATTTCAAGGACTCATGGATAAACTCTTGAGACGTTATGCTGCTTTCTGTGGAGCTTAATTGGATGATATTGTGGTACATAATAATACCTGGCTGGAGCGCTTACAATATCTTTATACCATCGCACGTGCCTCCCGGAAAGCAGGCTTAAAGGCCAACCCAATTAAATACCATTTAGCCCAATCAGCCGTCAGATATTTAGTTTACTTTGCCAGAAATTGAATTATACAACCAAAGGCCGATAAAGTGAAGGCGGCGCAACAAACTCCAAAACCAAAAACTAAAAGAGATATTGGAGCCTTCTTGGGGTTAACTTACTACAGTAAGTATATCCCCAATTATTCCACCTTGGTGGCTAATCTCACTGACAAACAAAAAAAGATCTCATTCCCCAAATGTGAATCTGGGGAACAGAAGAACAACAAAGTTGCGAAGGCCTGAAAGACATCCCATGTCTAGAACCACTACTCTAAATGCCAGACTTCAATGGAGAGATTATCCTACAGACGGACGTTTCCAAAGTCGGATTGGGAGTAGCACTATCGCAAGACTATGACAGTATTGAACATCCCATACTGTACACTAGTAGGAAACTCTTTCCTCGTGAACAATCATATGCGACTGTGGAACTTAAGGTCCTAGTTATAAAGTGGGCAGTAATCCATCTACAATACTACCTAGTGAGAAGACGATTCAGGTTAGTAACTAACCATTCACCACTAGCCTGGATAAGCCTCAGGAAAGACTCTAACCCTCGAGTCATGAGATGGTTCCTAGACTTGCAACCCTTTTGCTTTGCGGTGAAGCACAGGAAAGGAGAAGAACAAGGAAATGTGGACTTTTAAGGGGATGTTATTTACGATGACTGCAAGCCCTCTGCCTGTCTTGATTGGCTGGCCTCCGTGTTGGATGCTGTAGCTGTCAGGGACAAGGACGTCTATGATGTGGGTGGAGGTGTGTGTCAACCAGGTCTCAGTGATGAAGACAGCATCAAGGTCACGTGTAGTGATGAGGTTGGCGAGGTCTGCTGCATGGGGGATAGCTGAGCAGAACTTGGCGAGCATTAACTTCTGTGTTGTGGTAGGTGAGGGGATGCTGATAGGCTTGAGGCTGATGTGGGTGAGGTTGCTGCATGGCAGAGTCCATGCCTTAGAGGAGGGGCAATGTCACTGGCGTTGCCTGGTGATGGCCTGTGGGAATATAGGGAGAAAATACATAAGAACAAGGGAAAAAGAAACCAGGCTACCCCTCCCTTCTGAACGCACAAGGGGGAACCCTGCTAAGAGCTAGTAATTATTGAAGCTAGCAGTTGACAATCACACTCGTAATCATACTGATAAAATAAACTTTAATTCAACAAATATAGCATTTTAAAAAGTATTATAACAGTAGAAATGTGTTCGTAATTTGTTACCACACATCATGCCTGTTTGTATTCAATATCTGTGATATGACACAATCATTCACTTTATGTGGTGAACAACAGCGATTCTGTTGCCTTTTTCTGTTTTATGTGTTTTAATAGTTTTTAACATGCTATATTTGTTGAATTAAGGTTTGTTTTATCAGTATGATTACGAGTGTGATTCTCAACTGCTAGCTTGAATAATTACTAGCTCTTGGAGTGGTAGCCTAGTTTCTTTTTCCCTTGTTCTTCTATTGCCCCTGCTTTCTAGAAACCGGCCCCCCGTCAACAAAAAAGAAAGCCATCGCCCTTACTTTTTTCTCCCGGGAGAAAACACATGTCATCACGTCCTTACCTGTTCTCGGGGTAGGGCTTCGGGCCCTGGGACCTCCCGGTCTGAACAGCTCCAAACAGGAATTGGCCTTTTCTCTGTCTGCCCTTCGCTTCAGACACCAGCTGAGAGACGACTTTGATCCAAGAGTTAAGAGCAGAAAGGAATAGGCAGGGCTAAGAAGGTGGGTGATCTAGATAAAGTTGCACCTGCTCATCAACTGCAAAGTAAAATAGGCTGGAGGGCTGCTTAAGTAGGGAAAAGGGAGGCAAAACAGGAAGGCACAAACAATTTAGCAGTAATTGACAGGTGGGTGGTTCTCAGGCCACGTGATCTTGATCCACTTGCACCTTCTCACAAAATGTAAAAAAGACCTTTCTACAGCTTGTTTATCATAGAACACATTTTAATGTTCATGGACTTAGCCTAGGTGTTGGGTAACATTCTTGATTACCGAAGCCATGTGAGCCTTCCGTTTTTGAGTGGTGTGGGAAATTGGTAAGATAGCTTCTTGCCCTTCTTCCCATCTTTCTTTTAAAATGCCCAATGCATCCAGGGTTCTCTCCCATTAATTAACTCAAAAGGGGAATATCCCTGGGAAGCTTGAGATGTCTTTCAGACAGCAAAAAGGGCCCAGGGTATCATAAAGTCCCAATTTCTTCTGTTGGTTTCAACCTGCTTATGCAGGATTCTTTTCAGAGTCTGATTGAATCTTTCTACCAATGCATCCATCTGCAGATGGTAAAACAACGTTTGTAGTGTTTCGATATGGAGTAGTTCTTTAACTTCCTGCATTCTACGGGACATTAAGCTGGTACTTTGGTCTGTGAGAATTTCGTTGGAGAATCCTACCCAGGAAAGGAAAGGTAACAGATGTTTTGAGATCTGCTGACTGGTATTATTTCGGAGGGGAAATGCCCCTGCATATCTTGTACCCTTCCCTTCCATCCTGCCTGAATATTACTCCTTCATCCCCATCCTGCACTTCCCCTCCTCCAGCCCCCCCATTCCTGTCACTGCACTTCTATGCTTCGAATTGTCTCATGACTTAGTAGAAATTCTATTGTTCGTGGCCTTCCCTGTTCTCCTCAACCTACACTTCCCCTCCTCTCCCCCCTCATTTCTGTTATTGCACTTGCACGCTCCAAATTGTCTCAAGACCTAGCAGGAACGTTAATGTTTGTATTTCTCTCCTGTTCTATCCAAACGTAAACTTCCCCTCCTCTCTCCCCTCTTTTCTGTCACTGCACTTGCACGCACCGAATTGTCTCATGACCTAGTAGGAACGTGTTTGTTTCCTTCCCTGCTCCTCCCCAACCTTCACTTCCCCATCTCCCCTCATTTCTGTTATTTCACTTGCATGCACCAAATTGTCTGGCTACCATGTTATAGGTCCGGATCAGCAAGAGAAAGGGGGGTTAGGGCGGGCACCGCTAGGTTTGTTTTAAGTTCGTATAACTACTCGTTGTTTAGAACATGTGGTTAATGGCATCACCAGTATACACTATAAACGGTAAACGGGAAAATTGCAGTAATGTCTGATGAGAAAAAATTGTCATCAGACCTTGGGTCGCCAATTGTAGTAAAGACTACTGATGAATGTTGAATTCCTTTATATCTTGAGGATGAATAGATCATAAATAGTTGTACAATTAATAAAAAAGAAGATATCCGAAATGGATCCTTTTATAAGTGACTTGATATGATATGCCAATGCATTTCGGACCCATACTTGGTCCTTCATCAGGACGAATTTCTATAGTACAAAGAAAAAACACAAACAAGACAAAACAATCATGTGGAGTACTTACATAAACCCATCATACTGATTTCCACAAGTTACCATACTAAGTAGAGTAAATACCTGCAATTATGTCTGTTCTTGTCACTTATTCATCACAGTGATTTTTCCATTATCATCAACCAAAAATAGCGCCATTATCTCCAGAGTTGAAATGTATAAAAAGTTTCCTACTAGTTTCCGCATCCAGTCTCGTATAGACTAATTATACGCAGCTTTGCATCTATGGAACATTAAAATGTAATCATGTAGGTTAAACCTGAACAGAGTAGTCAACATCCAACCAATAACTATCCAGTTTTCGATTAATATAAATTATGATGTTGCATCCCGCATCATTGTAGTGGGAATACACGTATCTGTTTGTACGTTCCTATGGAAACGCACGTTGCTAATCCTGTTACACGTACTGCCTATTTAAAGCCATCCCTCCATTGTAGATCCGCTCTAACAATCCTCTCTGCAAATCATGTGTGGTGTATATAATACTTAGTTATCTTTGTATACCGAATGCTGCTAAGAGAAACTAACATAATTCGTATTAAGCTTACCTCATAGAATGTTAGAACTTTCTTCATCCTTTTAAAAGGTGGCAATGGATGTCATTGGAGTTTTACGCACTGATTCTGTTAACTCAGATGCGTGTGTGGCTTCTCACTGTATAGATGGTACCAGGACGCTAATGTACCTGCCTGCCGAATAAAGGAAATCTGAATATCAGAAATTAAGTTCCCTGACTTGCCATGAATAGCTATATGAGCATAAATATACGTATAATATCAACCTACCTAAATGCGCTATGGTAGTTACAGAGACGCAGCTCGCATAGATCAGGACGCTGTTCCCCTGTACCGAGAGAAGAAATGCCATCAGTGCCAGCCTGAGTGCCCATTGCTCCAAAAGGTTTATTTGCCAACTGCTCTCCACGAGGGATACAAACCTACTCACCTTGAGTTCCTCTTGGTGAATATCCTAGCCTTTCAAAGGCGCTTCTGTGACAGTTTTGGCCTCCTGCCAGGACTACCAGAATGATCCTACTGCCAGACTCCAGGCGACACAACCACCAAAGAGCCTCAGCAACCTTCCACGAAACCCGAAGGACGGTTGACATGTAGTTGTTGCCGGAAAACCATAACCATTGACTGTACAGGAGCCACTGGACTGGGGCATCCTCAATGAAGCCCCTAGCACCAGTGTCTTGTGTAAGACTTTTTTGACAACCTAGGTTGTTATTTAGGGTTGGGACTGCATGCAAAATTATCAAAATATTCTCGACCCATTTTTGTTTATTTAACAACACCCCCTCAGTCTCAGCAAACCCCAATTATAAAAAAATTCTCAAACTGGATCTGGGCACTCAGGTTCGTGGAACCAGGCTTAGAACATACTATGGCAGAGAATGCCACACTCAGTTATACTGAACAAACATTAGATCTCATACAAGGTCCATCATTTTTTGATCCCTCGGGCACTAATCAACCAAGTACGTCAACCAACACGGCGATGATTTATTTAAGCTTGAAAAGAAATGCTTTTGAACTGAACTACGTGGCCACTTCCTCCAGGATTATCTCAAGGCCAGCATAATACCGGCAGGATTAATAGTGCGCAACGATCCATGTCTATATTTAAACGACAAAGAATACACCACTAACTTTAGCCATATACCAACGAAATGCAGCAGGGACCTTATGGTCCTCACGTTCACGACAGCACAACGAATCAGTGTGGAAATCTGAAAAACACTAGGCAGACCCATTGGTTTGTCCCTTCTAGTTGACAGAATTCTGTTTTGCAACACAGGAAGGGTCATGTTCGAAGAGTAGATGGAAGCTGTAAGCTCCTAATAGTCACAACCTTTATGAAATATTTGTGATTTTTTACTGTTGTTCTCACCATATGTATCTATAAGCAAAAAGTATCTGACTGAAGTAGAAAGTCTGGAATATTGTTTGTTGTATCATTTCAGAATGTTTTCTGCCACAAAGAAATCCTTCAAATAGTTTTGATGATCAATCTCTATGTTGATAACCTATGACCTTTTTTCAACATGAATATTTATCTTGCCTTTTAATTCTAGTTTCACTTTCCAACAGTTTTCCAATCTGTTTAGCACTTGCACTGGGTCTTTTTCTTCTTTTCTCTTTAACACCACTCTTTATTTCTTCACTTCAATTATGTTTCCTACGCATAAGTAGGTTTTTAATGTATTAGCTTTGTTAAAGCTTTTCATTGAATCAAAATTAAACTTTTCAAGTTTTAAAATAATTGTGTAGACAAATTCATTATTTGGTACTCCTTAGTGTTCTGCATGGTTTGTATTGGATACGAATACAAATGAAATTAAGAATTTGTGACAACAAATATGTTTATACAATTAGGTTTAAATCAATAACCAAACAAGTACCAACCATGGTAGCAGTTCTTTTTTTGTGTTTTTGAGATTGCTCTTGCCCAATCTGCTACCAGTCCACCAGGGCACCCTTTTTGTTTTGTTTGTCCTAGCACCAGGAAAAGCCAGGATGTATGAAGCCCAAAAGGAAAAAAAAGGCTTAGGCAGTTAGCATGCATGAGTTGTGGAACATTCTGAACATAGAGGGCCTTCCCCGCCTGAGGGTCACGATAAACTGGAGGCTCTGTGAAGGTGTTAACTGAGAGTTTTTAAAATTGAGGGGAAATTCCAGGCTGTGAGCAGCCGGCAGGTGTCCCTGAGGTGACTTGACACTTGCTCCGGCGAACAAACCCAGAGGAGCCAATCGTACAGGAAGAGAAACCCATGAATCTTCTTTCCTGAAATGAGCCAAGATCACTGTCATCAGATTGCGATCACTGTCATATTGGGGATAGCCCTCCGAGCAGAGGTAAGCTTAAAAGGGAAGAACTTGAACTGGTAATGGGTGCTGCCTATCATGAGCCCCAGGAACTTGCTCTGCTTTAGATGGATCTGCACATGGGAAGAAAGCATCCATAAGGCCCAGTGGCTAAACCAGTCTAAGCTTTGCTGAGCCTGAAGAATTTCTTTCAATGTCACCATCATGAAGCTGTCCTTACCCAAGAACTTGCTCAAGTTCCTAAAGGCCAGGATTGGACGAAATTCACTGCCTTTCTGCGGAACTAAGAAGTTCTAAGAGTACCAACCTGACCCAATCTCTGAAGAAGGAAATGACTCCACTGCTCCTTCCGCTAGAAGGGAAGTCAGTTCTTCTAGGAGCATAGGCTGTGGGTCCCAAAGACATCTAGCAGAGGTTGATTTGAAGAATCCTTGATGAAGGGGAGGCAGTAGCCCTCCTGTACCAACTGCAGCACCCAAGCGCATGAGGTAGTGGCTCGCATTCTTCAGCAAACATGGAGCTATGATCTCCAACGGGACCAGAATTAGGGAAAGAGGTCTCAAATAGGCTTGGATGACTCTGGGGCCAAAGGCTTTCTCCTCTGAGCTCCCCGCCTACTTTCTCTGGACAGGTTTAGTAACTGTAAACTGTGTGTAAAAGAAGTAAAGGGCCAATATTCTCAGCACCCACGCATGGTTAAAAAAAGAGCAGTCAAGGGGCATACTTGCCAGACTGCTAACATAAGGTTCTGCAGTGATTTTAGATTGACTTACATTATTTTGAGGGGGAGCATTGGCTTTGTTGCCAAACAGATAAACTACATCAAACAATATACCCAGTAACGTGGACTGCACGTCTGGGGCAAATCCCGATGGCCTCACTCACAGGAATCTACACTTCACGGATACTGTCCCCAAAGATCTTCCAATAAGGTCTGCTGCATCCAAACAGGTTTGCAGCAATGACATGCTGCCTCTTTACCATCCGACAACATGTCAAGGAAACAATCCCTGATGTCGCTTTCCGGGGATATGCGCACCAGCCTTGAAATGACTGACCACAAAATGTGTATTTGGGTTTGTGGTGCACAGAAATTAGTGATCTTTATGGATCATTGGGTAGTCCTACTTGTATGAGGACAATGTATTGGTGTCATAACAAGCATTATTAATAAACAATAGAAATATACGGTTTACAAAATGAAGGGAAAGTTGGGAGTGGCCATTTTACTCCTCTGATGACTGGCTGTCATGTTCTTCAAATCTAGAGGTGGTGTGCTCTGACAGGCTGGTGTAGTAGCTGCATTTTCTGCCTACACAAATCCATGTCTGACATTTCATGGCAGAATTCCTTTCACATTGAGCTTTCATTAAATGGGGCATAGGCTGAATACAAGGTCACCTGCTGTCAGGACCCCATAACTGATGAGGAAATGAGTGAAATAAATATTTGTATAAAACAGGGGAGCTCAGAATAACACCTACTAAAATATTAGAGAATGAAGTGTGGCCATCGTGTATTGAGAAATCTCTCCCTCATCTCCCCCAAAGAATCTATTCTGCTTCAATGAACAGGTGACTGGTGCAATGTGCAAGAATTTGGTAACACTGAAGTTGATGAGCCCGGCATGGGCTAGGTATGAAATGTTAGGTTTGAAATGCTTAATTTCCTATAATATCAAAGGCGAGCTATCATCACAATTATGATCATCGGCAGAGTTTGAATTCGCCTGAAAAGAATATAATAACGTTGATGCATATTAGAGATGATGACAGAGAAAAAGGCACATTGGTGAAATTTACACTTTGCATCAGTATAGAGAGCTGTGTTACTCATCTCTCAAGATCTATGGAAATAATTGTCAGTCAATTTCCCCACAGACATTCTAAGTGTTGTCCTGTCTGTGACGAGAATCAACTGACAAGACAAACTCAGAAACTTAAGTCCAAAGTGGTTTAATGGGGAAACTGTACAATATGGGGCAAAATAATAAACAGGTGCGACAAATCTGTGGATGTCGTCCCTTCTCCCCTAGGGAAGACCTTTCCCATGGGGCGATGGCAGTGTATTTACAGTACAATAGTCCACCTGGGTGTGGTACACTGGCGGAGGATCAGATGGGAGAGGAAGCTCCTTATGGGATCAGGGACGACCATCCCCTGAGAATGTGCTATACCACTGCTTTCTCACACCCTCCCTCTTTTCCCCCAGCCTAAATCTCCTTCCCTCTGCCCAACTAAACTAGTGCAAATATCTTTTATTGTAAAGGCAGCCATCCTTGTATATTAGACCTGAATGAAACAACAGAGAACATAATATTCTTTCCATATAGTTCTAATTAAAGTACTGTGAAGAAGATGATGACCAGGATTATGAAGATCACTCCAGTGAACCGGAGTTAACGGTCTAGTCTTTCACAGCATTTGATTTGTCAAAGAGAATACAAAATAGCAGAGGAAAAGCAAGACGGAGAGAGCCATTCTCTGAGGAGGAAACCTGGGAGACGCCAACCCGGCGAGCAGGGAAACGCACCTGGAGATGCCGTACATGGATACGAATGGGAGCACAAAGGTAGTCCATGGAGAAGGAGCTACTTTGTCTGCTGCCTTAGCAACCCTCCGGGCATCCCAAAGTCTGGGAAGCTGCTGGAGAGAAGAACCATAGCCCGAGAAGGAACCAGTAGCAGGCAAAGCTGACAAGAAGAGATACCCAAATGCAGCTGCAGATGGAAAACACAGCCCAAGAAAGAGGGAGCAACCGGTGGAGCCGCCGCCGACCCAAGAGAGCACCCAAACGCTACTGGAGCCTTGCAGCTGATCACCGCCACTCAGAAGACACGGACCACACAAAAAGGTACACAGGCAGGACGAAAGGTGCTAGAGGTCCAGGAGGTATCAGGGAATAACTACATAGTGCAAGATGCGGGGGACTGGGTCCCTGGGAATAACAGAGAGAAAGAAACAAGTAAACGCTTGTTAGGAGAGTAAACCAAGCAAGCCAGACACATTATTTCGAGTTTGGGACACACATCCATATGAGAACCAGAGAATAAGGGGGTCTGGGAGCCTGGGAGAAACAGAGACAGTCCAGAAGAACATATATGCTTGGCAGGAGAGTAAACCAAGCTATTGTGACTCTGAATTGGGCGTCTGGGACCTGCACTCATTTGAGAGCCAGAGAATAAGAGGGTCTGACACCCTGATAGCAGAAGAAATAAACAAGAAGAAACCATTTGCTTGGCAGGAGAGTACACCAAGCTGATATAAATCATCATAGAGAGTCTGGGACTTGCACCCATAGTAAGGTCTAAAAGTAAAGTGAGGAGCATTCTAGAAGGTACAGGATCTGGGACCCAAGAAGAGGAAAAGAGGTTTAACAATGATTATCCGTTATGATTTCCTGGGATATGTTTGGCAGCAGAGTGAACCAGACAAACTCTCCATGAAAGAAGAGTGCTGTTTATTGGAAAGCTGGATACCTTTGTTGTGCATCTAAAATTACATAAGCGGGAGACAAGCTCCTCACTTGCCATATAGGATAAGAAGAAAGCTACACCCTAATAATTGGAATATTACATTGTGGAAAACGAATATTTCTTTTGTTTGACAACCTGAGATAATGGAGACTTTCAGTTGACAAGAACTGTCGTCATCACTTTATTTCTGAAAATAACATCCTTGCACATTAGATTCGAGTTACGAGTGATAGGGTCAGAAGTATTATACGGTGGTGACTGGCTATTTGACATCCTGACATTTTCATTAGATTTCTTTTAGGCAGGGAAACCCACGTAGGTTTAGGTGTAGAGGCTGTTTTTCCAACTCTTTTACTAGTTAATAAAAGTCTATAACCAAACGTATGTCACCTTTGTGTCCGAGCCTTACTTCTGCACACTTACACAGAGTAGGAATGAAGTGCAACTGAAATGCCATGGTTTGTTTGATGACTTTTACTAACTAAATGTTTTGGAAACAAAGTTAGAAAATGGCAACTCAGCAACTTCTGTTGGTTCCTGGAGCTCCCTTACCGGGTTTTGAAATAAGATAGTCTTACAACAAATCCTCAGTTCAGGACTTGCCTCTGTGGGGTTCTTTGGTTTCACAGGGATATCTCCCCTTCCCTTCCGTGACTTGTCCTTATTGGTCTGCTTTGAGTTGTCTTTCTCCAGGATCCCAACTCTGCTCCTCAAAATGGTTTCTCTCATGGAATTGTCTGACTCCCACTGTTAAGGATTAAGGGGCCTGAGTAGCGAACATGGCCCTACCAAAGTCCTAGGCATCAATCAGGCGCACTTGGCAGGATGAGAGATGGTCCAATTACTCTTTTTAGGGCTCTTCTGAATAGGATTTTAGCCCCAGCCTTGCAGAATCACTACGTCTGCCCCATCAGTCATCCAGTGCACTGCACTGCACCCTTATCTGCTTCCTTTTGTCACATCTATTTCCTCTCTTCATATTTCTCATTTCAAGGTGTCAATCTTCTCAATTAGTCTTTCTACAAACTCTTTGAGGGTCATTAGAGGTTTTCCGGTATTAGTACCGGCGGGATACCAGCAAAAGGATCTACCGTTACTGGCACCCGATATCCCGTAATTTCCAGGTGCCGGTAGGTAAAACCCCATTCCATTGAGTCCACTCCATGCAGGGATTGCTGGTATTTCTGGCGCCAGTTAAACCGGTGCAGGAAATACCAGCTGTTTTTTGCCAGTGGGGCCTGATTTACCTCCACCCTGTGGCTGGAGGTAAATCAGCAAACCCCTACCGGCAAACTTGTAGTTTGGCGGTGGGGAAAAGTGGCAGTCACGGAATTACTGCCACTTTTTCCTTGCACCGCCAAATTTATAATAAGGCCCTTTGTCACTTCCAGTTCTTTCTCCTTTTGTAACCATCACTGATCTGTATACTCTTCTTTCCACTCCCCACTCCATCACTTTCTTCCCCTTTCGGTACCTTTCCTACTGCAGTGTTAAATCTCAAAGTCTCTGCTATTTTCAATAGTTTCCAGATCTTGCCTCTTCCTCTCACCTTCTTCATTCGTTTGGCAACTATTGTCAATACTTTCCATTGCTCACTGCTACCTTTTCATTTTTGGGTACTTTGTTCACTCTTTTGAGCACTACTCTTCCCTTTCTATTCTGAGCCTTGACAACATCTATGCCTCTAGCAGCTTCTTCACCCCTCTGAGCAACATCCTCCATACTACTTTCACCCTGAACTTCTTCATCCGATTGTGTTTTGCGTTTCTATTGGCTACTTCTAAACCACCCTTCTCCGCCCCTTTAACCACCACTCCCCTGCAATTTATTTTCACAATCAAAGATTTCTAGGTCACTGCCAGCTTCTTCACTCCTTTGGGCACCACGCTCTTGACCTCTACTTATCAGCTCAATGGTAGGTAGATCCCTCTCAACGTCTGGGCACCTTTTCAACACATCAGGGCAACACCTTCCTTCATAATATAACCCTCTTTGACTACACTCTCCTGCTATTTGCAACTTACTCCAGCTCGCTTGCTAGGCCCTGAAGACCCTTCGCATATGGAGACTAATGCACAATCACCATATACCAGTGATACGACAGACACAAGGTTTGATTTCACAAGTACTATGGTTTATTGCAAAAAATATATGCTCAGTCGGCCGACTTTGTCTAACGTCTCGCAACGTGTGTCACCCAGACCTTGTGAGACGCAAGAGAGCGATCATCATACTAACAGTTACAGATATACAAAATAACAGCCTTCAAGGTACATCAGAACCGCCCATAATGTATCTTCGTGTGCTAGGGTTCAGTGATTGACAATTATGACACATTATGACAAGTTTCTTATCCTTAGCAACAGTTGCAGACATAGTTCTTTGTTCTAAGCAAGCTCCGCGAGGGAGGACCGCTAGAAAAGTATAATTCATGCTTTAACTGCCTATTGCTGCAACGAGACAGGCCGGCAGCTGGTCTGTTGATTAAATGCCGTTTCTGCTGGATCTCAAAGATTTAGTGAGGGAGGAAAACAATGTATTTCTGCACCGCTTAGCATTCCTGTCTGGGTTGATCTATCAACATGCAAGCTGTGGCCTCGTACCGTGTATGAGCTTTCAGAGCATTATACGTTTTGCAAAAGCGTTTGACAG
Organism: Ambystoma mexicanum; assembly: GCF_040938575.1. Taxonomy (NCBI): domain Eukaryota; kingdom Metazoa; phylum Chordata; class Amphibia; order Caudata; family Ambystomatidae; genus Ambystoma; species Ambystoma mexicanum. The sequence goes on along the minus strand of NC_090934.1, from coordinate 606,219,194 downwards.
AAAGAAAAAAGCAAAATGGCAAATATTACACAAGATGGACGTCCTATGGTTATACTGACAAATCTGTGTTTGCAGTCTTGGTTATGTGATGCGATTGGTTTACGACCAACATAATGTACCTACTATACTTGGTTAGGGTCGTTTTCTAGATTTATACGCTTTACTCCTTAATCTGGTCATCAGGGTCTGTTCTCCAGTCCCCAAGTTCCAGTATTGTCCAGCCTCCTGGACCTCTGCTACTGTCTTCCAAGTCGGGCTGGGATGATCAGACAGTAGTTACAATCGTGTGAAAGAACGAAACTCCTATTCAGAAGACGTGCACGAAAACAAGGAAGACGTCAGAGGTTCATTAAATAATAGTATTTTAAATGTTATGTTATGTTACTTGACATTTATATAGCGCCTTATGTATCACTGGTATGACCTCAAAGCGCTGGTAGGTTGAACGCCCTGGGGAACCGCAGTTCAAGTCAGTAGAGGGGGAGAGAGAGTGTTGTATGGTGCATGGGTGCACCGGATATGTGTGCAACTGGTGTGGTTGTTGCTTCATAGCTGCTTCTTAGAGGTAGGTGTGGTGCTGAGGAATCAGTTGGATGTGTTCAGTCTGGAGAGTGGACACTCAGACTTGAGCTCTGGCTGCGTTAGGCCTGAGGAGATGCCTAAGCTAGCCGGAATGTGCTCAGCTAGCTGTGTTTTATTAGGATGATGAGGTGTCTGTGGGGTCATGTTAGTATGAACAGCTAGGCCGAATGTGTCATAGCATAGCTGTGTTCTAGTTAAATGATGGTGTACAGGAGAGAGTAGGCATAGTAGTGTGATATGGTGGTTTATCGGTGAAGCACTTGCGGCCCGGCACGAGAGCATCCGCTCCATCCGTTCCACTCCATCCGTTCCATCTACGCCATCCACTCCATCCATTCCATCCACCCACTCCATCCATTCCATCTGCTTCATCCGTTCCATCCACTTCATCCGTTGCATCCACTTCATCCGTTGCATCCACTTCATCCGTTCCATCTACCATATACACTCCGTCATCCGTTCTATGCACTCCATCCATCCATCCATCCACTCCATCCGTTCTATCCACTCTATCCATTCCATCCACCCACTCCATCCACTCCGTCTGTTCCATCCACTCTGTCCATTCCATCTACTTCATCCCTTCCATCCCCTTCATCCGTTCCATCTACTTCATCTGACCCATCTACTTCATCTGTCCCATCCGCTTCATCCGTTCCGTCCGCTTCATCCGTTCCGTCCGCTTCATCCGTTCCGTCCGCTTCATCCGTTCCGTCCGCTTCATCCATTCCATCCACTCCATCCACGCCATCCACTCCATCCGCTCCATCCACTCCATCCGCTCCATCCACTTTATCCGTTCCATCCACTTCATCTGTCCCATCTACTTCATCTGTCCTATCCACTTCATTCGTTCCATCCACTTCATTCGTTCCATCCACTTCATCCGTTCCAGCCACTCTATTCGTTCCAGCCGCTTCATCTGTTCCAGCCACTTCATCCGTTCCAGCCACTTCATCCGTTCCAGCCACTTCATCCGTTCCAGCCACTATATCGGTTCCGTCTACTTTATATGTTCCATCCACTTCATTTCGTTCCAGTCAGTCTGTCCGTTTTAGTTACAATATCCGTTTTAGTCTTTCTATCTGTTTGATCGACTCCCTTTGTTCTTTTATTTTCTTTGTTCAGTAACCTTGGGTTTCTATTTATTGTGGTTATTTATTCCGGTTGTTCTAAGCGTCGGTTCTTTAAGGGAAGAGCCATGTTTTTAGTAGTTTGCGGAAAGAAATGTAGTCTTCGGTGAGTCGAATGTGGGGTGGAAGTGAGTTCCACAGAGTGGGGGACAATGCAGAGAATGATGGTCCTCCTCACCTGACTGAGTTGGTGTTTGGAATCACGAGGAGGAGAGCAGAGCTTGATCTTAGAGTGTGAGGTGGGTGGTAGGGGTTTTAGCTTGTCCTGTAGGTATAAGGTCCGGTTTTATACGTCAGAGCTCAAATTTGTGGTCTTCAGTCACATGGAGGGATGGAACTGGACAAACATGATGAATCACACCTACGCAAGGAGACAGAGCGTGCCTCCACTCACCCATATTCTCCAGAGCAAAGAAAATTTCCAAAGGACAAGTTCAAAGCCTTAATAGACGTACAGACCACTGAGGTGATGATAGATGATATGCTAATTGGTGGGAAGCAATGGTTAAGACCAGCCCACCAACACCTGGAAGTCCAGCCTGCGTGCTGCTATTGTAGGTGGAAAAGTACTGACGGGTGTAAGAGTGCCAACCAATTATAGGGGGCCGCGTAGTTAAGGGCCCTATAGTTTGTGTAGCCAATGGGACGTTGTGTACTTAGTGACGTTCATAGTGAACTGTTTTAGGGGAGGGCTTAGTTGCCCCAACTGATGCTAGAGACCCTATCACTTTCTTAGACTAGTATGGAACGTATACTTAGATGTTCCCTCTAAGCCTATAACATTTGCCACTAGGTTTTTGTAGTTTGCCACGGTTTTGTAGTTTTGTAGGTTTACGTTGTCAATGACGAGTTTTTACTATAAAAGTAATGTTTTTATGAACTTCGTTGAGATCACGCTGTGAGACATCCGTTGATGTCCATTGTACTTCCTGTTTTAAATAATTGACATTAAAACAGTCAACTTTGCCAACTTCCTGAGTCGTTTTGATTATTGATGTTTGAGTATCTTCTGCATCCCCATTCATCTCAAAGTATTGCTCCCTCGTCTTAAAGGGCTGGGTCGGCTGTCCCAGTTCAACACACCCTTGGGTCTCAGAGCGCTGAAATAATAGACATAATTATCCCACAGAGTGGTACTGTCGAGTTTTTAGCCCCATTTCATTTCCCGCTTTTGCTTTGTTGTTTTGGATCCAGCACCAGGTGTGACAAATCAACTTCTGGGGGAACCAGTGGTCCCAGGATGAATATTGGTTTCTAAACAATCAATCAGCCCCAAACCTCTAGTACACCAAAAGGGATCCAAACCGATTGGAAACGCAAGCAAATTATAAAACTCCTTGTCCAATTTTGGTAACGTGGCTGGAACAGCAGACTTATCTCCGAAAGGTCGTGGATCGGTGGTTAATTGCAACACAGCGAAAATACAATTATTACCCAATGATAAAAGGGACTGTCCAGTCAAGGTTGTATAAAATATGTACTTTATAATTATCACAACAGTTCTAGCACACTACAAAATACAACCCTCCCTGTAAAGGAATGCAGAGGACAGACAGTTTCAAAGAAGGGACATGGATGCACTCTGGATTGACAGGAGGGTAGTTGGTATAGTAAATAAATGCAACACTTTAAGGATACTTGGTTTCAGCACTGTTAGGCAGAAACCTGTGCAGTTCCCTTGGGGACCACTGCAAAAGATTTAAGACTACAGGTATAGCAGTAAACCCACTTGGTAGCAGTCTGCACCACCCAGATTTACCTGGTAGCTGTGGCTGAGCAGTCAGACTTCCCTCAAGAAGAGTTAGGCAGTATGTAAAGTATACACAATATGTACTCAGGCACAATAGCACAAGCAAACACTGACCAGAGCTTGGTTTCAAAAGTATATAGTTATTTATTTATCAAACACACATAAGTTGAAATCACTGTAGCAAAATATAGTAAAAACACTTCAAACACAGTTATAATGAAAGCAGTTTCAACCCTTACTCCTATCTAGACAACTCCAGGTTAACACCACATAATTAAAACAGAGGTGAGCGCTTAACGTTGGATGACACTCTAGTAGGTTAAAGAAGGGAGGGAAAAAGAGCAGAATTAGGATAAACACACCACTCTAAGGTCAAGAACACTTTTGGTAAGCTCAAAGAAGCACAGAGTCACAGGTGAGCAAAAGTCACTAAGCAGGGCCCCCTCTTAGAGCAGACCGAGCGAAAATGTGCCCAAGATCACACAGTTGGTAGGGATTCAGAGTCTTGCAAAAGAGTTCGGAAAAGAGTTAGAGAGGCTCAGAAAGTTTAGCCAAAGTGTCCCAGGCAATCCCAGGATCGAAAGCCGAGGGCTAAAACTACCTTGTACAGTCGGTGGCAAGGGAAGCCAGGCGGAACACGGTACCTTAAGCGGAAAGGATCCTCCAGCGGGGGCAGTTGTTCCAGGCAGTGGCAGCAAGGCTCGACATCGGTCAGGGGAGAAGAAGATCTCGCTGAAGAGCAGAAGAAGAAGGTTGTTGCACTGCCCGGGAAGAAACCAGCCGCGGAGTCCTCCGGTTAAAGGGTTGTACCGACTTTCGCGGTTGGGGTAAAAGTGGTGGGGTTCCGGTTGCCGGGGTGCTTGGCACTGGCAAGGCGGCCACGGGATACCTCGAAGAACGGAAAGAAGGTGAAAACTGGTTGTCCCCACCAGTCAAGGGAAGGAGCCACTCCGTTAAGAGTTCTCCTCGGTCGTTGGGAAAAAGTGGTGAGACGGTTCAGCAGGGCTCCACCGGGTGGTGTCGTCGTAGCAGGTCGGCTCAGCTCTTCCCTCGTCGGATTCTTGGTCCTGTGGCGACTTCTGAAGTTCCAGTCCCCAAAGCCCTGCTTTTATGCAGCAAACCCCCATTCACCCAGCCTAGCTATCACTCAAACATGCTAAGTGGTGAGCCGTCCGGCTCACCACTTGGGCCAATCAGGACGGAGTGCGACTTGAGTTACCAAGGTAACTCAGTCCAGGGTGCCTAAATCCCCCTCCACCCCTCCTAAGTACCCCAGACAGAGTGGCACCACTTTGGAGGGCTTCTGTGGAGAAGCCCGCCAAAAGTGGAACAAAGGGCTCCACTTTGGGTCAGAGTTACAGAGGCGAACGCCAACGCCATTTTGGAATCAAGTTTTGGCAAAAAGTCCCAACCGGAGTTATAATAATAAATATATAAACCGGCGGTATGTTTAAGGCTACCGTAAATAAATAATTAAATGTGTTAGCCTAAAACAATGGGAAATCCCATAGGGAAATATTCGCGGTCGAATATAAAAAGTAGTTTCCACTGCCACCAGCCAAAACTCGATCAGGGGGGACGGAGACGTGCCCCCTCGACTAACAGACCCTGGGGCAATCGAATTGCCCCAGCCAGTACGTCCACAATATGATGGTTTGTACTGGTTCTGTTCAGGATTCAAGACTAGCAAAGTCTTTGGTGACTTTACATGCCCTGGGAGACAGTAGTCAGTCCCAGGGTATGGAGTCTATGTTGGGGAGTCCCTAGGACACCCCTGGGTCACGGCACAGAGGGTGCTGTGTAACCCACATCACAAAAATACATGAGGCCCTATGGAGTAAAAGACCCCATAGCCCATTCAACACAAGGTTTAACCAAGAAAACACACTTCAACATGCCCAAGAGTGAGGGTAAAAAGAGTCTCACTCTTGGCAGGAGAAAAAAAGAAACCCCAGAAATCCAGCAAAGCTGCTGGGGGACTCACTAGGTAGGGAAATTCAGCCTAAACAGAGAATTCTCCCTAACACTCGCCCCCCCAGACTAAGGGACAGGAGGATTTAATCCACTCCTGGATGAACCTCATACCTCTAGTCGATGATATACATCCTAGAGAGTCCATCAGCATTTTGATGGTGACACCCTGACCTGTGCTCAATGGTGAAATCAAACCCTTGCAGGCAGATTGACCATCTCAATAGTTTTGGATTTTCCCCTTTCATTTGCATTAACCATCTCAAGGGTTGGTGGTCAGTCTGAATAACAAAAGTAGAACCATACAAGTATGGCCTAAACTTCTTCAGTGCTCACACAATAGCAAAGCATTCTCTTTCGATTGTTGCCCACCTTGTCTCAGGATCCTTCAGTTTTCTACTGATGAAGCAAATGGGGTGCTCCCTACCCTTCTCATCCAGTTGGCTTAGAACTGCACCTATACCCACATTGGAAGCATCAGTTTGTACAATGAAAGTTTGGTGGTAGTCAGGAGCTCTCAATACTGGAGCTTGGCAAAGAGCTCTCTTCAGTTTTTCAAAGGCCTGATTGCACTCCTCATTCCATTTTACCTTTTTAGGGAATTTAGGAGAGGAGATTACATTCAGTGGAGAAGCTATGGTCCCATAGTTCTCAATGAAATTCCTGTAATACCCAGTGAGGCCTAGGAAGGCTCTCACTTGGGTTTGAGTAGTTGGTGTTGTCCAACTTTGCACAGCTTCAATCTTGCTGAGCAAAGGCCTTATTTCTCCACCTCCTACCTCATGCCCAAGGTAGACCACTTTACTTTGACCAATCTGGCATTTACTGGCTTTGATTGTCAAATGGGCCTGTTCCAGAGCCTGCAACACCTGTCCTAGGTGGTTCACATGTTCTTCCCAGGAGTGGCTGAAGACTGCAATGTCATCCAAGTATGCCATGCAGAAATCTTCCATCCCAGCCAGAACTTGGTTCACCATCCTTTGGAATGTGGCAGGTGCAATTTTTAATCCAAAAGGCATGACCTTAAACTGGTACGAGCCAACTGGGGTTGAAAATGCAGTCTTCTCCTTGGCATGGTCTGTCAGGGCTATTTGCCAATAGCCTGACGTAAGGTCAAATGTGCTGAGGTACTTGGCTGCACCAAGTTTATCCACCAACTCATCTGTCCTGGGCAAAGGGTGGGCATCAGTCTTGGTGACTGCATTTAGAGCTCTATAGTCCACACAGAATCTCAAGTCTTTGGATCCTGCCTTTGGTACTAACACAACTGGGCTAGACCATGGACTAGTAGAGGGTTCTATTACCCCGAGATCAAGCATCTTCTTGACCTCTCCTTTGATGTGGGTTCTGATATGTTCTGACATTCTGTACCCTCTGCTTTTGACTGGCAGACAGTCACCAGTGAGTATCTCATGCTGGCCCCACGGGGTCAAGCCTGGTGACAGTGAGAACAGGGAGGCAAATTGATTTAACATAGATTTGCACTCCTCTTGTTGCTCAGGTGTCAGGTCTGAAGAGAGATTAACTCCTTCGACTTTTTCATCTAAAGGCACCCCTCTGAGGAGATCAGGGAGAGATTCACTCTCTTCCTCCTCTGCAGCTGAAGCTAGAAGCAAGGCTCCTACGTCAGGTCTGGAGATGTATGCTTTTAGTCTGTTGGTGTGGAAGACTCTAGGAGCTTCCCTGGGTCTGCCCAGATCCACCAGATAGTTGACCTCTCCAAGCTTTCCCACAATCTTGAAGGGTCCCATCCACTTGTCTTGCAAGGCCCTCTGCCTTGTTGGGAGCATAACTAGAACTAGCTGGTCTTGAGTAAACTCAACCATGTTAGCCTTCTGGTCATGCCAATGTTTGACCAGAGCTTGACCAGCTTTCAAGTTGTCACTTGCTTCTGCCATCATGAGTGACATTCTCCTCCGGAGACCTATCACATAGTCAGTCACTCTGACTGGCTTGAGGGGGGGAGCACCTTCCAACCCCTCCTTAATCAGGGCCAATGGGCCTCTGACCGGATGGCCATAGAGAAGCTCAAAGGGAGAATAACCTACTCCCTCCTGAGGGACTTCTCTATAAGCAAAGAGCAGGCATGGCAGTAGAAGGTCCCATTTTTTCTTAAGGGGTTCCTCTAAAGCACCTATCATGCTCTTCATGGTTCTGTTAAACCTTTCAACCAACCCGTTTGTCTGAGGGTGGTATGCTGTTGAGAACTTGTAAGTAACTCCACAGGTTTTCCACATGGCTTTCATGTAGTGGGACATAAAGTTTGACCCCCTGTCAGAGATTACTTCCTTAGGAAACCCAACCCTGGTGAAAATACCAAGGAGGGCCTTAGCCACAGCCGGAGCTGTAACAGTCCTCATAGGAATTGCCTCAGGGTACCTAGTAGCATGGTCTACTACAACAAGTATAAACCTGTTGCCTGAGGAGGTTGGGGGATCAAGGGGACCAACAATGTCAATCCCTACCCTCTCAAATGGGACTCCCACAACTGGGAGAGGCACTAAAGGTGCCACATTCTTGGAACCAACCTTACCAGAAATCTGGCAGGTATGGCAGCTCTTACAATATCTATCTACTTCAGCCCCCATCTTTGGCCAATAAAAGTAGAGTGAGAGCCTTTCCTTGGTCTTCTTGAAACTCAAGTGACCAGCCAAAGGTATCTCATGGGCTAGTTGTAAGAACTGTTGTCTGTTCTCTTGTGGGACTACAAGGCGTTTGTAGTCTCCAGGTTCAGACTCAGTGGGTTCACTGTAGAAGAGGCCACCTTCCCAGTGTAACCTATACTTCCCAGGCTCTTGCCCATCAGCTTGAGAAGCTGCCTGGGGGCGGAGACCTTCCAGAGTTGGACATTCTCTTTGCCCCTTACGGAAAGCAGCCCTGCTAGGCCCACCTTCTGCCAGTAAAGACTGCAGCTCAGGATGGTCCTCAGGGTCCAAATCTCCAATAAGGTTTGGGCCTCCCTCTAGCTCTTCCTCAGAGTCTAGCTCAACCACACAGGGTTGTACCTCCCTCTCAGCCTCAGCTGGAGGTGGAGTTACAGGTGTAACTTTGGACAACCTAGGGGAAGTCCTTGTTGGAAGCACTGGAGTGCTTGCTGCTGGCTTTTTCCTAGGAGTCTTGGGTTGCCCCTTTGCTCCTGACCTGGTTGTTACTGCAGTAAGTTGTTCCAGTGGGAGAGGAGTGATTTCTGTCATCATCTCCTGAGATAACCCTCTCAGGGTTTTCTCTCTTGCAGGTTTTGTGAGCTCCTGTAACCTTTTGCTAGGGGGTCTGGGGGTATGAGATACAACTCCAAGAGCTTTGAGGTCATTACCCAACAGAACCCTACCTGGCACTTCACATTGTACACTGACAGGTATTTTTACAGCCATATCATTACATTGGATGAGAACTGGTAACTGGGGACACATCTGCACAGGCCCACCAGCTAACTTGGTGAGGCATTTGGGTGCCTTAGCAACATCCTCTGCCTTGAAAAATGATTCATCCACCACAGTTATGCTGGCCCCAGTGTCCCTAATGGCAGGAGTCTCTTGGCCATTCACCTGGACACTGTCCTTATAATACTCTTTAGTATTATCTGGGATAGAGTTATATACATCTAAATTCTGCTGTTCCCACAACCCCAGAGAGACTAAAGAAACACTAGCTGAGACTCCAGTGGGTTCATCAGCCAGTAATAGAAAGTTTCCAGTTGCCATATGTACTTCCTCTTCTGGAGCGAAGGCTAAGGAGGCAAGTTGGACCCCTGAAGGTTTACCCTTACATCTGGGATCTCCTTTCACATGGTCAGTAGCCTTACAAACAAAGCATGAGCCAAAGGCTCGCTGGAATGGAGGCTTGTTCTGACCTCCTTCTGGTCTGGGACCAGAAGGTACACTAGCCTGATTCGGTTTCCCTTGTGGCTTACCCTTATAGTTTTGTTTGGGGCCCTCTTTGGAATTTGTAGTATTTGAATTCTCTTTGGAGTCCTTTTTAGGCTGTCTCTCCCCATCCTTTTTCTGAGTTACCCCAGAATCCTTGTGAGTGGCCCTGTTGGCAACCCACAAGTCAGCAGCCTTAGCTAGTTTCCGGGAATCTAATTCCTTGGAATCAGCCAAGTGTTGTCTGAGCTCAGGAGAGCAGGCATCATAAATAGTCTCCAACATAAACAAATTCTTCATACCTTCATAAGTGTTCACCTTGTAACCCTTAATCCATCCCTCTAAGTTTTTCAACCCTTCACTCACCCAGGTAGCCCAAGGGGTACCATCATGCTTTTTGAGGCTCCTAAACCTCTTAAGATACTGGGAAGGGGTCTTCCCAAACCTAGCTATCAAAGCTAGTTTCACACATTCATAGTCCTTCTTATCCTCCTCCCCCATCTCCATTACCACATCAGTTGCAACAGGGGGAAGCCTAGAGAACAACCAGGTGAGTAAGTCATTTCCTGTGATGTTCTGGAGCCCATGATTATATTCAAACAGAGACAACCAATCCAACACATCCAACTTAGGCTCATACATACCAACCAATTCTTTAGGCATCCGGGGTCTTTTAGGACTGGAACTTCTAGAGGAGCCAGAGAGAGAAGCATTCTCAACAGATAATTTCTTCATTTCTAGCTCATACTTGAGCTCCATTTCCCTTAGCCTTAGTTCTTTGTCAGTTTGAGCATTCAGTTTCTTATACTCCAATTCTAGTTTCATTTTCTCCAGTTCAAAGTACTGAGGACTAAATGTGGGACCTGGTAAAGGCCCAGTAGGTACAGCAGGTAGAGCAGGCAGAGGCCTAGGGGGGACAGTCACAACAGCCTCACCCTCCTCTTCTGACTCTTCCTCAGAATCATCAACATTTTGCTCCATGTTAATTTCAATACTGTCATCTACAGTTGCTGGAGTGGTAGGTTCCTCTGAACCCTCACCCAGACTTTGGTTAGCTAACAATCTTTCAATCAGCTCCGTTTTCTTGCCCTTAGTCAGGAGGTCCTTATGTTTACAGAGCACTCTTAAACAATCAGCAGTTTTGGCTGCAAGGGACTCTTGACTATAGCTTTCTATAACTGACATGTTAGAGGTTTACTTTTATAGTGCTAAGCTTTGTGGTTAGTTGCACTAAGGTATCTAAAGCACACTAAAATGTATACTTAATACAAATCCCACCGCTGTACACCAGTGTTAGGCAGAAACCTGTGCAGTTCCCTTGGGGACCACTGCAAAAGATTTAAGACTACAGGTATAGCAGTAAACCCACTTGGTAGCAGTCTGCACCACCCAGATTTACCTGGTAGCTGTGGCTGAGCAGTCAGACTTCCCTCAAGAAGAGTTAGGCAGTATGTAAAGTATACACAATATGTACTCAGGCACAATAGCACAAGCAAACACTGACCAGAGCTTGGTTTCAAAAGTATATAGTTATTTATTTATCAAACACACATAAGTTGAAATCACTGTAGCAAAATATAGTAAAAACACTTCAAACACAGTTATAATGAAAGCAGTTTCAACCCTTACTCCTATCTAGACAACTCCAGGTTAACACCACATAATTAAAACAGAGGTGAGCGCTTAACGTTGGATGACACTCTAGTAGGTTAAAGAAGGGAGGGAAAAAGAGCAGAATTAGGATAAACACACCACTCTAAGGTCAAGAACACTTTTGGTAAGCTCAAAGAAGCACAGAGTCACAGGTGAGCAAAAGTCACTAAGCAGGGCCCCCTCTTAGAGCAGACCGAGCGAAAACGTGCCCAAGATCACACAGTTGGTAGGGACTCAGAGTCTTGCAAAAGAGTTCGGAAAAGAGTTAGAGAGGCTCAGAAAGTTTAGCCAAAGTGTCCCAGGCAATCCCAGGATCGAAAGCCGAGGGCTAAAACTACCTCGTACAGTCGGTGGCAAGGGAAGCCAGGCGGAACACGGTACCTTAAGCGGAAAGGATCCTCCAGCGGGGGCAGTTGTTCCAGGCAGTGGCAGCAAGGCTCGACGTCGGTCAGGGGAGAAGAAGATCTCGCTGAAGAGCAGAAGAAGAAGGTCGTTGCACTGCCCGGGAAGAAACCAGCCGCGGAGTCCTCCGGTTAAAGGGTTGTACCGACTTTCGCGGTTGGGGTAAAAGTGGTGGGGTTCCGGTTGCCGGGGTGCTTGGCACTGGCAAGGCGGCCACGGGATACCTCGAAGAACGGAAAGAAGGTGAAAACTGGTTGTCCCCACCAGTCAAGGGAAGGAGCCACTCCGTTAAGAGTTCTCCTCGGTCGTTGGGAAAAAGTGGTGAGACGGTTCAGCAGGGCTCCACCGGGTGGTGTCGTCGAAGCAGGTCGGCTCAGCTCTTCCCTCGTCGGATTCTTGGTCCTGTGGCGACTTCTGAAGTTCCAGTCCCCAAAGCCCTGCTTTTATGCAGCAAACCCCCATTCACCCAGCCTAGCTATCACTCAAACATGCTAAGTGGTGAGCCGGCCGGCTCACCACTTGGGCCAATCAGGACGGAGTGCGACTTGAGTTACCAAGGTAACTCAGTCCAGGGTGCCTAAATCCCCCTCCACCCCTCCTAAGTACCCCAGACAGAGTGGCACCACTTTGGAGGGCTTCTGTGGAGAAGCCCGCCAAAAGTGGAACAAAGGGCTCCACTTTGGGTCAGAGTTACAGAGGCGAACGCCAACGCCATTTTGGAATCAAGTTTTGGCAAAAAGTCCCAACCGGAGTTATAATAATAAATATATAAACCGGCGGTATGTTTAAGGCTACCGTAAATAAATAATTAAATGTGTTAGCCTAAAACAATGGGAAATCCCATAGGGAAATATTCGCGGTCGAATATAAAAAGTAGTTTCCACTGCCACCAGCCAAAACTCGATCAGGGGGGACGGAGACGTGCCCCCTCGACTAACAGACCCTGGGGCAATCGAATTGCCCCAGCCAGTACGTCCACAATATGATGGTTTGTACTGGTTCTGTTCAGGATTCAAGACTAGCAAAGTCTTTGGTGACTTTACATGCCCTGGGAGACAGTAGTCAGTCCCAGGGTATGGAGTCTATGTTGGGGAGTCCCTAGGACACCCCTGGGTCACGGCACAGAGGGTGCTGTGTAACCCACATCACAAAAATACATGAGGCCCTATGGAGTAAAAGACCCCATAGCCCATTCAACACAAGGTTTAACCAAGAAAACACACTTCAACATGCCCAAGAGTGAGGGTAAAAAGAGTCTCACTCTTGGCAGGAGAAAAAAAGAAACCCCAGAAATCCAGCAAAGCTGCTGGGGGACTCACTAGGTAGGGAAATTCAGCCTAAACAGAGAATTCTCCCTAACAAGCACAAAGAGAGCAATGGGTCATAAAATGTCACTAGGGGGCATCGGAGAAGGACCAGGTGGACAGAATCACAATGTACCTTGTGCTGTAGATGTTCTTGATGCTCGACAGGGTTGAGTCAGTTTCAGGGTGGATTGCTGCTTCTGCAACAGAGTTCAAGGCAGGCGACAGCTGCCGGTATCAGGCGGCAGGCAGTTTGGAGAGCAAAGCTAGACAGACAGCTGCAGGCTGGCACACACAGCAGCACAGCGTCAGGAATCATTTTCTCAGTGGTCAGCGGTTCTGAAGCACTGGTCGAGGCGTCTCCGACGGCTTTAGAGACTGCAGCGTAACAGTCAGCGGTGCAGTAGTTTGCAGCTCGAGGGGCACAACTGGCTTGAAAATGTCCCTTAAGGTGGATGTCGGTAGATGCTTGTCGATGCACTTCTCCTAGCTTCTTCACTGGGCTTGTGTCGTCCTTTACGGTGGATGGCCCAAAGTTGAGGAGAGTGTTGCAGGCAGCTGACTTGTCCTTGGTTTGGTTCAGAGGCACTCTGGCACTTCCCACCTAGGAAGCTTGCTGCAGAGTCTAGCAGGGCATGCTGTGTACTGGCTGGACATCAATTCTGGAGCTGCTGGAGGGTCTTACGGAGTCAGTATCTCCCTCTGATCAATGGGAGATGTTTAGGAGAGTGATATTGCTTCAAATCTCAGAGGTCCTGGCCTTTACTGGTGGAACATATAAGGCAGACTGTACTTTCAGCCAGGGTCCAATGATGAGTTCTTCTTTCTGCTTCATGGGTGAAGTCTTCAGATGATCTGCCAAAAGAGGGGCTCAGCCCTCTTTTAAAGCCAAATTGGCCACAGTGATTGGTGTAGTCTAAGCCAACCTTAAGGAACCAATCCTGGGTCTCCCCCAACAATCTCTGGTATGTGTGAGGTCATAACCAGAGTGCTTTGCAACAGAAAAAGTAAAGGGGTGAAAACATGCAAGTCCACCCCATCTTCCTGTCTGTTGTGGATCAAAGGGTCTCTCTGGTTAATGAAGCTCTCTGCGGTTCCTGATTAAAGCGAGACCAGACTTTCTGGCTCCCCCAAACTACATTATCGTAACTTCTGAATGCAGTCCCCCTGCGGGGATGACTCCTGTAGAGGAGCAGCCGAGTGCCTCTACAGAAAGTCCTGTCCCTATTTTGCCTATATGCTGGAAACCGTAAATTCCCCCAAACCACATTCTCGTAACTTCTGAACAGGGGTCCCCCTTTGAGGATGACTACTGTAGAGGAGCAGCTGAGTGCCTCTACAGGAAGTCATGCCGCTATTTTGCCTTTATGCTGGAAACCGGAAATTGCGACATGTGCAACGCCAGTAATGGTACCTATACCATGAAGAATCTTTGAGACAAGGTATCTGTTGAGAAAGCCCTATGAACAGTATCCTCGAAAAACTGATGGTCTCCTAAGAGAGCTGCCAGAAGATGTGTGTAGATGTGAAAAGGAGAAGCTGGTGACGAAAAGATAAGAGTGACACATTGGAAAGGATGACCAGAGAAGAGAATGATTAGATGATATAGAATTAAGAAGGCTTTCATGTGCAGAATGAAGATGGCATGTGTGAAGAACACTGCAGAAAACACAAGCCGTTTTACAATTGTACAGACGCTGAAAGGCAAGTAGACTAAGTATTCAAAAGGCTGTCTATAAGTAGAAAATAAACCGCAGGTGGTGCCGCCAACATATATGTATATAGAGTTCTGGACATTCGATGATACATTTTAGTAAGCAAGTCTCCATGAAGGATGACGGATTGGAAGCTATGTGTGTCACAGCAAAGAATAGGCTCAAATTAGAAGCAAGACCAAAGAGCCAGTCTGGCTGGATGTCAAAGATTGGAAGCAGCCAAGAACTGGTTATCAGCTGCGAAGAACAGTAAAATGTGAGAAGCCGAGGCATCCCTTGATAAGTTGCAAAGAGAGAACACCATGAGTGCCAAGTTTCTTTATTAGGGACAATTGAATAGCATAATATGAGCACATTCACGGTCTTTGATCACATGAGCCGAGCATGAAAATAGATGAAGAGCATGGTGCACCAGATTGAATATAACTCCCTTATATTCCCAGAGGCGAGAAGCTACTATAAGGCCGAGTTCAAAGACAATGTGAATTGCAGACGGCACGAGTGATGTCAGGCTAATTGGGTGGGGAAATATGGTCAAGTTCACCCACCAGCACCTGGGGTACCAGCTTAATTGCTGCTAGAGCATTGAATGTTCAGGAAGGATACAGCATGCCAACCAATTACAGAAGGCTGTATAACGAGCCTTAAAGTTTAAGAGCCAATGAGGTGTTTTGTTTCTAATTACTGTCGAAGATGACTTGCACTAGGGGAGGGCATAAGTTGCCCACCTGACTATAGAGACCCAATCACGATCCTATCCCATATAGAAAGTTTACTTGGGTCTTCCCCTTGGCCAGCGACAATCTCCCATAGGTTTTCTTAGTTTGCCACGTAGTATGACATCACGTATGACAAACCTTTAGTATAGATATGTTGTTTTTCATGAGATGCTTCGAGAGCATGCTGTGCAACGTCCGTTGTACTCCCTGTTTTAGACAATTGATAATAAAACAGTTATTTGCCAACTTCGTGAGTCAGTCTCATTATTTAGTTTGAGAAGTTATTCTACGTACCATCCATAGTACAACATGCTACCTTGAGTAAAAGGTCCTTGTCACACTCACCTGTGTCTCTGCAGGAGCGATGGATGAGCCTCCCTTGACCCCGAGTTCTCACTTCCCTTGTTTCACCCAGAGGGATACCTGTCAAATACAAGGTGTACACTCAGACCTGAATTCACCCGATTCCCCTGGGCCCTTCCCTTCTCTTTACTATGTGCTCTGATATCCCCTAAGGGCTTGATCTTTAGTAGGATGTGCACTCCATCCTGCATTCGCAGGGGCGCGATTCACTCATGTGATTGATGCCAATGTCTGTAGGCTGAGTTCAGATGCCACACGCTGTTTTATGCCTTCACAGCGAGGCCGAGTGTTCAAGGCGCCAGTTTCTTCACTGGCTAGAAAGTCCTTCCCACAAGTGAACGTTCCGCAAAGAATGTTGAATGTCCAAAATTGTCGTATTGTCTTTGTTTGCCAAGGTATTTTTGTGGGTGAGTAGCGCTGCTTGTAGAAGCTAGCTACTGGTAGGCATGCACAGCGCCTTCAATTCGAGCGTGCCTGGTAATGTCTCTCCCTTTCCCTTGCAGGAGTGTAATGCTCACCTGACTCCCACGGAGGCGCTGGTCTAGTCTGGGTTGCTGTGGCCTCTTCGAGCGTGATGCGCAGAACTCGGAACACCGACTGAACAGGACCCTTAAATCTTGCTTGTCTGGCCCGTAGGAATATCCTTCTGCAGATGAGAAAGGGGATTAACAGTCTGCAGAATAGTGTGCTTGCTCCCCCCTTCCCCCCTTCGTTCTGCTCCAACTTCCTCCAAAATCCCCGGTTGATGCTCACCTTATGGTTTGAAAGGATGAACTCTCCATCCTGCTTCTGGTGCAGGGGCGCGTGTTAGTCCAGTTACTTCACTGGTTTTCAGAATGGCGCTGGCAAAATCCACTTGACTTTTCCGAGCGGAATGTCGTAAGTATGAAGATTACAAAAGTTCAAGTGTTGAGCCTCCTTTTCTGTTGCCTTCCTAACCTGTGATCTGTCCTTTATTTCAGGTGCAGAATGAAGGCGATGCGTTGAGGGATTGACTTGCCGATGGTAAACTCAGGTGAGTTAGCGATGGGGGCGATCCCTCTTAATGTCTTTATATTCCTCCAGTAATGTCTTTTGTCCTTTCCCCATAGGGGCCGGGGTGCGGTACCTGCCAACGTAGCGGCGCCGACCCGAAATGAGGAATGATCCACCAACAGTAGACCGGTAAGTGTTATGGCGGAAAATTAGGCTTTCCTCATATGTTCCTTCTGCTCACCTTTTGTCTCTTCTTCTCTCCCCTAGGCGCAGAGATGTGGCGACCGTTGCAGACAGTCGCGGTGGAGCCAGAAGAACTCCCGAGGACAGGTGAGTGAAGCGCGGCGCTGCAGCGAGCAACGCAGTGCTTTTAAATGAAAATCTTTTCTCAGGAACGCTGGCGTGAAGGTTCCGGCTTCTCTTCTTTCCTTACAGGTTTTCCAGGATCGAGGCGGGTGTTGCTGGAGACCAGATGCAGGAGCAGACACGGTGAGCGTTCAGCTGCTTGGATGCAGAACAACGCGAAGCGTGAGCTACTGTTTAGGCGTGGCTTAAATAAGCCCCCAAAGTAGTTCCAGGTAAGTATCCTTCCCTGGCCACGCCCGAGTGGCAAAATAGTCCCAATGAAAAAATAGTCCCCTTCAGGTCTCAGGGAGGCCTGAATCTTGCAGCATGGTCTGCATCAGGTAAGCGCACAAAACACCTTCCTTTATGAGCCTGGCGCCTATGGCGCCAGGACTGATTTCCAACATGAGCCTGGCGCCAACGGCGCCAGGACAGAGTCCAAAGAGCCCCTATAAGGGGCCGCTGGGCTTTTACCCGGGGGCATGATGCCTGCTCCCGGGGGTGCTGGGCCTGGCCTGGTGCTCCGGGGGTAGGCATCATGACAAGGAGAAATTATGTGGTATTAGCGCCTCGAGTCCAGGTTCAGCGCTACTGGAGACTTGGTGGTCTGGTAAGTATGCACGGAGGCTTGGGTAAGTAGAGCGCAGTGAAATAAGTCTCTGCGTTATTGGGGCGAGTGCAATGAATAATGTCTCTTCTTTCTTTTGCAGGGGTTTGTGCGTTGTACAACTGACCTGGATTCCAGTGTCGCGGGAGGATTCGGTTAGTATGCACAGCGTGACTGATGTCCGCGTGTTCTTCTTTGTTCTTACAGGTGCCGGTGTAGAAGTCTCCTCTTGACCGGAGATAGCTGCAGCGTGGAGTAAGAACGGAGGTTCCTCCAGAGCAGGTAAGCAGAAGCAGAATGATCCAGAGCGGGTAAGCAGAAGCAGGATGATCCAGAGCAGGTAAGCAGAAGCAGGATGATCCAGAGCAGGTAAGCAGAAGCAGGATGATCCAGAGCAGGTATGCAGAAGCTGACTGATCCAGAGCACGGCAAGTGTGTTGCTGAAACAGCTCACAGTAAGCAACACAAAGCACTGGAAGAATCTTGGGTGTGGCTTATATAGCCAGCCACACCCAAACACTAGAGAGCTCATGAATTGTCATGCACTTCCTGTTTGGCAACAGGAAGTGGTAATCAGGAAGTTGCTAAAAACACTAGGAAGGAATTAAAGGAGGGATTTGCTATAGGATCTTTGTGTGCTTATGCCAGGCCTGCCAAGCCTCCACCCAGGCTGCCCCAACTACCTGCCTGATACCCATGACAGTCCTCTAGCGTTCATGTGGTAGCATGTTGGATGGTTAAAGTAAATACCCATCGACCTATAGACTCCAGTGCTTCGGACGATCGAGTGTCCTTCGCCATCTAGCCGTAAGATCGCAAGGTTTCCTGTGGAGAGCGGTTGATATAGAATTCTTGCAAGAAAATCGATACAGGTGGGACGGGTCCCTCTTTGACGAAATCCCTCCTGGTTTCCACAGGCACATTACGGACTGGTTCAAGGGAATTTCAGAAGTCATTCTACACTTCAGTCAAAGTAATCTAGGCTACGCAGAGGATAGACCCCTGTGAGATAATGACTTAAACCCCTATCAGGGTATATTTAGGGGCAGAGATAAGGAAAAAGCGCTGACAATTAATATGAAGAGTGTAAAGAAAATCAAGAGAAGGTTGAGAAAATATAACATCTAGCTAGAGAAGTTGTTGGTACCAACTTAAAGCTAGATTGAGACTATTGGACAGTAGAGCGTTTGAGCAGCGATTTGTTGGAGCACGCTCATATTTGTTGTGTTTACATTTTTTGGAAAGCACCAGTAAGTATTGAAAGTCAATTGAGACTTGTCACAATGGAAGATGTTACTCCTTTGATGCACTTGTGTAAAATCCTGCCAAAGCACATGCCTAAACTCAAACAGTATAGTGCGGAATGGGTGAAAGGCACGGCAGATAAGATGCTCGTGCCGTGACTACAAGGGGAATCTTTGGCAAAAGCGGTATTGCAACACATGACCACATACTTGCACGCTGCATACATGAGAAATATATTAGAGAAGAGGTTAGCTATTCTAGAGATTTGGAAGATGTACCAGGAAAAGAGAGAGGGTCCGCCACCTGAGAATTGGATGCTTAATCAGTGTAAAGAGGAAGGTGTCGAGTCTTCTGCTCCCCTTGCCTTGCTTGAAGTAAAAAGCGTTAATACAGAAAGCGCAGGATTGTATTCCTTAAATGAACTGAAAGTGGCGACAAGGTATAGTAATCCAATATACGAACCGCCTGCTTATAGCAGTGACAATAGTCCAGTGGAGACAAAGAGAAAAGAGGAGACCTTTAAGGTCTTACAAAATAGGGAAGAGAAAGGTGAGCGATCAAACCTATTGACAGATATAGAACGAGAAATTAAGAGATGGAAAGGAGAAAAAGATAAAGCTGACGAGGTAACCCTCATACAGAACAAATGGATGGGAGGACAGATATTGCTTAAGCTAGATGGAACAGGTATCGAGGAAGTTAGACAAAGGGAAGATCGAGATAAGTAAGATATGAAAGATGGAACGAGAAAAGAGATTAAAAGAAGATGAGCAGAAAAGGAAGCACCAACAGCGGCGAGAACAGCTTTATCAGGAGGAGCAACAAAGGAAAGAAGAAAGGGCAGAGGAACAAAGAAAGTATGATAACACACAGCAACGGAAGAACGGGATACACAGGACAGAAAGAGAGAAGAAGAGGAAGCACAGAAATTAAGAGATAAGAGGATACAGAGACGAAAGGAAGAAGAAGAAAGAAGAGCAGGGGAAAGGAGAGAAGTGAGAAAGGAAGAAGAGTTAGGTGGGAAGCAAGAAAGCAGAGAGAAGTAGTTGAAGAATTAGAATGAAAAAGGAGACAGCGAGAACGCGAGATTGATCGCATTGAGAATTAATTAATGGAGCCAAGTCCAGTTCCTACCGTTACAGGGTGCAACATCAGGACCATCTAAAGTTACATTAGATGAGGATTTCCATATAGGGAGCATCGGAGATAGGATCGATAAAGCCTATCAAGATTTAAGAGAAAGAGGTAAATCGAAAAGCCGAGGAAGGGGAGATCGATTTATAATCTCCCAATCACAAGGTGAAGAGGGAAGCTCATTTGGTTCTGAGCATAGGGCTCTGTCTTTAAGTAGGGTAACCTTAGACAAGGGTGGAAGAGAGGAGAGACATACTAGTTGGGGACTAGACATTTCAGATGAAGAGAGAGAATCCTTCAGTGGGGAGGGAAGGAGCACGTGTGCCCCAGAGGGAGGCTTACAGGCAGAAAAGGGAGTAAGATGGTCTGATTTAGAACAACCTAAAGATACGACACCAGATCCTATAGCATGTCCAGAGCAGCCTAAAGGACGATCATATAGCAAAAGGGGAGAATTGCTGCCATATGTAAACCGGTTAAGGTCCCTGCCAGAAAGAAGGCGGTCAGGAAGTATTGTTCCTACCATGGATAGATAGACGATGGGAGCGGATTGTGGAATAGGATTTATACAGTTTTCCCTAGTGGAGAAGGGGGGGGCGAGACCACAGTATATTCCATGGCCACAGATGGACAAGGATAATTTAAGGTGCAAACTCACCATCTTAAGGGCGGGTGCGGGAAAATGGATGAGTTAGAAAAAATGACCGGATTAAGTACCTTGGCAATAGGGGCTATCAAGGGTCTCTCCAAGCAGCTATTCGTGGGGAAAGAGCAGATGACATTTGAACGAGAGCAGGTTATTCGAGTGTCATAGCACAAAGGATGGTGCACGATGGAGCACCATTTAATAACTGTAGGGCAGATGTTTGGAGAGCCCTTAGAGTACACTATCCTGATGTATCAGATATGGGTGTGATTATGACACGAAAAATAAAGGAAGATGAAGATCCCCTTGCTTATATTCAAGACATTCAAGAGCGCTGGTCTCTTGAAATGCGTGAGCTGTGGAGTAAAACAGTGGCTGTATTTTACCACATTTTGTGTCAGGGATTGCCTCAGCTGGTACAAAGACAACTTAAGAAGTTAGTGGGAATGGAAGCAAAACCGTGGCCTGAAATACAGTTGACTATAGTGCATCACTGTCGGCTGTTACAGGAGAAGAATAGAAAGAAAGACAATGATAGAAAAATTGAGGAAGCTAAGTTAGTCCAGAAAAAACTGTCAAAATACGCCATAGAAGGGGCAGTACTGACAAGCGGTGGATTCATTGAAGGTGACTAATCAGCGCCCGATGAAACAAGGAGGAAGTGGGTTTATACCACAAGGTAGAGGCATGGGTTATAGAGGAAGGGGTGGATTTCAAAACACTCAAAGTGGGCTTCAGAATGAGCAGAATGAGAATCAGAATGTGCAAGGAGGATTTAATCAAAGAGGGCTAATTAGACGAAACCCTCCTATATGTTGGACGTGTGGAATGACAGGACACATTGCGCACAAATGTGGGAGCCAAGGATATGTACGAAATGGTCAATACCCAGGAGGGGGGGACAGCTTATCCTCCAGCAAATAGCTCACAGGATTTGCCCGGGATCAGACAGTGTATCGGCCAGAAGCACCACAACAGGTACAGCAACCGCAGCAATTACAGCAAGAATCATTGAATCCACTGCAAGGGCAGTCGCAGCACGCCCCCATGCAGACACAACCGAATGCAAATACAGGACAGTTATTGGCACCCAGTATAGGGGGTGTCACAGTGGTAGGAGGGAATCCTTTTACAGGTACAGGGTATGTATGTATCCACAATAGGACGGCTCACAGGGCAACTTGATGTGTTCAGTACTATCCGTGACACCAGACCCCCAAGAGGAACCAAGGGTTGATGTGACGATAGGAGGCAAATCCTTTTAATTTTTAGTTGACGCTGGGGCAAATCATTTGTGTATACGAGAGGGAAAATACTGATTGTCGGGAAATGCCATGAATGCTCAGGGATACTCTGGAGCTACAAGTCGAATTGCTTTTACTGACGAATTACCAATCTTTATAGGAGAATGTAATATGTCTGTTCCATTATTGTATTCACGGCAGACACCAGTTAATATTCTGAGAAGAGACTTGATGACAAAACTTAATATGATGTTTTCTTTTACTGATGAAGGTATAGTGTACTCCACTCCTGGGATACACTATATGAATGTGGGTGAGTTTATATTAGCATTTACAGGGCAAATGGTTCTGCGAGAGGTGATGATGGAGCCCGAAATTTTCCTTTATGGGGTGAGCATTCTGTTAACATGGCTACCTGGATAAGTGGGAAGGACTATGAGGATACCTAATGGATTTCTGTTTAGACCACAGGTACCTATGGATGAGGAGAGTGGACAGACTATTCCCACAGAATTAGATGCAGCCATAGTATGAGAGGAAATGGTAATGCTTGAAGGCACAGATGATGAGGGTAGACCATGGAGAACAGTAATTGCCATTGGGGAAGAGCACAGATTGACTTGCGTCACTGACGATGACATGTTTAGAGATGATCCATCAGACAATGAAGTGGTGTTCTTTATGAGCATTATGTATTGGGTCAGAATAGAGAAAAGGGGGATCCTGCAGCGCGTGGCAATAATGCGACAGCGTCCAGCATTTTTTGTGTGAAGATTTGGAAAAGGTGCCAAGTGTTTTAGGGACTACAAGTCCCTATGACATAGGCCTATTAAAAGGAGTGGGAGAGGTTAGGATAAAACTGAAAACCAGGAGCAATTTTACCTCGAGTGAGGCAATACCCAATGTTTCGAGAGGCAGATGAGGGCATTTTTGAGACTATCTCAGCATTGATGAAGCAAGGCATTCTGGTACCGTCCCGCAGTGTACCCTGTGAAGAAGAAGTGCAAATTAGTGACAGGAAGACGAATGAGAATGCCTTTGACTCCTCCATCGAGGAGAAGTGATACCCAGAGTTCTGCAAAACTGTTAGGAAATTAATGAAATGAGTACTTAACATGTTTGACCGCTAGTATCTCTGCCATTTCAGACCACTCAAGTGGCAGGGGGGGTTTGATCTCAGAACACAGAACACAGATGAAAACGATTCAGCAGCCAGAGTTTCTAAACTATTATCAGCACCCAGGTTGTTTATTGGTGAGACAGTGCTGATCGGGAACTTTACTAGAAAGTAGCACGAACCTAGATCTGTTGGCCCTTTTATCATGGAAGACATTACTCCCTCTGCAGTAAAGGTTCAAGGCAGAAGAGCCTGGTCCATTTTAGTGATGTTAAAACTTGCACTGGAGGGGCTGAAGCACCCCTAGCAATCAATTCAGAAGCAAGACAAGAAGAAGAATTTCAGCACGTGGAGACTCGATCGATGACGAGGAAGAAGGACGATAAACCAACTGACTAATCGATAAGTGCAGATTTGCACTTGGACTGTGTCCCTCACGAACAGTCCTTATAGATATTATAGCAGGCATGCAAATCCATTTCTTGAGCCACAAAGTTCTTTGAAAATTAACTTTAGACAGTTGTTGACATATTGTGGATATGATTGAACAGCAACATTTGATAAGAAATTGGAAGCGTGAACAATATACTGATTCTTTTCGTACAATGCAATTGTTTGGTTGAATCTATGGTTTTGACAAACCACGATGCCCATAGGATCCTACTTATTGTTTTCATATTTATTCTTAGAGCTTATCCTGCTCTTGTTGGGCATAGTGTCAACATACCTACTTTTCTGCATGATCCTAAAAAAATGTCCCTTCGATAAGGAGGCTGCTTACAGCAATAATTGAAAAGATTCTGCAGCTACCTGATTTACCTGAACTGCCTGATTAAAAAGGTATTCACCTTCCTTAAAGTAGTATACAGGCATGATGAGGAATCTTGAAAATGACACGATTTCAGAGAATGAGCAAACTCAAGAAATACCAGAGTGGCACAAATGGTGTCGATTAATATTCTGGTGCATCTTTGTTTTCCTGTTTCTCCTGGTCCACACTCTTTACTTTATTGGTCAAGGAACAGTGGAAACTCTTTTGATTCTCCCTACTCTAGGAACGTGTGCAGATTTTCCCATTCCAGATGAACCTAGGTCTTGAGTGCTTTCTGCCCAGAGCAGAGCTGCTTTAGAGTTGTTTCCATCGGCTGCAACACTTTTGTTGGGAAGTCACAAGAGAAATGCAGAAGACGATGATAATGGGATTAACACATATTTAGACAGTAAAGCACATTTGGGTAATAACATGAGGTATCAGCACATGAAAAAGGTGGGTGAAAGAAATTCTAAGGAGGGTTGCTACGTATGCTCTCTCGCACCTTATGCCATTAGTAGTGGCTGAACTTTGATTCCCAGAGAAGTACCAGAGTATGATAGAGGATGTCTTGTCCACCCTGCTGCATGCATTACATGAAGACAATTGGACCACCCTGCGATGGAGATCAAAATGGTTGTTCCGATTCCAAGATGATTATATTAAGACTACACAAATGGAAAAGGAGCCTGCATGGAAGAGCAAGATGCTCACAAGGCGAGCGGCTGATCTTCAGGCCCTTGTATCCTTTGTTAGAACCACATGCGGTGTGGCCCCGGAGGCCGACCTCTCTGTGCTATCCCGCTCATTGCGAGAAGCAGCTGATGAGGTGGCTTCCTTAAGGTATATTTACCGCAAAGGCTTCCGTCCAAACCCTGGTTTTCCGAACAGCTTACATCAGCCCGTCTTCAGCTAAGACG
Organism: Ambystoma mexicanum; assembly: GCF_040938575.1. Lineage (NCBI taxonomy): Eukaryota > Metazoa > Chordata > Amphibia > Caudata > Ambystomatidae > Ambystoma > Ambystoma mexicanum. Next base: position 606,194,695 of record NC_090934.1, on the reverse strand, counting down.
GACTGAACGGAAATGATGTAAAGCTTATGACCCCTGTCTTCAGATCCCAATACAAAGCCTATACAGCTACCTATTCCGCAACTATTGTGGCCGCGAAGAAATCTTATTTGGCAAAGAAAATCGAGCTAGCCCTTTGTAAGCCCAGAGCACTATTTTCCGTGGTGAAATCACTGACATCTACAAGTGATCTGGTGCCTATGGTGAATCCATCCCAGGAACTCTGCGACTCTCTGGCTCAGTATTTTACTACTAAAATTGTGACCATTCGAGCCAGTATATCATCAGCAGTGATGGCATCTGCCCATGTGAGGGAACCGCCAGTCTCAAATCGCCTGGCTGCACCCGCAGTATGCCTAAATTTGCAGTCTGAAAGCTCTACCGCAATCCACCAACTTAAGTCATCAGCTCTGTCCGATTCAGTACCTCTGGCAGTAATGAAGGATATTTCCCCAGATCGTCTGAGTGAGATCACAGTGGCTATTAATAATTCCTGAAAGATGGGCATCATCCCTCAGAAACTGAAGGTTGCGACAGTGATTCCCCTTCTAAAAAAGCCTTAGCTAGACCCTACACTTCCCGTCCTATTTCACTCTTAAATATTTTTATGAAACTCTTGGGAGTCCCTGATATCACCTTTACTGTCATCCTTTATGCAGTCCTCTGAACTTTTTGATCCCGCTCAGTCGGGCTTTAGGCCTGGTCATGGAACAGAGAGTGTTTTGGTGTCGATTCAGGTTGATGTGGCTAGGCTGGTTGATGCAGGGGGGGGGTTGGTGCTCTGATTTTACTCGATATTTCCGTGGCTTTTGATACCGTGGACCACCCTACCCTGTAGGCCCGCTTAGCTGAGCCGGGAATCTCTGGTCAAGTATTGCCCTGGTTTGTCTCTTTTCTAGCTGACAGAACCCACATACTCTCACTCCCCCCTTTTTTCTCATATCATTGCACACCTGGTTGGGGGGTTCTGCATATCTATATCTGGCCATTGGTGTGTCTCATCCGCTCTTTCGGCATTTGGTACTAATCATATGCAGATGACACTCAGATGCTGATTCATTTAGATCTTGAGCAGGCTGAGGTGTCATCATGCTTGCATCAGTGCCTATCAGCTGTGGAAGACTGGATGAACCACAATTGGCTAAAGATAAATGGAGACAAGACGGAGGTGTTGGTGGTGGGCTTTCCCCCTGATCCTACACTATGGGTGTCTTCTTTTTGGTCTTCTTCTCTTGGCCCTCTCCCTGACCCGGCTGTTACAGTAAAGGATCTAGGAGTGGTCATCTCCTCCACTCTTTCCATGGATGTGCAGGTGTCGGCCGTGTGCAAATCTGCTCATTTTCATCTGAAGATACTGAGAAAGGTACTCCCCCTCTTACGTCAAAATCTTAGGCCACCCGTGGTGGCGGCCTTGGTCCTGAGTCGCCTGGACTATTGCAACACACTTTATCTAGCCCAGCCTAAGGGCACTATCCAGAGGCTTCAGTACCTGCAAAATTTGGCTGCACGAGTGGCAATTGGATCCCCGTAAGGGGCACATATCTCGTCAGTTTTGCGCTCCCTGCACTGGCTGCCTGTTGCCCAACTTATTAAGTTTGAGGTACTCTGCCTGGTCCACCAGGCCATGCACGATCTAGGCTCTGAATATTTGCGGGCTTAAATTTACCCGATATTTCCCCAATCGGACACTACGATCAGCTTCGGCTGTCCTGCTCTCTGTGCCAACTTTCCACTGTTCTCAAATTGGAGGCCAGGCCTTTTCGGTGGCTGCTGCCCAATTATGGAATGACCTGCCACTTCCACTAAAAAAACCTGCCCAACCATTTTGCGTTCAGAAAGGCCCTGAAGACCCACCTGTTTTAGATGGTATTACCAGATTGTTCTTCCTCCCTCTGTGATACCTTTGGGTGACCGTGCACTTTACAAGTGTTCTTAACATAACATAACATCACATAACACATAACCTAGGGCAGGACAGGATGATGAAGTAGCCATAACAGAAATTAAGAGAATGGACTGTCCGGTTAAAAATGAGCGGGCTAGAGAGACCACTAGGGGGCACAGAAGGCAATGGCTGCCTGACGCACAGCTCCGAGCCCTGTGGGGTAACAAGAGATGATTAAGAGCTGATCCCGAACGAAAAAAGAATAAGAATGACTATTTTTGTGTGTCGGAAACGTGTGGGAATGAGAAGCTGTCCAGCCGGAGGGTGAAATTCTGGCGTTTAGCAGCATACTTGAGGCTGGCCCATCCCCCCGCAGTGCACCAAAAAATGGCAGACGGCTGGAATGGAAGAAGCGCCCAACCGCGTTGTGCACTGGTGAGTGGATATAGGGGCTGAGGGTAACTGAAGAGATCCGAAGCAACCTGCCGGAGCCTGGAGGCAAGCTGCAGAAAGCACTCGCCGGCAAAACTAAGGAGCTGACATCACCAGCAGATAAAGCTGTGATAACAGCGAGGAGAATACCAGAGCTTGTGAAACGAACAGAGCGAGGGAAAGGATCAGGAGGAAGTCCCCAGACCGGGCAGCCAACGCGAAAGAGAAGAGAACCCTGATGCTGCACGAAAGAGCACCGGAGAAAGGAGAGGCCTTGCGGCTATGGGAGAAGCAGTGAGGAGAGGGAGATGTATGGGAGGCACACGGCAGTGACTGTGAGGAGGTAGAAGCCTGAGGAATCACTGGCTTCTGCGGCGGGGAGACACTAACAAGCACGGAAAGGAGTTGTGTTCGAGGAGGTGCCAAGACAAGGGTGAACCCGTGGATCTACCTGTCACTGTGCGGTGCAGTTATCAGAAAGGGCCCAGGAGAGGCCTGCCACACCGAGAGACCCTGCGCGCTGGGGCTGCACAATGCAAACCCTCGACCGGCTGGAAGGCTCCAACAGCAAAGTGCCCTGGAGAACCCCCGGAGAGGAATCACACAGGTCCTGAGGCAGTCATTATACACAGGGGAGCAGAGGAAGCTAATCTCCCAGCAGGGTGCGTGAACTTGGGGGCCCAAGGAAAAGAGTGGATCCCTTGTAAGGGTGGCAGAGACACCGCACCCCAAGTGATCTCCCGGTCAAACGGAGAGCCGAGGAGCAGGATCCCAACCCTCCATTAAGGCAACTCCCATATGAAGAGATGAGGCATTGAGCACGGGCTAAGGCCCCAGGAGGGGAAACTAAGAAGCCACAAGAGAGCCAGAGAAGCCCGAGGCGCATACAAGGAGTAATACAAAGGGCTGGGCTGAGGGGCCTTTAACTGCCGGATCCACGTTTGCATACATGGCAAGAGGTGAGGGAGTCGAGCCAGCTGAGGAGAACACGGCCGCCCCCGCGAAGAGGAACAGCCGAGGAACGGGAGAGAATAAATCAGAGAGCACTCCGCAAGGAGGGACAAAACCCCCTGTGGGAGAGGAGTCGGGTAGCAGATGTAATTGCCTCCCAGGACAAGCACAGGGGACAGGTCAAGGTGAGCTGCCCACTACGCTGCAGGCGCTTCTCCCTACTACTAGTAAGGCCAAAATTCCCACAGAGCTGCCACAAACAAGTTACCCTAAAGCAGCGGCACCCAGCAATGAGGCTTGGGCCCGACCGATAAAGAAAGGAAGCCCAGAAACTAATGCCCAGCCATCAAGAACCCAAAGCAGTACCTCGGAAACAAATGCCCTGGATGTCAGCATCAAGTGACAAGTTGGCAATGGCCGCGCCCACCACCAAGGACGACACCACAGGGATCATGGCGGAAAATAAGGCACTCCGGTTAAACATCTAGACATCAATCACGGAAATAAGTGGGTAGGTGGAACAAATAGAAGGGAAAGTGGAGAACCTAGAGAACAACCAGCTCAATGTGGACTTGCTTGAAATGAAGCTGCACGCCAGAATGACAGACATTGAATTACGAGAGAAAGAAATGGCGCGCAAGATGGACGACATGGAAAACAGGGAAAGGAGGCCCAACCTGCGAATCCTAGGGCTCGCTGAGAGAGACGTGAGACTCTGCAGCAGGTGGAAAGAAAAGTGCAGGACATAATAGACTTCCTGTTTGAGGATAAGGCAGAAAAAGTGCTGACAATCGAAAGAGCCCACAGGGGGGCAGAGCTTTCGGAGGGGCCCCTCGCTCGATTGTGGTTAAATTCCTGAAATATAAAGAGAAGTCAGGAATCCTTATCAAGGCGAAGCAGAAACAGGACATTGAATTCCAGGGTTCCAAAATTAAACATTTTCAGGACCTCCCAAGTTTCACTCTGGCAAGAAGAAGGGCTTGCAGGCCACTCACAATGTGGCTCACGCAGCAGGCAATTTGATACAGGGGCTATACGTTCGACCTAACATTTGAATACAAAGGGGAGGACTACAGAGTCACCACGTCGGAAGAAGCCAAACAAGTTCTGAGCAGTCTAACAGATCAGTTGGACACAAGAGGTCCTGAGGGCCCACAAGCAGTCACCCGCTCGCAGATGGTGGATCAAGGAGGTACAGTCCGCAGGCAAAGAAGGGCTAAACTGGGAAGGAAATACTTCAAGCCGAATCTTGTCTCACCACCGAGAGAAGGTAGGGGAGAAGGGAGCACATAGGACATTTAAACACGATCACCAAAATCAACACTCGAACATATAAAGTGAAACATGAAATTCGAAGGTGTAATGGCTATGGGTCAGCCAATAGATGCCCCGGGGGGGCGGGGGGGTCAGTGTTTCAACCCGGGTGGCCCTCAATCCTAGGAGGCCATCTCAAACCAGGGGACCTGAGCCCATCGTTGGGGCTGTGGTTCTGTTTATGGGGTAAGTTATCATTAAAGTAATGGGAGGGGGGTGAGGGGAAGCAAACGGAACAGCAAATTCAAACGGGAGATAGGGAGAGCAAAGGGCCGCCAGCATCAGTGAGGCAGGAGGGAGCCCTACCACCTATCACAATGGGATCCAGCTTAGTGGGAACAGAGAGTACCATCACACGGTCTGGGAGATCCAGGTTAAAGGTGGGAACTCTAAATGTGAAGGGGCTCAACTCGCCAAACCAAGAGATCCCTACTGGTAAGAGAATTTGAAAGAGCAGAACTAGGTATCCTTTTTATATGGGAGACCAGGCTTAGGGCGGGAAAAGAAAGACCCTTGAGGGGAAGAATGGTGGGACAAACATTCTGGGCATCAGGGGAACAAAAGAAGGGAGAAGTGGGAGTCCTCCTGAGCAAGCGGCTCAGGTTGGAAAACCTACTAATTGAACAGTCCGCGGAAGGCAGACGCCTAATAATCCGGCGTGAATGCGAGTCCTCTCGCATCGCACTAGTTGGAGTGTATACGCCGAATCAAGGGCACCGTCCTTTCAACGAGGCTGCCCTAGCATCCCTCAGGGGGAATGGAGAAGATTTGGTCATGGTGGGGGGGGGGGGGGGGGTACTTTAACACCTAGGCGAATCCCCAAATGGACAGACAGCAGACAAGGGTAAGGAACAAGAGTGCCTCGAGGGATGAGGCCAGTAGATTTGTGGCCACGCTAGAGGAGGAGCAGTTGGTAGATGTTTGGAGGTCCTGCAACTCGGGGAAAAGGGGATACACATTCAAATCAGAGGTGCACTGCACCTTCACAAGGATTGTTTATTTGCTGATCGACAAAGAAAACAGATCCAGGGTACATGACAGTACAATACGCCCAGTAGTATGTTCAGACCATGACATTGTCACCACAGCCTTAGAACTAGAGGGGATTTGCCATAGAGAAACCAGGTGGAGATGTAACGATACCCTGTGGCGGGAAAAAATATATGCGCAGGAACTGCCCCCCTCCCAGCTCTCCTTCTCTCCACATGCCCGTAATCTTGGTCTCCATATTGACCCTCTCCTCTCTCTATCTCACCACATTTCTCTTACTGCCAAGTCTTGTCGCTTTCACCTCTACAACATCCGTAAAATCTGAACCCTCCTTACCTTTCATGCTACTAAACTTTTAATTACCTCCCTTCTCTTCTCCAGAATCTTCTATTGTTCCTCCCTTCTCTTTGGACTCCCCTCTTCTCACCTCGCACCACTCAAATCCATCTACCACTCAGCCATCCGCTCCCTCTGCCTTCTCTCACCTCTTGATTCTATCTCCTCTTCTCTCACCTCTTTAGGCCAGCTCTCTTTTCACTCCCAGCTCAAATTCAAGTTTCTCTGTCTTGTTTTCAAATCCCTCTATGGTCTTGCCCCCCCCCACCGCACCTCCCTTTCTATACCCCTTCTCGCTCTCTCCGCTCTGCTAATCTCTTCCTACTCTCTCCTCCACCTCCTCCCTGTGCCCCCTCCCACTTCCGATCTTTCCAACTCCTTGCTCCCTTCCGTTGGAACCTCCTCCCCCTTCACATCCGCTCTTCCCCTTCCTTTCGCTCTTCTCTCAAATCTTATCTTTTCAACTCACCTCCCTAACACCCTTCGTTTCCTCTGGCTCTTCCCCCTCCCCCCCTTTCCTCACCTCCTACCACTACTCTCCCTATCCCGCCCTGCCTCCTTCCCCCCACTCCCTCCTCTCTTCTAGTCCTGCTCTTCTCTCCTCTTCCTCTCACACTTATACATTCCCTCTTACTCCTGATCTTACCCCCACTAACATCTCCCTTTCCCTCTCTCTCCTCTGCCCCTCCATACTCCCTCCTCACCTCTGCATTATTGTAAATTGTTCTTTACACTGTTTTCAAGTTATGATTCAATTTCTATATTAGGCTTGATGTATTTTGCGTGTTCTCATGTAAAGCACTTTGGATTAAAGGGCTATATAAATTCAATGAAATACAAATACAATATAAGAGTATTTTCAAATTAATAACAATGGGGAGGTTGATGTGAACACGGTATGGGAGGTGGGTAAAGCGGTATGGAGGGGCCACCTCATAAGAGAAGGTTCAAGGGGCAAGAGGGAACATAAAATTCTGGAAGATAAATTAAGGGGTGAAATCATAGAACTAGCGAGGAGGCTCCATGGCCAAGTCATGTATCGTGAGGAACACCTTACAACCCTCAAAATAAAACAGGAGGAACTGAAGGCCCTGGGGATGGGAGATGTCCTAAGAAAGCTAAAGTTCTTGAAGCAGACCTTTTATGAAAAGGGGGATAAGGCGGATAAAATGTTGGCTGCCAGACTCAGGGCCCAAAGAGCAGACAGATGTGTTGAAGCTGGTGGGGAGCTGGTGCGATCTCCAGCAGAAATAATTGAACAATTTGATAAGTTCTATGGCAACCTCTACGCCACCGAGGTGGTCAGGGTGGTTAAAGAGATGGATGAATATATAGAGGCAGCAGGCTGGACTCGTCTCAAAGACATTGAGCAGGCCCTCCTGGACGCAGACATCACGGCAAATAAAGATGAGGCAGCTATAAAGAGGCTGCCGCCAGGAGGGGCTTCTGGGGAAGATGGGTTCACCATGGGTTTCTACAAACATTTTGCAGACAGCCTCTGCGCCCATTTATCTACTTTGTTCAACCACATAAGGGAGCCGGGCCGGGCCAGGCCCCACCATCATTCTCAAAGGCAAACATAGTAGTGATCCCCAGGGCAGGAAGCGACCCCGCAAGCTGCAATTCGTACAGACCGATATCGCTCCTGAATGCTGATGCGAAAGTATACACCAGAGTTCTTGGCACTCGCATGGAGGACATTATGCCCTGCCTCGTGCATGCGGACTAGGTGGGCTTCATAAAGGACAGGCAGGGAGCAGACACCATGAGAAAGACCCTGGACATAATGGAGCACACCGGAGGAATCGAAGGAAACCATGCCCTCCTCAGCATGGACTCCAAAAAAGCATTTGACAGGGTGGAATGGGAGTTCTTATGGACCGTGCTGAGGAACATGGTATTCGGGGAGACTCATATACAAGGGATCCAGGCCCTGTATAGGAATCCAAGGGGAAGGGTCGTGGTGAACAACAAAATCTCCGGGGAGAGCGTCCTAACTAGGGGAACTAGGCAGGGATGCCCCCTCTCACCGCTTCTATATGCCCTATCCATGGAACCATTAGGCAACAATATTAGAAAAGATAGGGCAATTAGAGGAATAACTATATGAGAGGTGGAGTACAAACTGGCGATGCTTGCAGACGATATTGTCCTATATGTTATGTTATGTTACTTTGCATTTATATAGCGCCTTATATACCATTGGTATGGTCTGAAGGCGCTGGTAGGTTGAACGCCCTTGGGAACCGAAGTTCAAGTCAGTAGAGAGAGTAGAGAGAGTCAAAGGTGCGTGTGAGCACCGGATATGTGTGCAGCTGGTGTGGCATTCGTGTCATAGCTGCTTCTTAGCGGTAGGTATGGTGGTTGGGAGGTCGATAGTATGTGTTCGTTCTGGCGAGAATTATCCAGACCGATCATGGCTGCGTTACGCCTGAGGAGAACGCCTGGCTGGGGGGTGTGTAACCAGCAGTGTTTAGTTAGAGTGATGGGGAGTATGAGGCAGATGTTGTTATGAGAACAGCTATACCGAATGGTGTCGTAGTATCGCTGTGTTCTATTTGAGTGGTGGTGTAAAGAAGAGAGTAAGCGTGGGGATGTGAGTATGGTGGTTTACTGAAGGTGCTTGAGATCTCGCCCACTCCAATACTTCCATGAACTTCATCCGTTCCATGTACTCCAACTGTTCCATGCATTACGACCGTTTCAAGCACTCAGACCATTCCTTTCAGTGTTCTTTCAGACATTCCATGCCCTCCAAACCATTTCATGTACGTCCCGCCATTCTGTGCACTCCAACCCGTTCCATGCACTCCAACCATTTTATGCCCTCTGCCATTTTATGCACTACTCCCGTCATTCGTTCTAGCCACGTTATCCTTTGTCCATGCATCATCCATACACATAAGTCATCTTCGTACTGATCCTTTCATTCGTTCTACCCATGTTATCCTTACTCCATGCATCATCCATCCACATATGTCATCTTCACACGTTCCATTCACTTAACTATTTGTACCACTTCCCTCGTTCCACCCACTCCACTAGTTCCCCCACTTCGCTGGTTCCAAGCACATCACCCGTTCATTCACCTACTTCATAAGTTCTACCATTTCACCCGTTCCACCTACTTCACCCATTCTACGTCAGTTCATCGGTTCCATCCACACCCTTCATCCGTTCCATCCACACCCTTCATCCGTTCCATCCACACCCTTCATCCGTTCCAACCCCATGCTTTGCCCATTCCATCCCCATACTTCACCCTTTCCATCCCCATACTTCACCCGATATAGGGCGTCCACTTCACCCGTTCACCCTATATAGGGTAGACTTTCAAGACTTTGGTACAGTGACGTTATTAGGGGCACTGTCAAATCCCGCTATGCCAGAGTGGTGTCGTTATATACACTTCTAGAATCAACTTTGTACCGAGAGGAAATTAGGCACACTTCTAAAATCAGCCAAGGCTCGTTAATAGGCACACTTCTAGGTACAACCAGGGCACGCTATCAGGTACAATTCTAAATTCCACCAAAGCACGCTATTAGGCACACTTCTAAGCTCAACTTTGCAGAAATAGGATAATAGGCAGCGAAAACAGTTTTGCAGTGGGGATGATATTAGGCAACGAAATTTAAATTTGCACAGTGAGGATATACAACTAAGGCGCACTAATGGGCACACACTTCTAGGTAAACCAAGGGCACGCTATCAGGCACACTTCTAAATTCAACCAGGGCACGATATTAGGCACCCTTCTAAAATTCCGCTTTGCACGGAGAGGATTTTAGGCGCACTTCTAAATTCAACCAATGCGCGCCGACAGGTACATTCCCAAATTCAACTTTGGACAGAGAGGATATTAGGCAACCCAATTCAACTCTGCACAGAGGAGATATCAGGCACACTTCTAAATTCAACCAGGGTGCTTTATTTTGCACACTTCTAAAATCAGGCAAGGCACGTTATTAGGCACACTTCTAAATTCAACTTTGCACAGAGAGGATATTAGGTGCATTTCTAAAATCAACCAAGGCGTGCTCATAGGCACACTTCTAAATTCAGCCAAGGCGTGCTAATAGGCACACTTCTAAATTCAGCTTTGCACAGAGAGCGTATTAGGCACACTTCAAAATTCAACGAGGGAACGCTATTAGGCACACTTTCAAAGTCAACTGGGGCACGTTAATAGGTACATTTCTAGAGTCGACCAGGGCATGTTATTAGGCACACTTCTAAGTTTAACTTTGTACAGAGAGGATATTATGCATACTTCTAAATTCAGCCAAGGCGTGCTAATAGGCACACTGCTAAATTCAACTTTGCCCAGAGAGGATAATAGGCACACTTCTAAGTTCAACTTTGCACAGAGAGGATAATAGGCACATTTCTGGATTCAACTTTGCACAGAGAGGATTTTAGGCACATTTCTAGATTCAACTTTGCACAGAGAGGATAATAGGCACATTTCTAGATTCAACTTTGCACAGAGAGGATAATATGCACATTTCTAGATTCAACTTTGCACAGAGAGGATTTTAGGCACATTTCTAGATTCAACTTTGCACAGAGAGGATAGTAGGCACACTTCCAAGTTCAGCTTTGCACAGAGAGGATAAAAGGCACATTTCTAGATTCAACTTTGCACAGAGAGGATAATAGGCACATTTCTAGATTCAACTTTGCACAGAGAGGATTTTAGGCACATTTCTAGATTCAACTTTGCACAGAGAGGATAATAGGCACATTTCTAGATTCAACTTTGCACAGAGAGGATAATAGGCACATTTCTAGATTCAACTTTGCACAGAGAGGATATTAGGCATGCTTCAAAACTCAGCGAGGGCATGCTTTTTGGCCCACTTCTAAGGTCAACCAGGGCACGTTAATAGGAACATTTCTAGAGACAGCCAGGGCATGTTTATAGGCACATTTCTAAAGTCGACCATGGCATGTTAATAGGCATACTTCTAAATTCAACTTTGTGCAGAGAGGATATTAGGCACACTTCTAAAGTCAACCGGGGCACGTTAATAGGCACACTTCCAAATTCCACTTTGCACAGGGAGGATATTAGGCGCACTTCAAAATTCAACCAAGGCACGCTCATAGGCACATTTCTAAATTCAACATTGCACAGAGAGGAAATTAGGCACACTTCTAAAGCCAACCAGGGCATGTTAATAGGCACACTTCTAAATTCAATTTTACACCGAGAGTAAATTAGACACAGTTAATGTTAAAGGACATTTGTAACGTGCACTATCACCGCCAAGGTGGTCCCCCGGTGCTCTGGCGGCTCTGAAAAAGCGATGCAAGCTAGGGTTCAGAATCTAAGTGTGGTGCATGTTAAGAATCACATTTCTATCAGGACGCGACGGAGCCAAAGTTCAGAATTCCATCGAGTGTGGCACATGCTAACAATCCCATTTCGATCTAGATGCAGTGCAAGCTAAAGTTCAGTTCCCTAGATGTGTGGCACTAGCATATGCATCACGAAGGCAACATTTGCAGTCCATTTACAGTGGTCAAAAGTCTTCATAAGTATGTATTGTTTAAGTCTATGGCAGTCTACACTATGGAAGGTAAGGTAGGGTGACAGGGACTTTCTGGAGTAGAGTAATTGCTCTACACCCCACCCATGCAACACTCACAGTTTTGTTGGTGTCTGCTGGCTTCCCTGGCTTCCTTGCGGACACCTGCTGACACTTCCTGGAGCCGCCTCTGTTGGAGCCGCCCTTGGCCTTGGGGCCCTTAGCCGCGGGGGCTGCCGGGCAGGGAGCTGCCCTGGAAAGGCCGCTTATGACAGCCAGATGGTCCAATCAGGGTAGGTGGGAGGGTTGGGGAGGCGGGAAGAAGCACACGAACAGGGAAATGGAGGCAGGGGAGGGGGCTGGGAGATGGGCTGCACACAGGCACTGGGGCACATGGAGGCCTTAAAAATCGAGTACAGCGTGGCCCAGGAGGGTCGCTAGATGGACTGCAGCTCACCTCTTCCCAATGGAAATGGGCGCCGGCACGGTGCTCGCGCCGTGTAGGTCCCAGGAACTGGTCCTCAGATGGTCCAATCAGGGGAGGTGGGAGGGCTGGGGAGGCGGGAAGAAGCACACGAACAGGGAAATGGAGGCAGGGGAGGGGGCTGGGAGATGGGCTGCACACAGGCACTGGGGCACATGGAGGCCTTAAAAATCGAGTACAGCGTGGCCCAGGAGGGTCGCTAGATGGACTGCAGCTCACCTCTTCCCAATGGCAAAGTCTGGGAAGGAAATACTTCAAGCCGAATCTTGTCTTGTCTCAGCAATGCCAGTGGTTAAGATTCAGTCTAAACCTTCCAGCCATCACCTCTTTGTTTTTGTTTCCGGTATGGGAACATGAACAGTATTCCTGATAGACCAATATTGGGCTTGTGGGCCCAGGGCCTACATGAAGTAGCCCATGGATTGGGGAGGAGCATGTTCCTTAGTGCTTTATCCATGATCCAGCATTACCGATTCCGAAGAGTGACCTGAATATTGGCGAATTCCCAAAAGCAGATGCCCATTTGAGGAGATAACTTGGATACCTCAATCAAACTAAGAGGGAGAATTTTTTCTCTGCTAAATCAATAGAAGCCTTTGATGCTATTCCATATGAACATAGGCTGTTCAGCAAGACGGCTTCAATCTTCAAGACAATCTTCATACCAGGGATCCAGACGATGGCTAATGCTAATGGTTACAGATGATTACCAGATGGGAACTCCTGCTGATGATCAACACCACTGTTAAGGGATTCAATGCGATCAAGGAGGTATTGAGGGCCATTAGACTGATGGCCCTCTAGAACAGATATGTCCTTGATATGATTACAGCAATGGATGTAGGTGTTTGCGCCAAAATCAGGCCATCATGTTGCACGTTCACACCTTCTCATGACGACGACAATGGGACCTTGACAGAGGCCATAACACTGCTAACAAACCTGCACAACAAGATGGAAGACGAGACAGAAGATATTGCAGATGACAGTCGGTTTGCATACATCTTCTCATGGGTTCCACAATGGATGGCAAATATCTTCAAGCTCTTGGGAGATATACTCATGATGGTGATGTTTGGGTTCTGTGTAATCAGCATAATAATTACACAGTGCAAGAAGACTGCAAAGAAAGCAGTAGGAATGAAGATCATGATAGATGTCGAGTCAGGATTCAGACCCAAGGAGGTGACAGATGAAGAGATCAGAGACTACATAAAGGCCAGTATTTTAGCACCACAGGGAACCACGTTCCTGTATCTGAGGAACTACAAGAAGTATGTGGGACAAAGGATTTACTGCAGTCTGAATGGACAATGTAGTCACATGACCTGAAGTGTTGATGACCATTTAAAATAAGCCTGATCTCTGAAAGGACTAACGAAAATGTTCACTCCGAAGAAGCAGTTTTTGAAAAATGGATGTTGAGATGTGAAAACTGGTGTAGGAATGTTCGATAACTCGACCATAGGGGGGAGTGTAGCAGAGCAGCCAGCACCTCTATAGAAGTCCCACCCCTATTTTGCTTATATGCTGGAAACCAGACATTGTGACAGGCACAGCGCCAGTAATGGAACCTATACCACGAAGAATCTTTGCGACAAGGTATCCATTGAGAAAGCCCTATGAGCAGTATCCTCAAAATACTGATGGTCACATAAGAGAGCCACCTGAAGAAGTGTGAAGATGTGAAAAGGAGAAGCTTGTGATGTCACGAAAAGATAAGAGTGACGAATTTGTAAGAATGACCAGAGAAGAGAATGCATAGGTTATATAGAATCTGATGGCGAAGTAAAGAATTAAGAAGGCTTCCATGTGCAAAATGAAGATTGCATGAGTTAAGACTACTGCAGAAAACACAAGCAGTTTTACAATTGTACAGATGCTGAAACACAAGTAGACTAAGTATTCATAAGGTTGGCTATACGTAGTATATAGACTGCAGGTGGTGCTGTTAACATGCATGTATATAGAATTCTGGACATTGGATGATATACTTTAGTAAGCGAGTCTCCATGAAGGAAGACAGATTTTATTAAGACAATTTAATACCATAATATCAGCAAATTCACTGTCTCATCACATGAGCTGAGGATGAAATTAAATGAAGAGCATGTTCCCAGAGGCGAGAAGCTACTACAAGGCTGAGTTCAAAGACAATGTGAATGGCACATGGCATGAGTGATGAGAGATGTCACGCTAACTGGGTGGGGATATACAGTCATGTTCACCCAACAGCACCTGGGGTACCAGCTTACATGCTGCTAGAGCATCGAATGTTCCAGACGGGTACAAGCATGCCAACCAGTTATAGAACGCCGTATAACCAAGAGCCTTATAGTTTAAGAGCAAATGAAGTGTTGTGTTTCTAATTACTGTCGAAGATGACATACACTAAGGGAGGGCATAAGTTGCCCACCTGACTATAGAGTCCCAATCACGATCCTATCCCATATAGAAAGTATACTTAGGTGTTACCCATGAGCCAATCATAATTTCCTGTAGGATTTCTTAGTTTGCCACATAATAGGATGTCACGTATGCCGAACGTTTAGTATAAATGTGTTGTTTATGAGATGCTTCGAGATCATGCTGAGCGACGTCCGTTGATGTCCGTTGTATTCCCTGTTTTAGACAACTGACAATAAAACAGAGGTATTTGCCAACTTCCTGAGTCTGTATTATTATTTAGTTTGAAAAGTTATTCTCTGTCCCATTCATAGTATGACATGTTACCTTGAGTAAAAGGGCCACTAGGGTTCACTCCTATAATACACGCAGTCCTGGACATGGCATTTTACTGTCAATCGATACTGAGAGCGAGTGCTGACTACAGGTTAACACAGTGCATATGAAAGTGTGTTGGGGTTTCCGTTCTCATTTGTTAGCCTCTGCAGCCAGGCCCCATGTGGGCCAGTTTGGATTAAACTGATTAGTATGGGAATACTGCCACCAGTTACAGGGTTCAACAAATGGGCAGGGCAGATCCATGGAGCCTCTGTTAGTTAATTAGACTGGCCATGGCAGGGGGAAGGTTTGACCCGCCCCCTTCTGAGATGACATGGTGTACTCCTGGCTGTCATATCCCAACTAAATATGACAGGGGGGGACTGCGCCTGTAGGCTGTGTCCACCTGGGGTAAACAGGTCTATGTGTATGTCGTGTGGTGAGCATAGGAAAATGTGTGCGGATCAGCCCCACGCATTTTCCAGAGGTTGATCTACCATCATTCAATTTCATTTAAAATTTCAAAAAAGCCCAGGCGAGCACACACCCACCGTGCAGATGGCCGGATTCCTCACACCAGGGTAAGGGGAGATGAGAAAGCAGGCACTGTCATTTAAGTGGAACTGTGTTCCTCCAGGTCCCTAAAGGAGCAGGAATTTCTGTGTTGGAAATGTGACTGTCCTCTTCCCTGAGATGGGGACTAAGTGCGGTTAACCAGAAGATCCTCCCCATATATCCCCCACGCCCATCAGAACCTAGCTTAGCGTGGCACCAGAACCCTTTGGTCACTCCACTGGAGTTCCAGAGAGTGAGGCAGGGGACTATCACAGGGTAGATGAAATTCCTTATCTGTAATAAAGTGCACTGACTAGCAGGGTAGAACAATGCATCTGTTATTCCTCATGGGTTCCAGAGCCTTCACAGCTTTGGTGATATTACGCTAGCAACGGTATAGCTTCCAACTGCGGCTCACTGTCAAAATACTAAGCAGTCAACCGAGGTTACGCACTGCTGGATTAATCACTAAAATATAAGCTCCTACTGAATTAAGTACTCTGGCAATAAAAAGTAAAACAGTCTATTAATATCATAAATGTTTATTTGATATTGCAAAACGTATATGTAAAACAATTATTGGCAAAGCATTAACTTTCAGACCGGTGGGCATGCAAGGGCCTGGGCTCTTGCTTGACATCTCTTTAAATTTGCTTCTTTCGTTCATATTGGTTAGAAAAGAGGTAATCCAAAATTGATGTCCTCTCAAAGACTCATGCCTTGCAGTGCTCCGCTACTGAAGACAATATGTTTGAATCATGTTGTTAATTGAAACCGTTATTAGAAGGGATCGTGGGTCTTTTCTGTTCTTACGGACCTTCATCTTTCCTTCCAGGAGGTCTCCTGAAAAAGCAAAAGAAGATAGTTATGAATACAATTAATTATTTAAATTGTAGAATAACAACCAAACTTGTAAGTGATTACTGGCAAAACGCCAGCACTGTGGCTTTTAGGAGTATACATAATGTTGGTTTGTGATTTTGGGAAAACCTTCATATTGCTTTTGTACATCGAATTAAACTAGTGTTCAGTGTTATAAAATTGCCTGATCACAAGGGATAACTGGTTTATGTAACATAGTAGAATAAAGTTGACTTCTGTAATTCACTATACGTAGGCCTTTAAACAATACTCACTGATAAGATCCCCCTCTAAAGAAACTTGGGCATTT
Organism: Ambystoma mexicanum; assembly: GCF_040938575.1. Lineage (NCBI taxonomy): Eukaryota > Metazoa > Chordata > Amphibia > Caudata > Ambystomatidae > Ambystoma > Ambystoma mexicanum. Next base: position 606,178,322 of record NC_090934.1, on the reverse strand, counting down.
CGATAATGCTCACAACTGGAGCGCTCCAAACTGTAAATAACTAATTATGTACCACTGCCCTCAGGATCACCTCTATTCTAGAAAACCTGAAACTGAACAAACAGCTATGCGGTTGATGCTTCTAACATATCAAAGCTCAACTATGTAAATAAAGCAATTAAATGGCTATTTATGCAGTTCATGTACAAACCTCCAAAACGCAAAGCAGTTCTATCCTTGATTTCTAATCGTAATGTAGGAATATGAAAAACAATATAACATTTTTTACAATTTTGCACTTATACTGCACTATATACAAATATGACAAGAATTAACCAATATACTTAATAGCCTGCAATTCTTGATTTTGTCATTTCTAATTTTGCATAAGCCTCTGCTTTAACGTTTGCTCCCTCCCGTTTGCGCGCCCCCAAGCCCGACGATTCTGCTGCACCATGAAAACGCAGCGGCTCCTCACAGCACCAGGGGTCCCGCTTTTTCCATGTAGGCTGCAATGGCACCTGTGCAACACTGTGGCGGCATCTGTGCCATTCAGGTTCCCGACGCATCCGAACACCCATTACGTGACTCCTAACTGTCACGTGACCTACGCAATCAGGAAATCATGCAGCTCCTGCAGTATTCAAAGGATTTTCACTAATTCCTCTTTGCTTCTCAACGTCTTTGGGTGGCTGCTTTGTTTCTTGGTGCACTTTATCTTACTTGTGTGTTCTGCTGATTTCCTTTTGGATTGCCTGGTTGCTCTAGACCCCTGGCTTCGTTTACTGGACTGCTCCTGGATTACCCCTCTGCTTCAGCTGATCCTGTGGCTTTGACTTGGCTCTGACTCCTGGGCTGCCATTGGATTTCCTCGCTGATTTTGGTGAACTGTCTATTTCTTGATCTTTGCTCCGCTCTGTGGATTGCTTTTTGGATTGTCCATTTTTGACTCTGGCCAACTGTCTTCTGGACTTGTTTTTTCCCCTTGGATTTCTTCTGGAACATGTTGAACTTTTTATTATTATTATTGTATATATTATTATTTTATATTCCCCTCAAGAATGCCTGCACCTATAAAACTTTGTTTCTGGACTTAGATCCGGCCTTGTATATATCCGCCTACTGTAAATTGTATGACCCTGTACTGTTCAAACTTAACATGTACCTGTAACTAAGTTGAGCATATTCCTGTCTTGTGCGCCCTGATGCCCCAGGGTATGGCGCGCCCTATAAATAATAAACTAAACTAAACTTGGGTGGGCTGGACCTTTGGATACCTACGGATTGTGTACCTCCCGGCTCACAGCAAGAACCTTGTGGTCCTTTCTAATGCGCTCCTGGTTGGTGCGTTCTTACCCTTCATAGCGCCACCTCATCTAAGCATCATCGGAACATGGGTTTCCTTGGTGTCAGGTAATAACAAAGTTACTTACCGTAGTGACTATCTTACTCCTAGTCCATAGTCCCCTTTCCTCCATACTTTTGGGACATTTCGTCCAGTGGGACGGGACCGCAGTACTTTTTGTAAAAAAGCATCAAATTGAAAAATATGTTGTACACTTTTTACGCGGGGTACCAGACGTGGCCGTAACCCCACCCTCCTTAGCTCCACCCCGCGCATCGCCCTTCAGTCCTTTTCTATCACCAGGTCCGAGACCTTTAAGCAATAATAGAGGATACTTATTAGGGGGGACGGCGGGCGGGCGTATGGAGGAAAGGGGACTATGGACTAGGAGTAAGATAGTCACTACGGTGAGTAACTTTGTTATACTCCTACATCCCGTCCCCTTTCCTCCATACTTTTGGGAGATTACCAAGCACTCCTCACAAGAAAAACGGGTGGATGGAACTCCCTTAGTGAAAGAGGTTCTTAAGAACAGCCTGACCGAATTGAGCATCGGCTCTGGAGCTCAGGTCTGAGCAGTAATGCTTACAAAAAGCTGATAGGGAACATATTTCTGGAAGGCAACGGCAGCCGCCTAGCCCCTCACAAGATGGGCATGAGTTGCTTTTGGAGGCTGAAGGCCCTGAACGGTATACACCTCTGATATACAGGAAGCAATACATCGGAAGATGGTTGCTTTTGAGGCCGCCTTTCCTTTCGGATCTCCGAAGGTCCAAAAAGCTGGGAAGAGATCCTAAATTCAGATGTTCTGTCCAAATAAAACTTAAGAGCTCGTCTGACGTCCAAATTGTGCAATACCCTCTTAGCATCTGAGGCCGGGTCTGGAAAGAAGACAGGTAGAGAAATAGACTGGTTCAGATGAAAATTGGATACCACCTTAGTAAGGAAAGAAGGATTAGTCCGGTGGACAACCTTATCCTTATGAAAGGTGAGGAATGGATGTTCTACAGACAAGGCCTGAAGCTCGCTTAGACGCCTTGCCGAAGTCACCGCAATCAGAAAAGCCATTTTCCACTAAAGGAACTTCAAGTCCACTGTACCCATTGAACCAAAAGGTTTATGGCATAAGGTAGTGAGGACCACATTCAATTCCCACTTAGGATGCGGGTTGCGCACAGGTGGATAAAGATGCAGTAGACCTGCAAAGTGTATTTTAATGACAGGGTTTGTCAGTGAAAAAGAGCAAGTGTCCGTAGACAGGTAAGCAGCGATAGCCGACAAATAAGTCCTACAAGACAAGACATGTATGCCTGAAGTTGCCAGATGAGAAACGAAAAAAAAAATAGGACTGTGTCGATGGTAGCATCTGCGGGGTCCAGCTGCTTAGCTAAACACCAGTGACAGAACCAGAGCCACTTGCTCTTATACTGAGACCTTGTCGAAGGTTTTCTAACCGCCTGGATAATATGCATATTATCCGCAGACAAGTTGAAACTTTCTAAGGATTTGAACTCAGGCACCAGGCCGTCAAGCTGAATGATTGTGGGGAGGGGTGCCACACCTGCTGATCGCTCTGGTGAAGCAGGTCAGGAATCAGTGGAAGCCTGATCGTTGAGCACACTGACAGATGCTGACGCTCAGAAAACCAGAATCTGGCTGGCCACCAAGCGGCTATGAACAGGAGAGTGCAATTCGTCGTGTTCCTGAGCTTGCATAGCGCCCGGTGAATCAGAGGAAGAGGCGGAAAGGCGTAGGCCCTCATGTTGTGCCACGGAATCTCGAGAGCATCTCCCAGGGAAGAAGCTCCAAAATTTTTCCTGGAAGCATAAAGAGGAAGTTTCTTGTTTGATGATGTCACAAAGAGGTCCACTTCTGGAGTACCCCAATGGCTAAAAAAGGATCTCTGTGTTTAGTTCCCACTCGTAGCTGACCACCGCTCGTCGGCTGAGTCTGCAGTCACATTCAGTTGGCACGTAATGTGCACTGCCAGCAGCCAAACACGGTGCTGAATGGCCCATTCCCAAATCTGAATGGCTAGATCTACAAGGGGAGGTGACCTGGTACCCCCCACTTGTTGATATAAAACATGGATACCGCATTGTCTGTGGGGATACGGACCACTTTGTTCACAATCACTGGCTTGAAAGCTTTGAGCGCCAGGAAAATTGCCAGAAGCTCCAGATAATTTATGTGAAATTGTCCTCTAGCGACCATAGGTCGAAAACCTGAAGATGATCCAACGTCGCGCCCCACCTAATAAGGGAGGAGTCCGTCGTAATGTTCGTTTGAGGGGAGGACTCCTGCAAAGGAGGACCCACAGACAGATTGCTGGAAGATGACCACCATAGAAGATCTGTCATCATGCAGGGTGGAACCGAAATCATTTTGGTGTCCGGGTCCACTGCCTGAAGCCAGGGACTCCGAAGAGCCATCTGTGTGAGTCGCATCTTGAGACGAGCAAGGGGGAAGAGCAAGCACGCACAAGGCCATGAGGCCTAGAAGCCTCTGGAACCACCAACATGTTCTCTGACTCAATGAAAACCTGACACGTGGTCAACAGATCAGCGCTTCCTGTCCACTGTCAGGTACACTCTGCAGTCGATCGTGTTCCAACGGAAACTAAGGAATATCATGTCCTGAGAGATCGTCATGGATGATTTCCGCCAGTTCACCGACAGCTCAAGGCAGAACAGGAGCTGGAGGTGAGACTGAAGGTTGCTCGAGGCTTTCACTGGAAAAGGACTGCACAGAAGCCAGTCGTCCAAATATGGATACACATGAATACCCTGTAGCCGAAGAAAATCCGCAATGACCGACATAATCTTCGTGAAGACACGTGGCACTGAGCTGAGACCAAAAGGGAGCACTCAGAATTGGAAGTGCTCCTCTCCCAGGAAGAACCGCAGATATTTCCGATGCAGGCTCCAGATCAGGATATGCATATACGCGTCCTGAAGGTTCACAACGCTGAGCCAGTCGCCCTTCTGAAGAGAGGACTTTATTTGGCAGGGTGTGATCATCTTGAATTTCTCTTGGGGAAAAGAAAGATTGAAGTGGCAAAGGTCTAGGATGGTGCGCAGGCCAGCCTGGTTGGGTTTGGGCAACGTGAACAGACTAGAGAAAAAACCCTCTCCTCGTTTCACTAGGGGAACGGGTTCCACCGCCTTGAGATCTAGAAGCTTCTGGACCTCGGCTTAAGGGAGGGTGTCCCCGACTGTTGAAAGGGATGATTGAAGGGTGGGGTGGGGCGGGTGCAAGCGGAAGCCCGTCCGAGCGATGGACAAAACCCACCGGTCATCGGTGATGGATTGCCACGCCTCCAGATAAGACGAGATTCGTCCTCCCACCGGAGTCTTGTGCGAGTGCCAAAAAATATTGTTTTGCAGACTTTTCTGCGGGGAGAGTACCTGTCCCTGAAGAAGAGGCTGAAGACCGAGAGAAAAATCTACTCCGTTGCTGTTACCGACGGGAGCTACCTGTCGGAGGATCAGCTCTGCGTGACCTGCGGTCCTGGAACCCTCTGAAGCCTGAGGAGGACCGAGACTGGGATCCAGATCTCTGAGCTTTGACTGGGGTCTTCACAAGCCCCGACAGAGACTTGGCGGTTTGCATGCTCACCTTAGTATTTGTAAGCTTGTCATCCGTTGAGGAATTAAACAACTCTTTGCCATCAAAAGGCAGGTCCAGAACTTTATCTTGGACCTCCTTCAAAAACTTTGTTGCATTAAACCAAGCTTGACGAGAGGTGTCCATCCCCAACATGAGGCCTCGAGCGGCGGTATCAACATGGTGCGCAGCAGCCTCCAGCATATCCTGCGCCAATACCCTGGCATCTAACAAACCGCACTTTAAAGTCTTCCAGCCTGTCCCCAGGAATGAACTCCTGGAATTCCGCCAAATCCCTCCACAATTTCATATTCGCAGCTGCCAAAATGAGCTCCGCGTTAGCTTGATGCAAATGCAGCGCCGAGCTGGCAAAAATCTTCTTGGCCAAGGAATAGAGCAACTTGGCTTCTTGGGCCAGAACTTGAGCCGCAGCAGCAGAGGTCGCAGAGACCGGCTTGGATTGCAGAGTGGCGGCCGCTACCACCGTTGAGGAAGGGAGCGGACATGACGCCAAGGCTACTTCCTCGGAAGTGTGAAGCCTGTAACAGGCGTCAATCCTCTTATTGATATGTAGCCCAGTGTGGGGTTTATCTCAGACTTTGCGGGCATCGGCCAGAAGGTCCCTCTGAAGGAACAGGCCGGTGTGCTCCTGCAGAGACCAGGTGAGACCCCCGAAAGCACCCCTTCCTGCGGAGGGGGTGCCTCAGGTACTGATTTGTCAAGGAGTGACATGTCATGGAATGGACTCTGTCCTAACTACGCTGATCTGCCTGAGGTTTGTCCAGAACGTCAGGATCTGCCGGTTGCGATGTGACTGGCATCAATTTAACGTCTCGCTCTGCTGGAGTCTTGCCAACTGGAGACAAAGGAGGCAGAGGCGGAAGAGCTGGGTGCGGGCTGGGAGGTAGAGGCCTACCGCTGCTGGGGCGACTGGTGCCGTGACTGGAACTGTCTGGGCAAGATGCGGCACCGGAGAGCGGATCTCCCTAAAAAGATCTTTAAAGCACTCCCTCATGGGATCAGAGTTCATAAAACTGTGAAACTTCCCGAAAAAGGCATCCTCTGCTGAAACTTTAGGCACTGGAGTGGGCAGAGGCCGCTCATGAGGGGCATACCCCCACAAACGTAGAGAGGAAGGCTGCCAAGAGGGACCGCAAACCAACCGGGTCTACATAGACCAATGGGGCAGAAGTACGAGAAAGCGAGACCGTATGCGGTAGTGGCATCCGAGCACGCCAGTCATAAGAGGGGCAGAACGGATTCACACTGTCCTGTGGAAAAGGTTGTCCACCAAAAAGAAGGTTTCCAGCACCCACCTTCGATAGCGTGGGTGTGAGGTAAGAATCCAAAATGGCCACCGTAGACCACGCGGGAAGGCCCGCCATTTTGTTAGCATCTGAGGAGAACTGCGTCACATGTGTGGATGAGGCAGTTAACTCCACAGACTGGTCAGGGGAATTGATCAAAACTTTTACCTTGACACAAGGATCCTCGGCAGAGCTGGTACCATGGGGCCTGGGATGTTTACTGGACATCCTGATGTGACCCCTTGAATTAGCCTCCCAGAGAGGAACCTCGGCAAAGCCGGTAACAGAGGAGAAACGGTCAGCGACCTCTCCCTGTGCCCCCTCAACAGAACCGGTATCACAGCGAGCGCGGGAATGTTAAGGAATCCACCTCACAGACAAGACCTTAACGGGTCTCTCAGTTCTGTCGGTACACACCTTAGCCTCAATGAGAGGAACTTTGGAACGGAGTCCGGTCTGTATAGCTCCTCCGAGAGGGGCCTCGAGCCGTGGTTCGGTACAGAAAGCCTCAATGGAAGCCCGAGGGCGCACCTTGCTGTCAGTATGGGAAGCTCCAGACAAGGAGACCTCGGTGCGAACTCCGGTACCCAAAGCCTCAGCACGACTGGGCTGGCTACTAGCATCTGATTGGTGAACCTCGGATCGTAATCCAGTGTCGGCAGGCCCCTCGTGGGAACCCTGTGAGAAAACTCTGGTACGCCTATTAGGCCTGCGAGGCACCTCAGGGGAAACCCTGGTAGCATAGTTCTTGAAGCTCCTCCCGGACCTGGAGGAACCCGGGAAGGAGTCCCCCGGCCGGGTTGCCCTAAAGTAAGGAATTTACCGGGCGTCTCTTCTTCTCGTCTATGAAGAGTTGAAAATGCGGTGGAGGAACTCGCTGGAACATCTCCACCCACCGACGATGACGACACTGAAGTGCCCGGACTGAAAGGGAGTCGCTATAGAAACACGAGTCCCACCGGTGATCCGGTCCCAGACACTTCAAACAGAAAGAATGGGGATCCGCCCTAGCGAAGTGACGTTCGCAAGAGGAACAAGAGACAAATCCCAAACGATCCAGCATAGACTGAGGACTACGTGACCGCAGAACCGGAGCATGAGAGAAGGACAACGGGAAACAAGAAAAATGTCTTCCAGGTGATGCAAGTGCGTCCAGCCTCGACTGCGCGGATAAGAGGACTGAAGGGCGATGCATGGGGCGGAGCTAAGGAGGGCGGGTTACGCCCACGTGCGGTACCCCGCATAAAAAGAGAAGGACACATTTTTCAGTTTGATGCTTTTTTACAAAAAGTGCTCCGGTCCCGTCCCACTGGACGGAATGTCCCAAAAGTATGAAGGAAAAGGGACAGGACGTAGGAGTAGAACAGATTGCATGTACAGTAAGGGGAGGGTCCTTGACAATACTGTATTATTGTTAACCCCTGTATTTCCCTTTCAGACACTGAGGACCCAGCGCAGTGTACCCACCTGTGGTCTCAATAACTGGCTAGAGAGTTTACTTTTACTCTCTCTGTCTGGTGCTTTGGGACGGAGGTATAAGTTCACCTGGGGAGATCAAGTAGAACATCTGCTCACTTCCACTGGAAATACAAAAAATAAAATTCAAACTTTTAATCAGTGTTCAAAACCTTTCTTCAGGATGAAACTATCTTGCCCTCAAGTGAGCAACTGCAGGCCAAAACTTCAAAGAAGGTTCTGAATTTTCTGAATACCTCTCTTTGAGGTACAATTAAAAAACTTGTGCAGAGAGGTTGTAGAGTAAACCTTCCTCTAAGAGATTTCTCATCTTTGAAATATTCCAGAAATAGTAGCAACAACGGAAGGATAGGCTAAAGATGTCAAAGGATCTGATTCTTAAACAAAGAAATGCTGCAGGATAGACTGCCCAAAACTAGCATCTTCCTCGGCCAAGGAATCAATGTAGAAATGTTTGGCAAATGCATGTAGAAATTGGCAAGTCCTGATCTATGTCCTGCAACAGAAGACCATGTTGCAGTTGTTCACCCGCCCCCGGACTCCCTCCTCAATCCACTGGGCCCTAATGCTCTTAGGAACTTCCTTCTTTAGCAGCAATTAGCAGGCTTGAAGCACATGATGATCCAGTGGGAAACCGCCTGCTTAGTATTGGTCTTACCCTGCAGGATCCAGCAAACCCCACAAAAAAAATGGTTGTCTATTCAGGACTCCATGGACCAAGACACACAAAGGTTGAGTGCTCTACAAGGACAAAGCCAATATATCTCTGCTCATTGTTAGAAGGATCTGGATGAGGAAAGAACACAATGTAGATACTTTTGAGAGAGACAGAACTCTGAGATCACTTAAGAAATATGGGCTTTGCTCATAAAGTCACCTTTCCATATAAAAATAACATATAAGAAGCATTTGCAAAGAGGGCTTGCAGCTCACTCCCAAAGCAAGCCGAAGTGATGATCATCAGAACATTGTCTTCATGATCAAAAGATGCAAGGAACCAAAGTGTGTGTGCTCAAAAAGAGTCAGCATCAGGATAATCAACCCCAAATTCAAGTTGAGACCACACCTCAAGCCTTATGTTGAGTTTCCCATGGAATCATCTATCCAGACTTTCAGAAACATTCCAAATGCTGGGAATGAAATACACAAAAAGTGTATGAATCTCAATTCCAGAAGAGTGATATGTAGACCTTTTTCCCACTCCTCCAAATGACTGTTCACAGAAGGATGAGCCCTCCTAGTAGAAAAATGGATGGGGTGTCACACTAGAGGTGGTTTTGGTGCACCCTGGCCAGAACACAGATCAGGCCGACCAGGTAGCCTCAGAACTGTAGAACCAGTCATCAAAAGAGCCACTGAAGAGGCAACTACTGTGGCATCAGTTTGGAAAGCAGTAAAATACAAGAAACAACAAGGCGCAGAAGGCAGAGAAACCTTAAAGCTGGAACCCAAGGATCCTGCTGAAACTGTAGAACTGCCTGGTAGATGTCTTGGACACTCTCCAAGTGCAGGAATCTGCGTATGTAAAACCTCACCAATTAATTGGCGGCTAGTCTTAGGGAGCAGGCTGGATTTTCTGATGTTAAGTGAAAATCCCAGTTATTTATTTATAATATTTGACAACATGCAAACCTGAATACTGTACAATCTGATACATGGTTAAGAACAAGAAACAATAAATATTCAAAACAGGATCCAGGATTAGAGTTAGGGAGACTGAAGAGGGGTGAAGAGGCACCGGATTGGTGCCAATATAGGAAACGCAAGTGAGGATATCTCTCCTTACTGCCACCAGTATTCTTCATAAACACATGTACTCTTGACATCAACCCAAAAAGCATATGAATAAACTGGTAAAAAAATACCATGAAAAATCGCAGGGACCACCTGTCGTCAACATGAACAGACATTAAATACACATACTGGAGACCCAGGGACTCAAACCCGTCAATTTGAAGGATCTGAAACAATGTCACTATTTCAAACTTGTCTTTCCTAAGGAACTTACCAGCAGAGGTAAAACAAAGCCACAGACAACCCTCCCTTTATTTGGGATGATGTGTTGCAAATGCAAGCCACAACCCTGCATGCTCCTGAGCCAAATATGTAGGTAGCATTTTTGTAAAATCATCTAAAGGACCCACTGGTAAGAGAGAATTCGCCCACAGATGTTGAATAAATAAAGACACCCTTATTAAAGAGGTTCAGTATGGTAGGTCCCAAGACAAGGGAAGCACCCATCGAGGAACAACTATGGAAGAAACCTCTGCCCATTCTGGGTCAGAAATGCTGATGTTGCAGCAGCTGCCTAACCTGAGGGATAGACTGTCTCAGAAAGGAAAGGGATTTATATGGATATGACTTTTGTACAAAAATGAAGCTCTGTGTGAAAAAGGATGCCATGCAGTTTTTTTCTGCTCGTCCATGGGGAGGCTAGATGTGTGCATCCCTGAGTGATGGTGCACAAACAGATCTCATGGACCCATCCATTCATTTCAACATGTCTATACCTGCACACTTCGACTGCTTAGCAGGATCCTTGCTGGTGGTATCCACTTCCAAGAGAGCTGATATTTAACTTCTGACATGTTTTTTTTTTTTGATTTAGTTGTTGATACAACTTTACAAAAAAAACAAATAAAATCAACATTCACTTTCAGCATATAAAAAGAACTATATAAAAATATAGACATAAAACTTTGTTTTTCTGGCGTTCCAGTACACATAGGTACATCTTTTAAGAAATTCTTTTCTCACAAGGAAATGCTATGTCAAGCAATTGTATAACAGCAATGCTGATCGATATTCTTCTTGCGCTAAAAATTTCACACCATATTTCATCATAGGATCGACTAACATGTTGCCATGTCATTTCTTTTATCAGTTTGAATCGATATGGAGCAAAAGCATTACATTGGATAATGATATGAGCAAGTGTTTCTGTTTGAGATTTATCGTTACAAAACCGACAAAAGCTCTGCTTCTTTGTGACCATACCACGTCTTAGCAAGATTTCATTGACTGGCCATAGATTAAAACACAAACGCAAAATTTTCCATCTTAAATTTACAGACTGACATTTTATGAGATAGTCAGCCATACTACCAAGTTCCTTGTGACCAAAAAGAAGTCTATTAAAATCTTTTAATCTTAGGCACTTTTCTTGAGTGGCTAGCCAATCGGTCTGGTACATTTTAGTCTTGGCTCGAATTGGGTTTGTAATCAGAAGATCAATTGATATGTGTGCGTCAGCTAGGGCATTCATAACATGTGTCCTCCATTTTTGTGGAAATGAGTGGGTAGAGAACAAAAGCTAGTTTGCTAGGATGGCGAGACTATCTCGCTTACTTATCCCCATAAGACATTTTCTTAGAAGACTGCACATTTTCCATGTAACTTGAGCGTGAATGGACAGCAAGCCAAGTTCAAATCTCAGTAACATGTTAGATGTGCATTTAGGCAGTCCAAGTACACGTTTCCAAAATTTTGCTTCAATGCCATTCCAGAACTTGAGGGTTCTTGGAAGCAGAGATTCCAAACCATATATGAGAACAGGTATTACCTTTTGTTGGTAAAATTTCATGATCGGAATGCAAGTAAACTTACCAAATCTTGCATGAATTATTTTGGCCTGCGAAATTAACCCTGCTAGTTTGATTTGAATTGTTGTCTCAAGTGCATTTTCTGAGACAAAGTTGTTAAAATATACTCCTAGATATATGTATTCATCTGCGATCTGTAGTTTTTTGTTATATATCGACCATGTATGTTTAGTCCGTAGAGACAATTATGGTTTCCCAAGAGTAATAATTTGCGTCTTATGTTCATTCACTGTGAGATTATTTTTTGCTACATAAAGATCAAGGACATTCAGTAATTGTTGGAGCCCACTAAGAGTTTGAGAAATAAGGACTAAGTCGTCAGCATAAAGAAGTCATGCAACAGTTTGATTTCCCAAATTTGGGGGATCAGATTGAGCCACAGCAAGGTCATTCGCCAAATCAAGCAAAAATAGATTGAAGAGAATAGAGGCGAGTATGCATCCTTGCTTGAGTCCCCTCTCAGTTGGGATTGGTTTAGATAAAAAGCCCTCTAAATTTAGCTTCACCTGGACAGAAGTATTAGAGTGTAGCAAGCTCACAATTTTTAACAATCTCCCTGGGCAACCATATTTCGCCAATTTCCTTAAAAGTCGCACTTAGTCAACAGAATCAAATGCCATGCGAAAGTCCACAAATGCGACATATAAGGGTTGCTTTCGCATGGCATAAGATAGTTTAATTGCATTGAGGATGGTCAGATTAATAGCTGTCCCGAGTCCTGCTACAAAACCGGATTGAAACGGGTCTCTTCGCTTACAATGGAGAGACCAATTATTTAGATCACGTAGTACCAGCCTGCAGAAGATTTTTCCCGGAACATCTAACAAGGCTATAGGTCGATAGCTCAGGGGATTTTGCCTATCTCCCTTTTTATAAATAGGGACGATGATAGTGTGTGTCCAGGAGCTTGGAATTTTTTGAAGGTAAATGATCAGTTGAAAAAGTGAGTACAAAATTGGAGCCCACATGTCGATGTGCTTCTTTAAGACCGCGTTTGAGAGTCCATCAGAACCTGGGGCTCGAGACATGCTTGTTTTATTAATATAATAAATAATGTCATCTTGATCAAATTTTAGAGTAAAGGGAGACGATATCATGTCCGAGGTCTCACTCAAGGTTGGAGCAAGATATATAGATGAAAAATGGTTGCACCAATAATTTTCCGACACTCCATTTATATGAGATGATACTTGCGATGCATTAGTAACTGAATTAAGAAGTTGCCAAATTTGTGCTGTATTTTTGTTTTTAATTTGGTCTATCATAGCTTCTCCTTCTTTTTGTTGTTTTGTTATTTTATATTCTTTTATCCAGTTTCTATATGCAGTTCTAATAGATCTTAATGTCTGAATCTTTAAGAGTGGAGATAAATTGAGAGCTTGTCTCTTTTGTGTTTTGAACAGAGCTTTCCTAGTGCGAATTGCAATATCATATGGTTGAACTGACTTTAATTTGATGTTTTGTTTTGTGGTATATAATTGCATAAGATCAAAAGGGACCATTCTGTGTGATTCTACCGACATTTGAGAGATCTCTGCATAAGATCTTATATGGTCACGATAGCATATTAAAGACTCGTGAGACCATTTTAATCGGTTTAAAGAGTTATTGGTTTCATATTGGCCCATAAGAGATTGACTTTCTACATTTGGTACTGGGGACAACATGATCTTAAATGTTAATGGGCAGTGATCACTATATTGTGATGACTTGATGGCAAAATCGGTGGTGTGTGCAAAAAGATTTCTGGAGACAAAAATAAAATCAATAGTTGCTGACTGTTTTTGGCTATGCCATGCCGGTAATGGAGGAGAGTCCGCTGCACTTGTGGCATTCAACATAATTAGATTCCATGACTTCATGAATTTGTTCCATAATCTTATACGCTCAAGATCTTTTGAGGCTTCTTTGTTGAGAAGATGAAAATTCAAGTCACCCGCAATAACTAAATGTACAATTTCCGGCACAAGCATAACATTTTCCAAGACAGCTGTTAGATCTTTCAAAAATTTAGCAGTTGTAAATGCCCATTGGATTCCAATATACATTAATGCAAGCAATTTTAAGAGAACTGACAGAAATATAGGAGCATTGGATGAACGGGTTGCTGAAAGGCAATGGAGAGAGATGAATATTTGCTAGAGAATTAGATGCCATAAGCAGACCTGACATGGGTCTACCTCTCAAGGCACGCAATGCTGGTTCATGTAATATATCGTAATTATTCCAAGTTGGTGCAATGGACAGCCAAGTCTCTTGTAAAAAAAAACAAATCATAATTGCCCAGTATGCTTTCAGAGTTATTAATAAAATGAGAGAAACCTCGAGTGTTCCAATTTAGCACCGACAAACCCACCTGCTCCTTATTTCGATCTAGTTATACTCTAGTAATGACATTTTGACTCTTGTACATGGGTGTATTTGTTTTGTTGCTGTGTTTAGGAATATACGGTTGGAATCTATGGGTAGATTTCAGGCAGGACTTAATAGGACCTACGTCCTTGTTGTTACGTGAGAGTACAAATCCCAATTCAAACAGCTCCTCCCGGGCAGCCCAAATAATGTTGTGGATAATTAAAGACCGACACCATATAAGGACTGTTGTTAGATCTGCATTGCTAGGGAATTCAATCTGATCAATATCATTAGAATCAATCTCCCGCAAGGATTTCACATCCGAGAAGAGTCTGAGAATACTCCGTCGATTCATGTTGTATGATGTAGCTAAATTCTCTCGTGATGTTAAGAGCAAGGAGTGTCTATTTTCTACTTTTATTTGCTGTTTTCTACCTGACTTTGTTGAATTATCAGAAGAAGGCTTTGGGTCTACCGCTGCTTGGTTATCAAATTGATGTGAACTTGGATGTTTTTTGAGTCTTTCATCTTTCAGATGGTTTTGCATTTGGGCTTTGGAATTTAGCATCCATAGGCGCGCGATGGACTCTTTAATTTCATTTAAGTCTGTTTGTGACATGTTATTATTAACAGACCCCACCCTTGTTGTTTTCACATTGGCGTATGACATTGAGTCAGCAAATGAGACTCGTTTTACCAATGACTTTGTTAATTCAATAGGCATCACGGGTGATACAAGATCAGGTGCGTTTACAGTCGAAAATTTTGCTGGACCATTAGTTATGATCGGAAAAACTGGAGGTTCAAATCTACGTGTCTCCAGATATAAGTCAATTTCCTCCCTTAGTGCTTTTCTTGTTGATGCAATATCTTCTGTCACTTTGGTAATTGGGTCACTCGCTGCGTTTACTTTTTCAGCAGTGGTTCTCAAAGGCACACAAGCGGATTTATTTGGAGTTCTAAAGGAAAGTCTTTCAGCCACTGAGCTAAGATCATTGCTAGAATTAATGGGCGGAACAGAAGATAGTGCACTACGAGTTTTATTTTTGCCTGAGGTCGGTTGTCCCTCGGCCAGTTTGATCAAATCATTCAATGGAGGATGATCTGTGATCATTCCCACTGATTGAGTGCTGGTGATGTCTTTTAATTTCTTAGATTTTGCTTGGGCAACATATTTTTTAGTTATGAGGCTTGCTGCTGTTGCTGATCTAGAGTTCGCCCTTGTTATGTTATTGACGAATTGTTTAATAGATGGAGAGGCTGTCACTTTTACAGTTTTCATATTTTTTGTTTTTTTTACAGCCGTTAGTTTGGAACCCTTCTTTTTTGAAGCATTCTCACTCACTTCATTGGTAGCTTTTTTATCAAAAACAGGGTAGATCGATTTATGTGTTTGAGCACACTCCAATTTTTTATTTTCTGTTTGTACCAAAGAACGATCAATAGGGGACGATAAAACGGACCTTTGGGGTGCAATTTTTTCCACTATAATACCTGGCACAAAAGGAACCGCTGTCTTGGAAATGTGTGAGACACTGGACTTATGTGATTCGAGACAAATTTGAGAGTCCATAATAATTTCTACGATTTGACAGTCTGGGTCTTCGATGGTTTGAGTGCTTGCGCAGGTCCCAGTCACACTTTCTTTTAGTGTACAAATCGGCTTCTGGGCCAGAGACTCAGCTATTTTTTGTTGTAAATGAGTAACATTATTTATTTTTGCATTAATGTCATCATGTAAAAATGACACCTCTGATGACAATTTAATTTGATTATTTTCAAGAGTTTTAACATTTGCAGTAAGGCACTTTAAGGTGCTGTCCACTGACTCAAAGTGCTTCGCAAGAGCCATTAGTGCTATATTCATGACTTCCAAAGTCAAATTTTCAGATTTGGGGTTGCCAGAAGATCTTTCAGGGCTTGTAAGAATATTGTTCGATCTTCGTGGAGTTGGTGGTATATATGATACCTCCAAAGTCGATATGTCGCAATCAGGACGATGGAACATATCTGGAGATTGTGATAGTTTGGAGCCTTCTGCTCTGGCCGAGCAACACGAGTTGTTAGTCTCTAGATCATTTATTATTTCACTTGTTTTTTCCATAGCCGCCGCGGCTCCAGGCTGCACAACGCCAGAGAAAGCATTTTTCAAAAGCATACTGTCTGACATAGAGGCAGGCGTTTTAGAAGTTTCCAGATTCTCTTCTAAGTTTAAGTTGTCATCTGATGTGAGTACCGGCTCAACCCCACTACCTATTTCAGAGTTAGCACGCACAGCATCAATAACATCAGTAACGTGAGCAGCTACTACCGTCTGATTAGTAGGGAGAGTTGGAGTGCTCATTCCACTCTGCGCCCCAAAACCATATTTCCGAATGTCAACATTGTCCATCGGCAGCTTTTTCGTTTTATCCTTTGTTTTGAATTTAGATCGAGCAGAGTGTTGAACAGGCGTTGAGCAGGTATTTATTGCAGGACTTGATGGAAGTCTTTCATCCACCGTCGGCATCAGCATAGACTGCGTTTCCGACATAATTCGTAGCTGTGTGTTCGTGGGCATACCAGTTGTAAGACGATAAATTTCGTTTCTTTTACTAGTCATGTTTTATAAATAACACTATGGACCACAAAATTAGTGGGCAAAATAGACTACACAATAAAATGCCTTGAGAGCAGATTTGGAAGTACCGTGGAGCCCCGGACGCTGCGGCGAAGCGGCAAAGCGGGGACTCCACGGGGACTCGCTCGGGTGTGCGCGGCTCCAACCATATAAAGGCCCGCCTCCAACAGGGACCAGTACAAAGCCTAAATAAATATAAACAAACTATAGTTACCATAGTTCACCTTATATTTAAGGTAATAAGAGCCTTCTTGAGAGTTAGTTTCACCTGCTGGTAGTTGTAGTCAAGTCCATGAAAATTTTGTAAATCCAATGAGCAGGAGCAGAGCAGAGTGAAGCGGCAAAGCGGGGACTCCACGGGGACTCGCTCGGGTGCGCGCGCGGTGCACACGTCTCCAACCTTATAAAGGCCCGCCTCCAACAGGGACCAGCACAAAGCCTGCTGGTAGTTGTTGTCACGTTCACAAAAGTTGTGTAAATCCAATGAGCAGGAGCAGAGTGAAGCGGCAAAGCGGGGACTCCACGGGTAACTTCTGACATGTGCAAAGTGGCTTTCTTGGCCACATTCAAAAGAGAATAGTGTGAGGGCAGGGGTCAAAAATGTGAGACAGGCACATTTTAGAGGGTTTTTCAAAATGCCATTTTATTAAACTCAAATTATAAATCCAACACCTATGTTGCCCTACTCTAACAGGGATGTCATGCCTAAGCAAACTAAGGAAAAAAACTAACATAACATTTATGTCCCTCACACTTCTACAATAACAAACAAGAAAATATATGGCCATTTGTAAATAAAACACTTAAATGTGTAACACCTTTCAATTGGATGGTCTTAACCTGAGTGAATTCTGCTTCCCCAGGTTTTAAGTCAAAATCAGGTTCAACATAAAACAGTAAGGAAATCCAAGGTTGAAACAGAATTCCAACACAGTCCTGGTAAAGTCTATTTGGATTGAATGCAACTTCCAACACTTCACAGATCAACCTAGAGAAGATCCTTCTATGCCAGGAGATATAGTTCAAGAAGTTCTTTAAACAAAGATGAACTGTTCCACTTACAATGCAGGATGGCAAAATAACGTTGTGATTTAGGAAGTCGCACAGTGCCTCTCTTTATTTATTTATTTATTTCATTTGTATAGCATGCAGTAGCCCTTGGGCATTGAGGCACTGTTACTTGAAGGGAGTTTAGTTACAGGGAGAGGGCACATGGGGAGAAGCAGTTATATAATGAGTAAAAAGCAAGAATACATTTGGATACATAGAATATATATATAAGCATCGATGAGTCGCATTTATGTGGAATCACATTTATGTGATAAACAAGTAGATTATGGCTGTAGATTGTGGCGTATTTCAGGTGAAGAGCACCGTTTTCATGGCTTTGCAAAAGGTCATGAGGGAGGCCTCACCGCATGTAGTGGGAGGTAGGGCATTCCAATGTGCTGGTGCTAAGTAGGGGAAGCTGGAGCCACCTGCTCTAATTCTTCTTACCATAGGCACACAGAGCATGTTGGCGTAGGGTGTCCTAATTGGCCTTGTGAAGAAGGAGGGGTGAATCCTTTGTGAGAGGTATTCGGATGCAGAGTGGTGGATGCACTTGTAGGTCAGTGACAGGGTTTTGAATAGGATTCTCTCTTTTATTGGAAGCCAGTGTGCTGCTTTCCTGGCGGCAGTGATGTGCTCTCTTCTCGCGATGCCTTGTGCTGCGCGGAGTGCGCTGTTCTGAGCGACTTGTAGTCTGTCCAGGTTTTTGGTGGAGGTTCCAAGGAAGAGGACGTTGCAATAGTCTAACCTTGAGCCTGTGATGGCTCTGGCTATATTAGTGCAATTCTCTTTGGAGAGGAATGGTCTGGCTGTGTTGATTAATTTGGCATGGTAGGCTGCTGAGGAGGCGATAGCACTAACTTGTTTGCTCATGGATAGGTTGGAGTCCAAATAGACTCCAATGGTTTTAACTGAGTCCGATACAGGAATTTTGATGGAGTCAATAGTGAAGTGGCTAAATTGTGAGTTGAGTTTTTTTAGTGTGTCGGGGGTGCCTACAAGGAGGAGTTCTGTCTTGTCAGAGTTAAGGCACAGTCCGTTTATTGCCATCCAGGCCTGGATGGTGTTGTAAATGTTGTTAAGCATAGCAGAGTCTGTGTCATAGTTCCCCGTGAGGGTTAGGAGGATCTGTGTATCATCCACGTAGTTTGTATAGGAGATACCCATAGCGTCGAGGATGAGAAAGAGTGGACGAGTAAAGATGTTGTAGAGGGTGGGGGAGAGGCGGGAGCCTTGTGGAACTCCGCAGAGCATGATGGTGGGTGAGGCGGCGGCTAGGTCCGAGAATACTTGCATGGTTCTGTCTTGTAGGAAGGAGGTGATCCAGGTTGTGGCGTCAGGGGAGAATCTGGCTGTGGTGGAAAGGTGATGACATAGGACATTGTGGTCTACTAGGTCGAATGCTGCGGAGAGGTCGAGGAGTACGAGTAGGGCTGATTTGCCTAGGTCTTTTGCATCGTCCATTTGATTCTTTAGGTCAAGTAAGGCGGTTTCTGTCCCATGTCTGGGGCGAAAACCAGATTGGCGTAGTCCTAGGAGCTTGTTTTTTTCAATGAAGTGCTGCACCTGCAGATAGGCTGCTTTGTCCAGTATCTTGAGCAGGAAGGGGACGGTGGTGATGGGCCTGTAGTTATTGAGGGAAGCTGGGTTGAAAGAGGGTTTTTTCAAGAGGGGGCGGACCCAAGCTTCTTTGAAGCAGGAGGGGACTTTCCCAGTGGCAAATGATACACCGACGAAGGCAGTCAGGAATGGTGCGAGGGTCTTAGCACAGTCTTTAATAATAGAAGCAGGGCAGGAGTCACCCTTACAGTTGGATGGTTTTAGTGTCCTCATGAGGTTGATCATGTCTTGTTCCTGTTTGGCTTTGAATGAGAAGACAGGGGTAGAGTCAAGGGATGCGGTAGTGGCGGTGGGGAGCAGCTGCTTAGGGGACTGGATTTTGGTTTGGAGTGTACTGAGTTTGTTGCGCATGGCTGTTTGGATTTCGTCACACCATGTCTTATCTTTGGTGAGGTTAAGGGGGGCGGGCGTGGGGGTCTCTAATTCTTTGAAGATGGAGAAAATTCCTTTGGTATTGGAGTTGGCATCTGCGATTCTTGATTCAAAGGATTTAGCTTTGGCAAGAATGATTGCCTTCTTATACTCTTTAGAACGTGCTTTGAAGGCCAGTTTGTCTTTATCTGAGTGGGAAGTTTGCCTTTGTGTGAGGGCTGTCCGTTTTTCAGTACAGAGTATGAGGAGGTCTGGGGTGAACCAAGAATTAGAGTGACGCGTGGGTTTTTGTTTACCGGGTTTGAGCGGGGCTATGGTGTTGACGGCTGATTTGATGGCGGCATCGTATGAGAGTGCGAGGGTTTCTGGATCCGGGGAGAAGGGTGGTCTGAAGGCTGAGCCTTGGAGGAAGGGTAGTAGTCTCTCATTAGTTAGCTGGCGAGAGTTTCTTGCGAGGGCAGGTGGTAAGGATTGAGGAGGTGGTGTAGAGGAGTTTGTTGTGGGTATGCTGAAATAGATGATGTGGTGGTCAGACCATGGGGTAGGGGTATTGCTTGTGATGGTGAAAGGGCAGTTATGTTGGGCAATCCAATCCAGGGTTCTTCCTAGAGAGTGGGTGGGATCGGAACTAGTGTTCTTGAATCTCAAGGGCCGAGTTAAGGGATTTAGCAGCTGGATCCTTCTTGTCATGGAGACCTAGATTGACATCACCGAGAAGGATAACTTTGGAAGGTTTCTTTAGATTGTGGGAGAGGAGGTGAGTGAGTGCAGGTTGGAAGTCGCCTAGCGGGCCTGGGGGGCGGTAGACCAAGTGTATGGCGATGGTGCAGTGAGGAGAGAGACTGAGTTTGAGTAGGAGGTAATCACTGTTATTGCTCATGTATTTCTCAATTTTTCTAATGGCTAGTCAGTCTTTGTCTACAAGCGCTACACCTCCACCTTTGGATGGGCGATCTTGTCTGATGATGGCGTAGCCTGGAGGGAGTGCAGGAGAGAGTGCAGGGCCCGACGCTTCATGTAGCCAGGTTTCTGTGACATGAGGAGGTCAGGGTTGTAAGTGGAGATGAGGTCATGTATGTCTAGAGAATGAGCATTGATAGATCTGGCATTGATCATGGCACATTTGAGATGCGGTTCAGTGGTGGCTGGGGGAGGGGGAGTTGGTGGGGGGGTTTGGGGGTGGGGGCGGTGAGTGTGTGGGTGATTATAGCCTTGTCAGTGCATATATCCTTAGTAGCTGATGGAGTGGTGGGCACTGGTGAGGTGGCATTCAACATATTGCAATCAACATTAGTGGTGGACAAATGTGGTATCACAGTAATGGCATCAGGGGTCCCATTTTCTGGAGTCATGGGCACCAGGGGGTGGCATTCAACACATTGCAATCAACATTAGTGGTGGACAAAAGTGGTATCACAGTAATTACATCAGGGGTGATACTCAGCAATAAATTGTTTGATATGAGTGAGTTAATGTTACGTGTGATACAGGTAGTTGTTGCTGTTTGGGGCAGGATTGGTGGCTTAGGGAAGGGCAATCTTGCAGTAGGGACAGGGGTCAGGAGTCTGGATTGTAGGCGGGCGTTTCGATGAGACGTGGATGGTGGTAGTGAGTCAAGTGTGACTTGATTTGTGCGTGCGCGTAGCCTCATTAGTCTAGCAGCCAAGCAAACATGAGTACGGAGTGGATTTGTAACAAACTCCTTACCTTGAGTGGATTTCTACGGCAGACGGTTGCATCCATATTGGGTGCGTCAGCTCGGATATTGTGGTCAGGGAGTGAATATGATTATCTTTTCTGATGGGGTGATAGGGCTTTGTGGGTAGCAAAGTTCTGTGTCCTGGTCCCTGGCAGTCCTGGACAGGCACGGACAGGTGAATGGACTTTTTCTGGTGGCCTTATCTGTGTGGGGCTGGCTTCCGCCTCCGGTCTCACAGGATTGGCTTTGAAGCCATTCCTAAGGTTGCTAGGCAACCGAAATACACATTATTGGCGATGTCGGGTGGCGGCCATTTTCGCTAAGATTCACAGAGTCAGAGTTCCATGAGTCTCGTAATGGTGCCAGAGCGGGGTGTGAGCTTGTGGGGCCAAAATGCTGCATGAAGGTGTCTCCAGGTGCTGGGGTCACGGCGATTGTAGAACGATGCTGGAGGGAGGGGCTGGGTCCCACGCGGTGTTCTGCAACTGATCTGCTGACTCCTGTGGAGGTGGTGCTGCTTGTGCAGCAGCGATGCAGAGTTGCGGCTCCTGCCCTGACGCTGGTAGGTCTGAGAGTTGGGGAGACAGGCACGGACAGGTGAATGGCCTTTTTCTGGTGGCCTTATTCGTGTGGGGCCGGTTTCCGCCTCCGGTCTCACAGGATTGGCTTTGAAGCTGTTCCTAAGGTTGCTAGGCAACCAAAATACACATTATTGGCGACGTTGGGCGGCAGCCATTTTCGCTACGATTCACGGAGTCGGAGCTCCACGTGTCTCGTAATGGTGCCGGAGCGGGTGTGAGCTTGTGGGGCCAAAATGCTGCATGAAGGTGTCTCCAGGCGCTGGGGTCACGGCGAGTGTAGAACGTTGCTAGCGGGAGGGGCTGGGTCTCACGCGGTGCTCTGCAGCTGATCTGCTGACTCCTGTGGAGGTGGCACTGCTTGTGCAGCAGCGATGTCGAGTTGGGGCTCCTGCCCCGACGCTGGTAGGTCTGAGAGTGACCTGACAGTTCTTAGCACCATGAAACACCCCAGCTTCTTCAGAAATGGTACACAGTGCTTCCTCCTTGGCACCATGGAACACAGGGTTTGATTCACAGCTCTTTCCTCTTGGCACCATGACAAATAAGACTTCTTTCACAATGATTTTCTCCTGGTACCATGAAATATAACAGCTTCAACTTCCAGCACATTCCCAGTCTTCTACTTCTGCTTCTATCTGGTCCACTCTCCTGCCAGACCTAACTACTTCAAGTGTATACCAAACACTCTTCTGTGTTTAAACTCAACAGTTTCTTCCATTTTCAACATTTCTGTACAACATTATAACGAAGACAAGAATTTCACTGATGCCCTTTTTAGCTCTGCTCGACAAGCAATGTCTTTGCCTCTTTTTCAACACCACCTTCCTTGTAATGCTACTCTTTAAACAGTCTTGTCTTTTGTTCAGCCACCAACCAAGTATCTTCCAGTTCAACGTCTATTGCTTTTGATAATGTAAGTACCTGATCAATAGCGGGATCTCTCACACCATAGTCATTCATGTACAAGATCTACCTTTAAAGATTATATATCAGCCCCTTTTCCTCTGGTAATAATGGTTATTCCCAAAGGAACCATTATGTCTGCCTCTTTTGGCTGAGGGCAATACTTGTTCACCTCTTGACTAAAGGTAATTCTTGTTTGTTCTTTCCAGTTCAGTTTTATAGAGGTTTAATACTTGGATAACAAAATATAATGTTCTCAGGTCTTTACCCAGGCTTGGTACTTTTAAGTGCACGCCACCACTCTTTACGTTGTTAAAGCTGTTTAGAAAAGGTATTAAGTTAAAACTTCATTCCACAGCATCTTCAATTCTATGAGAGTGCTAAATTTGTTGCACTCGACTGTGACCTGTTTGTCAGCTTTATTCAATTTCAATCCTTCGCGAGTGAAAACCAACTGGCTACAGTTGCCCGCCTGAACTGCCTCAAGGCTTGAGAACGTGCAGCAACTCTCACCGGCACCTCTGCCTCTGTCATAGGCTACAGGGCTTCCACCACAGGGGTTTTCTTGACCAGACACGCTCCTCTCTGCAAGCTGCCTTTGGTTCCAGCCCACGGGCACAGAGTTTGGCTCACCATGACACCCTGGATCATGGCAGCCTCCAAGCACTTTCTGCTGCAAACTTCTCACTGCATAAACTCTGCAATTAGGTTTCACATGCGGTAAAGCTTTCAGACTTCACGCTTTTCGCTGCGCAACCTCTGCAATCCAGACTTTGGGGGGAAAGGCCCAAATCAGGATTGGAAACTGGAATATGTGGATGGTAATTCCCAGTATCCCTTCTTTCCTCTCACTTCCGTGGATTTTGCCAGCAACTTGTTTTTCATGGCTACCTCCATCTGCCCTAGCAAGTACTTCTGCTGCTACAACTGCTACTACTTCTCTGACCACGACTGCTTCTACTAGCCTGCATCTAAGCCTCTCAGCCTCCCTCAGGTGTGGGCTGTTAAGCCTAATTGCCTGACATTCAGGCCTGCACTGCTCACCAGCCCTCTTCTTCGTCCCAGTAGTCCTGAGATTGTGGAACTTGAGTCCCAAGCATCAAAATCCGTTCTAAATTGTAATATACTCATTTTGACTCTAGAACTAGTATGTTGACAGTTTTGAAAAGATACCTCATCACGTTTACTCACAGTAGGGAAAGGCAGTTCACTCAAGCCACCATTCACAGATTTCCTTTCGCCATACCTTTGGGAATAAGGGGGATGTTTAATCACATTAGGTGGAACTGGTTCCTCCTTAAGTGTGATATTTAAAGATGTTATATCACATTCGCCCATATTTCTCAACTTAATATGGGGATCATTCATATTATATTGACAATAGGCCATTGTATGTTTTGGTATATATGAAAGGTTATTCCCTTTCAAAGGAGGATACCATGTCTTATCCGACGGGATCCTTTCACCTCCCTAGGCCCTGTTTCCTCCCAGGCGATCCTCCCGCGGTAAACATCCCACTCCCAAGGTCAGGATCAGTAAGTGTCTGTATTTCCTTGGCCACCTGGGAGGAGACCTTAGGCAGGGGTACAGTGAGGGATCCATAGGATTCACCACAATGGGCATATTGGCCAAGAACGCAACTGGCATTGGCAGATCAAAGGCCCAAGCTGTGCTCCCAAGAATCTGGCCACATGCACTATAGTAATATGCCTATAGTTAGTATAGGTACTATAAGGGGAGTAGATCTTATTTGTAATATTTGTTGTTTTGTCTTCCCTCTGTTCCCCCTCCTTGTCTTGTCGCACCTAGAAACACTTGTGCACAGGCACTTTATAAATGCCATATCATATAATTTAAGTGCATATCCAGGGATGTGTCTATTATTTCCCCACTATTTCTCCCACAATCATCTTCCTTCATGTATGGGGATCCGTATTCATTCTGAGCACTCCGGCTTATAACTACCAACCGGTCATTTATTATACATGGGACGATTGCAGATTACCCTAATTACCGTTGTGCTCCATTTTTATGGAGCATTTGTTCCATGTAACCTAGTTTGTAATTTCGATCTCATCTAATATTTGAACGAGCTTCATTAACCGATGGGACTACCACCTTATATTCCAAAACAAATGTTTTTCGCAGCAGTCCTACTACCACATTCTAACGAACAAGTGAACGCAGCCCGTTCACTTGCCTGACCTCCCATTTGGGACTTAATGGAAATAGTTGTAGGACTGGGGTTACCTAGACAACCTAGTTAAACGCAGACCTGATGGCATAGTGATTTCTTCAGACGGCAGTAGATTGTGTTCGTGTTGTAAGGTAAGCTCCTGATCTCATAACCCTCTGCACCTAAATAGGCTTTACTCTTCCCCTCAACCACACGTACGAACGCGATTGTACGAATGTTAGCATCACAATCGCACTCGTAGCATTCTTTTTGTCGTTACCTTTGGGAAACAAGCGTTCTCGAAACAAACGCGAAGGCAGCAATGAAACGGCGCTTTTTATATGCACAAGCATTTTTGCAACACCAGTTACACTACGGCTTTATCTCAAGCTGCTATCATGACTAGCCCGGCGCTATATATTATAGGTCACTTGGCGATCACATCATTAGAACCACTCCAATTATGACTTAATCATTCAATAGTGTGTGTATTACGGCACTTCACGCGCGAAATTACTCTAAAAGTTAAAACACTGCGAGCACAATCTAAATGTACGTACCACATGGATATTCTTAAATAACCTATTCAGTGTAATTCACTGTTTAAACACCATCGATCGATATATGAGCAAACCTGGTTTTCAGAAAACCTTTACACGCTGCCACCATTTTCTATAGCACTTTCGTCATTTCTTTACCATTTGTGCCTTTATTCTACCAAGAGCGACACCCAATTTTATCAGTTATGTTGAACAGACTGTTATCATCGTTTTTCTGACCCTAATACTAGATCCTAGGACTTAAACTACATGCTTTTCCAATGATGCTTAACCCAGGTTTTTTTTTGGCACCCTTTCCCACAGGGGGATTCATCCCGTGACTGTTTTTTCTTCAATAAATTGCAAAACTAGATTTGGAATATAGGTAAGGCACATTATCTGTATTTTACAAAGCATCAATGATACTTTGGTTTTATGATCTCCATATATATATGTGATTTGAAATAACTAATAATGTGTTGTTTCCATCTTATTTTTCTACACTGTTCTTTTGTACTTACCTTTAACCTCCTCCCCTTCCCCCTCCTAATTTTCTGTGACAACACCACACCATGATTATTTTATTTTATTTCATTTTGTATTTATAATGCTTTGTGCTTGTATGTGCTATATTTTCACATTATTAATTTAAAAAATATGCTTATTCTGTGAATCTAACCACATGAATGATATACTTACTTTTGATTCAGTTGTGTTATTAGCCCCGATTTGAAAAAGACACTGGTGTGTCGAAACACGTGTTATCCATGAAGGGCAATACAATAAAGATACATTATCTCACCAGCATTAATAAGTGAGGCACAGTCGTCTAAAGTGTGGAGCAATACTGTAACTATATGGTATTTATGATTGTATTACAATTGAGGATAGAGATCGTTGATCTTTGCTTCGCCTTTGACACAGTCAACCATTCTATGCTGATTAAACAGCTCCATGATACCTTTGG
This sequence comes from Ambystoma mexicanum, assembly GCF_040938575.1. Lineage (NCBI taxonomy): Eukaryota > Metazoa > Chordata > Amphibia > Caudata > Ambystomatidae > Ambystoma > Ambystoma mexicanum. The sequence continues at coordinate 606,152,125 of NC_090934.1, read as the reverse complement.
CATTACGGACCGGGCACTGGACTGCCTGGCCTCTTCCGTCATTACTGCTCTTTACAGCTGCAACTTGGCTGTTTCTCCTCCACCACTTCACTCTCTACTTGCAGTGTTTCCCAGGGTTTTAGGCTGGACTACTGCAAAAGCCTCTTCCTTAATCTCCCCCTTTGTTCCCGACACTCACTTCAGCTAATCCAGAATAGGGCTGCAATACCTATTCTTGGCCTGAACCCAGGAATTGTATCTGTGCAGCCCAAAATTCCCAACACTGGCTCCTAGTGGCCTCAAGGATGAAGTTGAAGACCCTGTGCATTGTCCAGAAGGCTTTTTGGGCCCACATTTATTTATTGATTTTTGTTGCTTGTAAAGCGCGCCAAGCCCAAAGGCATCTGTACGTTATCTTACATAGGATCAATCACAATTGTTACACGTCACAGACATATAGCGATAGGTATATTTACAATACATTACATTTATTTACATTTATTGGGATTTTGCATTATTACTGGTCCCATTATCCTGTTTAGTCGATTAACCAAGGGTAGGGTGGTTGGGTGCAGTGGCATGGCCTATGGGGGGACCAGTAGGGTACATTTGTAATACCATTAGTGTGTGAATAGGTGAGTTTTAAGCTATTTGTGGAAGATCCAGAAGGAATCTTGAGCTCTGAGGTGGATGGGCAGGGCGCTCCAGAGTTTGCTGGACATTGCGGGGAAGCTTCTGCCACCTGTTGTTTGGAGTTTGAATTTGGGAGTGGCCAGGAGGTGCTTGTAGGCTGCCCTGGTGGTCTGGATGATTGGGTTTTGGAGACTCTGTCTGTCAAATAGGTGGGGGCTACCTGTTGGAGGCATTTGTGTGCAAACCTGGCCCTTTTGAACCAGATCTGTTCTTGGATGGGTAACCAATGGAGTTTCAGTCTAGTTTCTGAAATGTGTGCTGATCTAGGAATGTTCAGGGCTGCTCTGATGGCATTATTTTGAAGGACCTGTAGTTTTTGTATGTTGTAACTTGAGGTGCCGGAGTATAGTGCATTGCAGTCGTCAAGTCTGGTAAATTCTAGTGCTCTCACCAGAGTGATGCAACTGTCGGGAGAGAGGAATGCTCTACGTGAGTTGATCAATTTACAGGTGTAGGAGGTGGCAGAGCTAGTGGCGTTCACTTGTTTACCTAGTGTGAGGGAGGAATCTAGGTAGAAGCCTAGAGTTTTGACATGGCTGGAGACAGCTATGGTGTTGCCAAATGATTGAAATGCTGTGCTGAGTTTGGCAAGCCTGTGCTGGGAACTTACGAGGAGCAGCTTGGTCTTGTCGTTGTTGAGGCACAAACCCTGATGTGCCATCCAAGCCTGTATGGTCAGGTAGATGGTGTTGAGAGTGGAGGGGTCAGTAGCATGGTCTCCCGTGATGTGAATTAGGACCTGGGTGTCATCTGCATAGTTGGTATACGAGACACACAGGCCATCGAGGCGGTCGAACAGTGGCCTTGTAAAGATGTTATACAAAGTGGGGGCCACACATGAGCCTTGCGGAACACCACAGGTGACAAAGGTGGGTGGTGCTTCTGCCTTGGGTGGGAAGACCCTCATAGTTCTCTCGGATAGGACGGTTGTATACACTGGTTGGCGCTGGGAGAGAATTGTGCAGCAGTGGTGAGGTGGTTGCATAGAATGTTGGGGTCCACCAGATTGAAAGCGGCTGAGCGGTCAAGTAGAAGGAGCATGGGAAGTTTCCCTTTGTCCTTCAAATAGTCCATTTGGACTTTTAAATCTAGGAGAGCTGTTTCTGTCCCATGTCTGGGGCGGAAATCTGATTGTCCGAGTCCGAGGATGTTTTCTTCCAGATATTTCTGAATCTGGATGTAGGCCACTCGGTCTAAAATGTTTAGTATGAATGGGACAGTGGTGATGGGTCAGTAGTTTGTGGGGTTGTTGGGGACGAGGGAGTTTTTTTTTAGCAATAGTAGGACCCAAGCATGTTTCAGGTCCTTGGGAACACAGTTGTTGTTGAGAGAAGCATGGATAAGGTTGGTGATGAATGGGACTAGTTGGGGTGTGCAGTCCTTAATGACTGAAGGAGGGCAAGGGTCGCCTTGGCAGCTGGAGGGTTTTAAAGTGGAGATGATCTGGAGGACTTCAGAATTGGTGACTTTGGTGAATTTGAATTGAGGCATTTTTAGAATTATTAGTGGTTGTGGGAAGTGGATTGGCTGAGGCTGGTGAGGGAGCTAGAGTTTTCTTTTTAGCTGCTATTTTAGTCTTAGTTGAGAGATTTTGCCTAAGAGGGCATTCTGGATGTCCAGACACCAGTTTTCATTTTTGTTGCAGTTTTCGACCGGAGGGATGGGGGTGTCTAGCTCTCTGAGGATAGAGAAGAGTTCCTTTGGTTTAGAGTTCTGTCATTGTAAAGTGCGCTTTTAGCTTGGAGTACTTCTGTTTTATATTCTTGCGAAATTTTGAGGAAGGCCGTTTTTTTTAATTCTGTCAGTGCTTTCTTCCAAAGGGCTTTTTTTCTTTTTTCTTAAAGTGTTTAAGGAGGGGGTGAACCATCCATTGATGTGAGCCAGTTGTTTAGCTTTGCGAAGGGATAACCAGTTGGTCAATGACAGCCAGCATGGTGTCATTGTAATGTTTGGTAAACATGGTCGGGTCAGGGTTGTCCTTGAGCTCGGTGGCAAGGAGGGGATGCAAAAGAAGCAGACGGTTGTCAGCCGTTATGTTTCACTTGTTTCTGGTAAGGATGGCAGGGGCTAATATGGGGGTGTGGGTCTTGTTAGTTAGAGTCTCAATAGTGAAGGTAATAAGATGATGGACAGACCATGGGCAAGGAGAGTTGGATGAGATGGTGGACTTGCAGTTGACGTCTGCGAGCCAATCAAGAGTACGGCCTTTGGCATGTGTAGGATTGTGTATACTGTGTGATAGCCTGAGGGCTGCCATGGTGTTTGCTAAGGCTAGGGTGTATTTGTCTGATGGGTCACAGAAGCCTAGGTTGAAGTTGCCCATAATTATGGTTTGAGATTTTTATTTCGAGTTTGAGGATAGTATTTGGGAAACTTCATTTTCGAATGCAAGTGCAAGCCCTAGGGGTCTGCATACCAGGTGGACGTTTAGGGTAGCAGTTGCGTTAGGTGATATTTTTACCGATAGGAGTTCCCAGAGGTGAAGGGGTGGTGGGAGTCTCTCTCATGTTCAGTGAGGTTTTGGCAATGATGGTGACGCCTCTACCTTTGGCTGAGGGTCTGTCCCTTCTGCAGATAGAGTAGCTATCTGGAAAGGCTATGGACAGGGCAGGGCTGGCAGCTGGGTGCAGCCAGGATTCGGCTATGGCAAGGAAGTCTAGTTTGTGTACTGAAATTATGTCTGTAATGTCGAGTGAGTGGGCAGGGAGCGATCTGGCGTTAATGAGGGCGCCAGAGATTTTGTGTGTTGGCGCAAGTGGCTTGGTATGTAAGTGGTTGAGATGGGATGCCTTGGGGCATGTGGACCTGAGAGAGGTTCTCAGGATGAGAAGGGAGTTCCTGCACAAGGAGGATGGGGAGTTGGTGGTGTTTTCTCTAGATAATTTAGTTCAGGTGGACAGATTTGGGTTCCTGAGCGAGGCTGGGGGCGGTTGGATGTTGGAGCCAGGGTTGATGGCTAGGTGCTTGGTTGGAGCAGCAGAGTGGTAGGCTGGGGCGGACTAGAATGGGTAGAGTGCTGGATTGGAGCAAAGGAGTGTCTTGCAGCCTGGCTCTGTAATGGTGGTATCCTGTTAGGTGGAGGAAAACAAATGTTGGCTCATGTTCGAAGGTGACCAAGATACAGTAGGGGTGAGTTAAATAGCAGTAACGGACTGTGAGCAGGGCACAAGGTTGTGCAGATGGTGCATATTACTGGTAGGGCTTGAAGTGGGACAAAAGGGCATATAAGCGGTGCTGAACTAGGGCTATGTCACATGTTACACAATGAGAGAAAGATTTCCTAGATAGGAAACCTGCACCCCCTGCACACTATCTGTGAGGCTGAAGCCTAAATATGTATTTATAGATGGAGGATGGTCCACTGTTTCTAAGCTCCTATGTAGGGGCAACTAACTAGGCCTCCCTCTTTTTCTAGACAATATTCAAGTGAGACATTTGTAACCTCATAAATGCAAGGTAATTTCAAGAAATAGCAAAAATATCATTTGACAATTTTTAGCATTAAGTTAAAAAACAAATGTTTTTATTTGTACATTTCATGAAAATGGCCCAACACATTTCGAGTTTGTGTCACTCCTCATCAGGGGCATACATTCTTTTGCATACACATTTCTTTGAAACAAAGAAACATTTATATTTAGATTTCTCAGTTTATATATGGTCCATTGAAAATTAGTTTCTTCACATTTCAAGATTAACTCAATAACTAATTTATGGAAAATGACTCATAATATGACAACTTCATACTTTAACTCAAAATGCCCAAGGAATAGACCTGCTTTTGTTTGTATGTAAGTAACACAGACAGATAGCTATTTTCCTGATATGCTCTATCTATAATGCTGGTCTGGTATGTTCATCACAGTATTAGTAGTGGACACCTAGTGTCAGACTAATTTTAAGTAGTAGATAGTTAATGCTTACCAATATGGTAATATTCTTGTACTTCTACTATATGTTTGCTTCTATTGAAATCTTTATTACTTCAATGGTTGGTCACAGGCACTAGTGGGACCTGACAAGGTAATTATTACGTAAATGGCCTTGTTGGAACATAGCTCCTAAGGTAAGTCTTTATAATTCTCAAAGCATGTTGTTAATCTTACCATATATGGTGCAGCACTAAGCCCAGTCTCTGGACCACATGGTGGTTGTAGACTAGGTTCAACTCCACATTTGTTCTAACAGTCTTTGGGAAATCTGATCTGTATTACTGTACTAGATAGGGATAGGGAGCTAGTGCTTCATTCTAAGGACTAAAAAGAGGGGAATAATGTGTTAAGGTAAACTATATCCTTATGCTGTTAAGAAATGTTTAAACATAAAATGAATAGATTCACTTACTCTTAAATATAAGTAAAAGTACAAGTCTTCAACGAATATTTAAGGCAAACTTCAGCTACTGTTCAAGAGTTGCAGTAAGAGGAAGGGCTGTGTGATCCTGAAATTGGTTTCAAGTGCCTAGTGTCAAAGAATGGAATAGATAAGTATCTAACTGATTGGGTATTTCTCTATTGAGAATCCCTTGCATAGTTCACTTGCATGTCTTGTATCTTTTAGGTAGGCAGCCTGGAGGACCTTATCCGGATGTCAGATGGAGAGAAGACCGGAACTGCGTCTGCCATATTGTGGACCACAGCAGTTTATATATGTTGATAAGCGGGTGACGTCATTTGCGCATGCGCAAATGACATCACCCCATATTGTGGAATGAGTCCCAGGTAAATAATGAGGTCATGACGTCATCCGTGCATGCGCGGGTGACGTCAGCTATGTTTACATATTAGTCCTTTATTTTTCAAAGTCGTGAATGCGTGGCATTCCACAAAGAGAAATAGCCGCAAGTGTCGAGAAGTCTAGACAATAAGTACTGTCTAGCGAATAGTTGCCAGGTAATTAATGGAGTCATGACGTCATCTGCACATGCGCGGGTGACGTCAGTTGTGTTTACTTACTATTCCTATGTAACTCAAGGTCGCAGATTCATTGCATTACCAAGCAAGTATAACCGCAAATAAGTCTAGAGAAGTCTAGATAGTTGGTATTGTGCAAAGAATAGATATACTGGTTCCGTATGGGAACCCAAGTTGAAAAAAGTGGCATGGTTGAACGGAATATAAGATGATATAATAGTATAAAACTTAGAGCCACTAAAAAAAAAGTAGTCTGCATCAACAGGAATTCTTTTGTCTGTATAGAAGAGAGTAGTTCTAGGGCATAAAACGTGTTTGTATATAGGTTTAAAATGTCTCTGGATTGCAAATTTATTGTATCGCTAAAAGATATTATATATTTGATGCAAACACATCTAGAGAAGAAGTTCATGTTAACTTCTTAGTTGAAAGCAACTGGGTATTTGGATTTGTGCAAATAGTGATATTATACCCTCATGGCGGCCTTGGTTGTAAGAAGGTAATAGAGTTTACAAACAGTAATGAAACTGTAAAGCTTAGAGCGTCACTCAATGTCTTTGTCTGCATAGAAGAGAGTTATTCTGGAACTCAAAGAAAGGTAGCTGTATCTAGATATACTGACACTAGCCGAAAGAATAGTAATTCTGAATCTGAGAGAGCTGTGAGGTCCAATAGTTAAGTTGGTGTATCTGTCCTCCACATGAAAAGTGTACCATGACAAATTAGTAGACCATATTATAATATTATGGTAACAGTGATTATTACATGTCTAATCGCTCCCCCGATGGCGGGGTGTACAATCTACTTCCTAACTTATTATGAACATGTAAAAATTAGTTCAGACCAACAACAAGGCAGTTATGTTAATCACTAGCCCCAACTACTGAGTGCACAATCTTAAGCCTCATTTTTTACCATAATGGAAGCATATTTAATTGCTCATTTGGACCAGATTCCCCTTTATTATTTGAACAGGATTGTAGTATGATTGAATGTCATTTTAGGAGTCTGATCTTAGCAGTTAACCCTGTTTAATGAGGAAGGTAACAGCCACTATATGCGGCTGTTTATTACAAAAAAGGTCCTAAGTAATACTCCTCATTCATTCCCAGAGGAGTCATGGCGTCCAATTTATGGATACAAAAAAGTTCCCTTCGTGCTAAAAGTTTTGGTAAGTTGCCTCCTCGTGGTATTGGGTGTAGTACTTCCAATATAACCATTCTCAGCTGGGAGGTGTTATGTTTCTGGTCCCTGTAGTGTCTAGCCACAGGTGATTTGGAGTTGTTGGTCCTGATACAAGTCTCATGTTCTGTCCACCTTTCTTTGGCTTTTCTATTTGTTTTACCCATGTAATACATACCACAGGGGTTGCAAATGGCGTAGATAACATTTTTTGTATCACAAGTTGCATAGTCTTTTAGCATAATTTTCTTGCCTGTGTTTGGGTGTCTCACATGGTCACCTTTGATGATATTATTACAGTGTTGACCGTGAAGGCAGGCAAAAGTACCCACTTTTTGTTTACAGAGGGTTGCTTGTGTTGATTTCTTGGGTTTTTCAGCTTTAATCAACTGATCTCTCAAATTTCTTCCTCATTTGTACGCCATCATTGGTGGATCTGGGAACAATTCACTCAAAACTGTCAGATTTAATCAGATCCCAATTTTTGTGTACAATCCTTTTCACTTGGTAACTCTGACTTGACTATTTAAGCGAGTGAATTAAGTGCTTTGGTTCCTTTTTGGTGTCTGTCTGTAGTAGGTCCTTCCTTTCTTGTGTATTTGTTCTTACAATGGCTTTGTCAATTATTTCTGTGGGGAGACCTCTGTCAAGGAATCTCTTCTTCATGATTTCATATTCATTTTGTAGTGCATCAACATCCGATGGTATTCTTTTTAGCCTAAGGAGTTGGCTTTAGGGAAGGTTCTCTTTCAGAGGTTTGGGGTGGAAGCTGTTATGATGTAGGCAGCTGTTGACGTCGGTTGGTTTTCTGAAGACTTTAGTTTTAAGGCCCAGTTCTGACCTTTCAAATGTAACATCCAGGAAGTTTACTGACGGTCTACCAATCTCAATTGTTAGCCCGAATCTCTGATTGCAACCATTTAGAAATTCCCAAAATTGTAGCAGTTCATTTTCTGTACCAATCCATATACCAAAGATGTCATCTATATATTGTTGCCAACATTTGATTTTCTCCTTCCATTGTGGGTTCTCTAGAACATAAGTGGTTTCAAATTGATACATAAAAATATTGGCATATGATGATGCCACTGATGAGCACATAGATGTTCCAGCTATTTGTAGATAGTATTGTCCATTGTGTCTAAAGTAATTGTTATAGAGTATGATGTTCATCAACTCTATTGCCAATACTTTGTGGATGTTGACTTCTTGATTCGAAAGTAGAAACCACTCAAGTGATTAAATTCCCTCTTTGTGTGGGATCAAGGTGTAAAGGCCGTTAACGTCCATAGTGAAGAGGATGAGATTCTATTCTGTCAAATTCATTGAGTTAATTATACTCAGAAAATGGGTGGTATCCTTGACGTAGGTTGTGGTTTTTTGCACTAATGGTTGTAATGCTGTGTCAAGGTAAACCGCTAGTGGCTGAAAGATGCTATCGGTCCCTGCGACTATTGGTCGAAAGGGAGGGTCATTTGTGTTTTTATGGATCATAGGTAACCCGTAGAACACCGGGGTCACAGGATACTTCTGAATAAGGAAGTCTGCTGTTTCGTCTGTGATCCAATCGATGTCTGTTGCTTTGTCTAACACTGGCTTGATGATATTTTTAATCTCCAAAATAGGGTCCCCATCCAGGGGCATATATGTCCTTGTGTCATTTAGAAGTTTTAGGCAGCCTGTATTGTAGAGAGTAGTATCCGTCAATACTAGTGTTCCACCTTTGTCCGCTTGTTTAAGGGTTAGGCTGTTGTGATTAAACAACTGGCAGAGGACAAGTGATTGGTGTTTGCGAATATTCAGAGTTTTAGGGGGTTCATATTTGAGGCGCCTCAAATCTGTTTTCTGTTTGAAGAGATTAATGAGCGGGAGATTGACCTGAGGGTGGAAGTTACTTTTGTTCTTGAATTCCAGAAATGTGTGTTTAGCTGCTGGTTGTAAATTGTCTTCAATGTTGTTGAAGAAGACTTTAAGTTCCATTTTCCGGATAAGTTTGAATAAGTTAACTTCTCCCTCAAAAAATGAAGTTGTAGTAGTAGGTATGAAGGAGACTCCTAATTTCAATGTTTCCAATTGGGTTGTAGTCAAGGGTATTGAAGACATATTGATGACTAGGTGTTGTTTTATTTCTTTTTCTGTCGAAGCTTTCTTTTTTCCTCTTCTTGTCTTCCATCCCCTAAAAAAGGTTGTTGTGGGGTACGTGTGGATGGCCCAGCTACTGGTTCTTCTTGTTGACCCGATGTAGGAAGACTGGTACTTGTTGTAGGTCTTTCTTCCAGTTCTCCACTGGTTAACTCAATGCTGTCTGTGTTGTTGTTTATCTGAAAAGGTTGTCGTGGGGGTCTATGTGGTGTAGGTCTGCTGTTGGCGTAAAACTCCTGCTGAGAGTAAACAATGTCTCCTGCGTAGTCCAATGTATCTCTTCTGAATTTTCTAATTTTACGCTGTTCAATGTCTTTTTTATAACCTTCAAGCTTTGAGTTAGTGTCTTCTAACATTTGTTTTACTTCAGTTCCACTTTTCAATTTCGACAGTTGTGTTGATACGTTGTCCATCTCCTGTTTTAAATTGGTAACTGATTTAGCAAGTTTTTCAATCGTTAATAGGATTAAATCCAAGGAGCATTTATTCAAAATTCGTTCCCAGCTTGGCATAAAGTCTTTACACAAAGAATTATTATTCTTTCAGCTAGTGTCAGTACATCTGGATACAGCTACCTTTCTTTAAGTTCCAGATAACTCTCTCCTATGCAGACAAAGACATTTAGCGACGCTCTAAGCTTTACAGTTTCATTACTGTTTTTAAACCCTATTACCTTCTTACAACCGAGGCCCCCATGAGGGTATAATATCACTATTTGCACAAATCCAAATACCCAGTTGCTTTCAACTAAGAAGTTAACATGAACTTCTTCTCTAGATGTGTTTCCATCAAATATATAATATCTTTTAGCGATACAATACATTTGCGATCCAGAGACATTTTAGACCTATATACAAACAAGTTTTATGCCCTAGAACTACTCTCTTCTATACAGACAAATAAATTCCTGTTGATGCAGACTACGTTTTTTTAGTGGCTCTAAGTTTTATGATATTATATCATCTTATATTCTGTTCAACCATGTCACTTTTTTCAACTTGGTTTCCCATGTGGAACCAGTATATCTATTCTTTGCACAATACCAATTATCTAGACTTATTTGTGGTTGTACTTGCTTGGTAATGCAATGAATTTGCGACCTTGAGTTACCTAGGACTAGTAAGTAAACACAACTGACGTCACGCGTGCATGCGCGGATGATGTCATGACTCCATTAATTACCTGGCAACTATTCGCTAGACAATACTTATTGTCTCAACCTCAACACTTGCGGCTATTTCTCTTTGTGGAATGCCACGCATTCACGACTTTGAAAAATAAAGGACTAATATGTAAACATAGCTGACGTCACCTGCGGATGACGTCATGACCTCATTATTTACCTGGGACTCATTCCACAATATGGGGTGACGTCATTTGCGCATGCGCAAATGACGTCACCCGTTTATTAACATATATAAACTGCTGCGGTCCACAATATGGCAGACGCGATTCCGGTCTTCTCTCCATCTGACGTCCGGATAAGCTCCTCCAGGCAACCTATCTAAAAGATACAAGACAAGTAAGTGAACTATGCAAGAGATTCTCAATAGAGAAATACCCAATCAGTTAGATACTTACCTATTCCATTCTTTGACACTAGGCACTTGAAACCAGAGTCAGGATAACACAGCCCTTCCTCTTACTGCAACTCTTGAACAGAAGCTGAAGTTTGCCTTAAATATTCGTTGAAGACTTGTACTTTTACTTATATTTCAGAGTAAGTGAATCTATTCATTTTATGTTTAAACATTCCTTAACAGCATAAGGATATAGTTTACCTTAACACATTATTCCCCTCTTTTTAGTCATTAGAATGAAGCACTAGCTCCCTATCTAGTACAGTAATACAGATCAGATTTCCCAAAGACTGTTAGAACAAATGAGGAGTTGAACCTAGTCTACAACCGCTATGTGGTCCAGAGACTGGGCTTAGTGCCGCAACATATATGGTAATATTAACAACATGCTTTGAGAATTATAAAGACTTACCTTAGGAGCTATATTCCAAGAAGGCCATTTACGTAATCCTTACCTGGGCAGGTCCCACTAGTGCCTGCGACCAACCACTGAAGTAATAAAGATTTCAATAGAAGCAAACATATAGTAGAAGTACAAGAATATTACCATATTGGTAAGCATTTACCATCTACTACTTAAAATGAGTCTGACACTAGGTGTCCACTACTAATCCTGTGATGAACATAATAGAGCTGTCAGAAATATAGCTATCTTTCTGTGTTACTTACATACAAACAGAAGGAGATCTATTCTTTGGGCATTTTGAGTTGATTTGAAGTATGAAGTTGTCATACTACGAGTCATTTTCCGTAAATTAGTTATTAAGTTAGTCTTGAAATGTGAAGAAACTAATTTTCAATGGACCATATATAAACTGAGAAGAACAAGTTACTTATCTTACCTGGTAATGTTCTTTCGATGGGATGTTCCGCCGACGTAGTCCACATTTTTTACAGTAATTACCACAGCTGTTCTGCTTCGGGAATCTTTTTCGCCGTAGGCGTTCTGCGTCAATGACGTTGATACGCTGTCCCTCGAGGGCCTCCGTCGATGGTCGACGTCACTGGATGTTATATCTAGGACGCACGACGCCCTTAGCCTCAGTTGTAGTTTCTTCCCCCAGTACGTGTAGCACCAATCTCCTGCCAGTATGACTACAGAACGCCTTGCGGAAACGTAAGCTGCAATTGCATAAGAAATTCTGTAGAGGGGCGGGTAGGGAGGGTACAATGTGGAATACGTCAGAGGAACATCCCATCGAAAGAACGTTACCAGGTAAGATAAGTAACTTTTTCTTCGAAGGGATTGTGTCCTCCGAGGTATTCCACATCTTTGACAGACTCCCAAAGCAGTATCAATGTATGGAGGTGGGAAAATAATTTACAAACGCATCAATTTAGAATGCCCAATCAAATTGCAGAATAGAGGACTGCCTTACCAAAGGCCAAATCCTGCCCATGGATAGAGTCCAAGGAATAATGTTTCACAAAAGTATGGAGAGAGGCCCATGTGGCTGCTTTGCAAATATTGCGAATCGGAACACCCCTCTGTAGGGCAGTGGAGGCAGCCATACCCCTAGTAGAAAGAGCACGTAAGCGTACTGGAGGGTCATTTCCCGGCAAACGGTTACACTCAGAGATTGTCAAAATGATCCATCTAGATAAGGTCTGCTTGGAAACAGCCTGACCTAAACGCCTTCCAGCATAACCAATAAAGAGCTGATCGTCCACTCTGACCAGGGACATCCGTGAGAGATAGAAACTCAAAGCTCTCCTAGGGTCCAACCTATGGAGCCTCTCCTCTTCCTTACCAGGATGTGGAGGAAGATAGAACGCCAGAAGAATTACCTTCTGGCTCAGATGGAATTCCGACACAACCTTCGGAAGAAAGGAAGGCCGTGCCCCAAGGACAACCCTGTCCTTATGGAACACAGTGAAGGGTGGTTTGGCGGAAAGTGCCTGCAACTCGCTCACTCTGCATGCGGAAGTAACCACAACTAGTTTTAAAGGGCAATAGTCGCAACGGACAAGAATTTAAGGGCTCAAACGGAGCTCCCATTAGGAACTTTAAAACCAAATTCAAATCCCATCCCGGCACCTGGAAAGGCAACGGTGGAAACACATTTGTTAGCCCTTTTAGAAACTGAGATATCAAAAGGGATTTTAAAATAAGAACATTCCTCAGACGAGCGCTTGAATATGGACAGCGCCACCAGGTAACCCTTAATGGTACCCACTTGCAGGCCCTTGTGGGCTAAAGAAAGCAAATAGACAGAACCAAAGGAATGGAACATTGGAAAGGTGTTGCGATCCTACTCGCCTGCCACCCAGCACCGCTACATGCGTATATACCTTTATTTCCTTGTTGTACCGCTGCAGTTTTGCACTAATCTAATTGCATGTTCCATTCCAGCTTTTGAGTTAAACCAGCAGATGCATTCTGGGACATGTATGTTGTCCAAAAGGCAGAGGGCTGGAGGAGGCATACTAAATACATTTGTTTGCAGCAAGCTACGAAGAGGGCCTGATTGCATTCACCTGTTCCAAGCTACTGCAGGCTAGGCTGCAGAGAGCTGGAGAGCACTTGATTAGAAGCCACTGCTGCTACTGCTGCAGGCTACTGAAGCCAGGGCTGGGCTTAACTGAACACAGCTGCCAGAGTCTGCAATCAGCTCCACCCTGCAGGCCTGCTGGCTGGGAGGGCCTTTATAAGCTCACTTTGAACAGAAGCAGTTGTCAGTCAACTGCTTCCACTGGGAGTTCGTGCTGGTGCTCCTGTTACCAGTTTTTGACCTTTCCTGGAAATCCTCTTTTGGCCTTTGATTCCTGTTGCTGTTGATGCTTGCAGCTCCCTTTCTAGTCTGCTGCAGCCTTCTGCCCTGCTCCTCTGGGCTCCCACCTGGTTGCTCTGTCGCACTCCGCTGCCTACCACTCTGCTCCTCTGGGCTCCCACCTGACGGCTCTGCCACACTCCGCTGCCTTCCGCCCTGCTACTCTGGGCTCCCACGTGGTGGCTCTGCCACACTCCGCTGCCTTCCGCCCTGCTCCTCTGGGCTACCACCTGTACCTTCTGCCCTGCTCCTCTGGGCTCCCACCTGACGGCTCTGCCGCACTCCGCTGCCTTCTGCCCTCCTCTGGGCTTCCCTGCCTGTCAGCCTTGTCACACTCCTCTGCCTTCTGCCCTGTCCCTCTGGGCTCCTTGCCTTGCAACCTGCCTGTTCTAACTTCTGATATCCTATCCCGTCATGTACCTGGTTATTTCTTTCAACGCTTCTTTTCTACTTGTATGCATCTTGGTCCACTGTGGTGTCTCCACTTGAATCCGTTTTACAGTGTGATCCTGGGTTGGTCTCCGTTCAGACCAGATAACGGAAGACTTCTGTTGCCTTCACCTAGTCCGTTGAAATCGTACCTGCCTCAGTATATGGTCTTTCAGTTTTACCCTTGCACTAAGTACAACAGTTTCCTCAGCACACCTAAGTCATGGCTTTGCTGTATGACTGTTGTTAAGAGTAATCTGCTGGTACCTATCCCAGGGGCTGTCCTTAATCCCTGGAGACCCCTTATCATATTACAGTACCCTCTTATTTCTGGTCTATCCAAGTTGCCCAGTGAACTTGCTTGTCTTTGCCTTTTCTCTGTCTCTTTGTTTACAGCCTGCTCCTGTAGTTCCTGTGAATACCTAAGTATGGCTTTTGCGGTTTACAGCTGGTCTTGTGGGCGACTCCTTAGTATTCCTTTTTGATATTACACTTCCTAATTCAGAATTTCAAATATTATACTTTTCTCATGATGTCGCAATTAATCGGAGTTGTCGGTATAAAGCCTATACCGTAAAATTGCATTGTATCAAGAAATAACTCTGTGACTCTGCGCCAATTACTTTCCCAAAAGTTATGATTTTTATTGACTCAAAAAATGTTTTAGTTTTGTCAAAACGCCCTCTATAGGGTAAAAAACAAAGTCAAAAGCGCCCTGTATGACACGTGTTTCGGCTCAATGGAGCCTTTCTCAAATCTGGGCTACTCAGGTGTATTCCTGAGGTACATGAAATATCCACTGATAGTGTTGCTCTGGTTTGGAACTATATTGGGTTTATTCCCATGCTCCTTTTCTTCTAACGGCTAATTCACCTACGTTGGCATTGTTGGGAACAACGCCAACGCGGGTGAATTAGCCGTTAGAAGAAAAGGAGCATGGGATTAAACCCAATATAATTCCAAACCAGAGCAACACTATCAGTGGATATTTCCTGTGAATACCTGTTTCAACTAACAGCTTGGTATGTACCTTCTGTTATATGCTAACACTGTCTCCGGAATCTCCCTTAATCTACTTGCATACAGTGAGAGATAGCCTTTACCCTGTACTCTCTGCCTTGGCTTGTGACAAAAGGATCCACATTCTGTACTCTGCACCAGTCACAAATCTTTCTCCAATGGCAACGGTACAGAATTTTCGTTGCGGGCCTTCTGGCCGAAAGCAACACCTCCATCACGTCCTCATGGAGGTCCCAATCCTTGTACCTCAACCTTTCAGATACCAAGCGTGAAGGCTGAGGGACTTGACCTCTAGATGGAGAGCCCGACTCCCCTCCCGTGAGAGCAGATCGTCTCGGTAGGGAAGACGAAGTGGAGGGCAGATGGACATGTCGAGAAGGTCCGGGTACCAAGCTCTCCTGGCCCATGTGGAGCAATGAAGATCATCCGGGAACCAAACCTTCGTAACCTCCGCAACACCTGCGGAATGACGGGGACTGGAGGAAATGCATACAGAAGTGGGAAGGACCACTCCACTACGAACGCGTCCCCTAAGGCTCCTCTTGGAGGAAATTCCTGCGAGCCAAATCTTTCGCACTTCCGGTTGACACTGGTGGCGCAGAGATCCAGTTGCGGGGTTCCCCAAATGGCGAAAATCTCCAACAGAACTTCCTGAGCCAGCTCCCACTCGTGAGAGACCGTGCTCTGCCTGCTCAGAGCGTCCGCCGCCATGTTTTCGTCTCCGGCCAGATGAACTGCTGAGATCAAAATGTCCTGCTGAATGGCCCATAACCAGAGCTGCATCGCCTCACTGCACAACGGAAGTGACCCTGCCCCCCTTTTTGTTGAGGTAGTGCATGGCCACTGTATTGTCCGTCATGATCAGGATATTCTTCCCCCGCACAGATGGCAGAAAAGCCTTCAGGCTAGCCTGACAGCCCACAGTTCTAACAGATTGATGTGGATTCTGGACTCCGACAGAGACCAACAGCCGCTGGCCATTAACTCGCTGGCATGAGCTCCCCAACCCGTGAGGGATGCATCCGTCATGATCGTTATCTCTGGCCACAGTTGCCAAAATGGAGCACCCTTCATCAGATTGCCTTCGACGGCCCACCACAGAAGATCATGTGCGACCGAGGGGGGAATCTTTACGGGAAACGACATCCTGCCAGAGAACTGCGACCACTGCATCTTGAGAGCCCACTGGAGAGATCTCATCTGCAGCCTGGCCTCTGGCACCAGGAAAATGCAGGATGCCATGAGGCCGAGCAACCTCAAGAACTCAAATGCCAGGAGACTCTGGGCACGTGAAAGTTTGTCCACCATCTGCAGAATGTGATGAGCCCTCACCTGGGAGGCGAACACAACCCCTCTGATGCACTGGAGCCGATGGGTAGGTGTCACATGTGATTTCTTTATATTGAGGGAGATGCCCAGCTTGTGAAGGCAGTGGCAGGTGACGGACAGATGATCCAGGGCTTGCTCGGGAGAACGCGCCCTGATCAACCAATCGTCCAGGTATGGGTAGACCTCAATCCCCCCTTTCCTGAGATACGCTGCCACCACCACCATCAGCTTGGTGAAAACTCTCCGGACGGAGGTCCAACCTAACGGCAGGAACCGAAACTGAAAATGCGAGTCGCCAACCGTGAACCTCAGGTACTTCCTGTGCTTTGGATGAATTGGCACATTACAGTAAGCATCCTTGAGGTCTAGAGACACCAACCAATCTTGTAGTTGAAGGGCCTGGAGGACTTGAGAAAGAGTTACCATCTTGAACTTGTCCTCCCTGAGGAGCTTGTTCAGCCCACTCAATCCCCTGTCTTTTTTCGGGATCAAAAAATAAGGGGAATACCATCCCTTGTTCCTCTCCGTTACAGGCACCAGTTCTATGGCGCCTTTCTCCAGCATGGATAGGATTTCCTGCGCAAGGAGCGGATCCGAACGCTTCAAAGATAGCTTCCCCGGTGGATTGTCATGAGGCCTCTGCCGAAAGGGGAGACAGTAGCCGTGGGTTATGATCTCTAGAACCCACACATCTGAAGTAATGGCACGCCATTCTCCAAGATGCTGCGCCAGTCTGCCCCCAACCGGTGAACCATGGGACATGGCCTCATAACTGAGCGGACGCGGCTGTGGCAGTTCCTGATGGCAAAGAGGCAACTGCCAGAGCGGCTTTGGCACCTCAAGTACCTTGCTTTCCACCTCTGGCACACCTACGGTGGCCCCTTTGACTGGCAGCTCCTCTCGATCTACCAAAGGAAGAGTAGTACCGAAAGGAACCTCCCCTCCATTGCTGTCACCTAGGATGAAAAGGCGGAGGTCGACATACTGCAGCGCTCAAAGACTTTGCTGCAGATTTGGAGGTCTGAAAGCTCTCAAGGCTTTCGTTAGCCTTGCTGCCAAAAAGATGGACATCATCATAGGGCATGTTGAGAAGCCGTGAAAGCACATCCGGAGCAAACCCAGACTTCCGCAACCACGCAAACCTGCGTATCACATACGATGCTCACAGCCATGGACCGGCTGACACAGTCTGCCATGTCCAGACCCGACTGAACAGATTCACACATGGCATCCTTGCCATCTTGCACGAGGGCTAGAAAACCATCCAGATCCTCCCCTTTGGGAATATGCTCAGCCGCCAATGATACACAATTCCACAGAGTGTGAGTGAATCTTGCCAGAGCACAAACGGAGTTGGCTGCTGTTACGATCCGCGCAGCACCATCCAACTCCCAGCGCAGTGCAGCACCGCCCAACTCCCAGCGCCGCGCAACACCGCCCACCTCCCAGAGACATCTTACCTGCGGCGGTGGCCTTGGCCGGGCGCTCCCCTTCAGAGGCCATGGTGCCGAGCTCCACGGAAGAGGGAGGCGGCGCACGACAGCTTGGAGACTGTGGCCGCGATGGCGCTGGGGTGGGTTGAGCCTCACCACCCTGGCGTCCTGGTCACATAGGCAACGCCCACGTGTTGCCGTAGGAGCGGCCCGCTCATCCAATCATGTTGCTGCTCCCCGGTTGCGAGGGTCACGTGATACGCTGCGTCGCTCACGTGACCCAGTGAAGAAGCGATCACGTGACCCGAACACCGGTTCAAAAGAACACGGAAGCTGAGTCTCCGCGCTTCTCAGCTGTTCTGAGCAATTTCGAGTGGCGTTGTGTTTTCTTGGATCTTGAACCTCCGGCTTTTTGAACTCTGGCTTCTGATTTATCTGGACTGTTTTTGCCTGCTCCTTGGACTTGGTTGCCTGAAATACTGTCTAAACGGAATTTGGGACTCTCTGGCTTGCATCATTGGACCTGCTTCTTACGGATTTCGGACTTGGCTTTTAGAACTTTCAAGTATTATTTCCCTCGGATCTTGGACCCCTTTTGCTTTGGACATTTCTTGGAACTGCTTCTGAAACTCCCTGGCTCAAGGGTGTTTGGTTTGGACTTCGGCTCAGCATCACGTCCAGCCTCTAAGTGTGGGGGTCCTGAACACCAACTTCCCCGGCTGTCTTCCCGGCCTGGTTGTCCTCCCTGTTTGGTAGGTCCCACTCCATTATCTAGAGTATTGATTATTCCGAAATGTATTGCCTTGTATTTACACTCACCTGCTTTTCCTTTGCAGCACCTGGTGCCCGTGTTCCCGACCCTTTTATCACCTGTGGCCTCAATAACTGGCGAGGGACTTATTCTCTCCTTCGCTGGTGCTTGGGGACAGAGGTACCCATAGGCATCGCAGAGGTTCGTTGTGACAGCTGCCTTTAAAGTCATGCCCCCAGAAGAAAATACCTTCTTCGTCCAATCATCAATGCGCTTGTTGTCCCTATCCGAGGGATAGTAGGGCACGCCAGCCTGCTTTGCTGGGGCTGTAGCCGCCTGCACCACCAAACTCTCTGCAGTAGGGTGCGTTGAAAAGTAGCAGGGGTCACCACTGGCTGGGCGGTATTTTTTCAGAAGCGACTTATTCACTGCCGGGACACTCTCCGGAGCAGTCCAAACTGCCGCCACCCTTCTTTTTAACGCCATATGAAACGGCAAAACTGGGTCAGTGGGTGGACCTTGATCCAGGATGTCTGTCAGATCATCCTGAAGAGAATCAGCAGAATGAGCAGACCAACCAAATACTCAGTCACCCTAGACATGACGCGCCTATATGAGGAGTCAGCATGTGTACCAGGCTCAGGCCTGCCAAACTCAACCTCCGGAGAGGTATCAAGACCACTGCCGTCATGTAAGGATTGACAAAGGTCTTCCAGTTGGCTATGACCAGACACCAGGTCATCAGGAACCTCAGGAGGCACAACCCCCTCCTCATCAGACCCTTCTCCCACCTCTGACATATACTCCAAGGGTTGGAACAAATCCTCCCTGGGAGGAGGAACAGAGCACGGCTCAAACACAGGCCTTACAGACTTGCTGAGAGCCTTTCTCAGAGCTTCCATAGCCCTCCGGGGCACCTCCGGTAAATTCTCCTCAAAAGGTGTCGAGGGCGCAGATGGAATCGACGTCGACCGCGGCGCCGACAACTTCGACAACGGCTTCGAGGCTGGAGCCCTGAACGTGTCCTTCGACGGCGGCGGTGCCAATGGCGTCGACGACTTCTTCGAAGCCGATGCCTTGAGATAGTCCCTCGACGGACATGGCGCCGATGGCATAGATGCCTTCTTAGAAGGCCTCACAGGCTCTGACGGTCTCGACGGTGTTGAGGACCGGGACCTGGCACGACTATGGCGATCACCCTTGTCCGATCGGGACCTCGGCGGCTCCCGATGATCGCGCCGACCGCCCAAGCCCAAAGACGTGCGAGTGGTGGCTCTAGCTCATTCCTTGCCGGCTTCTCTCGAAGGCACGGATGGAATGTGCCTTGCGATTCGAAAATTGCCATCATCTGCTGGCGGAATGCATCCCATTTGGCCGGCGATGAGTGTCTCGTGGGACAAGTTACCCGTTGTCTGGCGGAGTCCTCCGATGAGGACAGGGAAGGCGACCAGTGACAGCGCTTCCGTGAAGGCCTCAAAGAGGCAGAGGAATGGTGGGACCCACTCCGAGACTCAGACCTCCCTGGATTTACGCCGACGCGGAGAGTCGCCGCTCGAATCGTCGGTCGAAAGACCAGTAGATTTCGACTTATGGGTTTCAGAAGCCCTACCTACCAACAACTTTTTCTTCTGTTCCGGCAAGGCCTTCGAAGACTGGCAGTCATCGCAATCGTCGGTGGCATGGCTTTCACCGAGGCACCAGAGGCAAATGGCGTGCGGGTCCGTAATGGACATTTTGGAACCGCAGTCCTGACACTTTTTAAAGCCCGACTTTGGGGTAGAAGACGAAGACATCATGAATCAAGTTAGATCAACCGAGGCGCGCTGAGGTTCCGAAGCGAACACGTTTACGGAAAAAACAGAACTGAGGCTACGGGCGTCATGCGTCCTAGGTATAACATCCAGTGACGTCGACCATCTACAGAGGCCCGCGAGGGACAGCGTATCGACGCAGGACGCCGACAAAGTTTTCCAAAGCAGCACAGCTGTGGCAATTACTGTCAAAGATGTGAAATACGTCGGAGGACACAATCCCTTCGAAATCTAAATATAAATGTTTCTTTTTTTCATAGAAATGTGCATGGAAAAGAAAAAATCTGTATGGAAAATAATTTATGCCCCTGATGAAGAGTGACAAATGTACAAATAAACACACTTGTTTTTTAACTTAATGCAAAAAGTTGTCAAATGATATTCTTGCTATTTCTTGAAATTACCTTGCATTTACGAGGTTACAAATGTCTAAAAACTTGAATATTGTCTAGAAAAAGAGGGAGGCCTAGTTAGTTTCCCCTACATAGGAGCTTACAAACAGCAGACCATCCTCCATCTATAAATACATATTTAGGCTTCAGCCTCACAGATAGTGTGCAGGGGACGCAGGTATCCTATCTAGGAAATCTCTTTCTCTTGTTATATTTTCCAGCCTAGATACCAAGGCTGAGCACTTCTCCCCTGAACCGCAAATATTCATACTTCAATACCAAACGTATCTACATGTTACACAGTGGGCAGAATGCTGGAATGTTATTCTGGCAGCAATAATACAGTTTGGGAATATAATACCAACAGTAACAACATTGCTGGGCTAGCGCGAATTCGAGCGTAGCGCAGTGGACAAGTAGTATTTAGCAAAATGCTGGAATGTTCTTTTGGCAGCAATAATACAGTTCAGGAATACAATGTCAACAGTTGCGCATTGCACAGTGGGCAAGTAATAGTATTTCGAAGCTTATATTGGCAACAGAAATCGGGTGAAAGCAGTGCTGGGCAAAGGCAGTGGGCTTGAGAGCAGTAGGTAGGAAGGGCTGTGGTGGAACAGAAGCCAGAACTGTCCAGGGAACTGTCATAAGTGGCTGCTGTTATATTGGGGACTTACTGTGAGTTTTGCAGTGTTGGATCTGCCAGGCAGCGGGTATCAGGCGCAATGGTACCTTAGTGAAGTCCAGTAGTGAGTGAGGGGGTCATAATAGTTGTAGTGGCAGGGCACTGGATACAGCCTGGAGGACACAGTGTTGCAGTATGATGAGAGTAGCATTACTCGTGGGGGCGAGGGTATGGGGAGTGCAAGCTTCCTCACGTTCCTCCCGGCTCCGACAGGCTCGGGACAGGAGCCTTAGTTCATGTGCTTTTGTTTGTGGGCCGGCTATCGCCTGCCGGAGTTGCATGATTGGTTGATGAATACCAGATCAGCCAATCCGCATTAATACTTTGTCCCCCTAAATACTCCAGTGCAGGTCTCTCTGTTTGGCTGGTGCTTCTCTTTGGGGCTCCCTGACCATCTTAGGCTTGAGCTGGACTTCCTTATGTTCCGGAAACTTCTCAAAACATTGCTTTTCTCTTCATCTTTCCCTCTCCGTTCCTTATAAACTCATTCTACTGCCATTAAAACTGGTGGCCTGGTCCCTTATAAACCTGACAGGTTGCAGGTCCTATACCTACTCGACATCAGAACCCCACCCTTTCTTCAGTACTGTGCTTGTGGACCCATCACCTGCGGCTGTGCACCCCAATCTTGGGACTGCTCTGCCCCAGCAGTTAGAGAGTGGCCTCTGACTTTGGTACTCCTTGGAATTTCCTTCCCAGGCTCCCTCCAGCAGTGCGCATCCCTACTCCCCCTTCTTTTAATGCATTTCTCTCACTGCACAATGCATATGTACATTTATAAATTAATAGCAGCACTGTATAAGTAAGGAAAATGTAGATGGAAAATATTTCTAGAACATTAAGTGGCAGTTGGTGTGTGGAAGTTTAATATGCTGATAGGGTTACACTAGATTTTTTGGAAGTGATTGCTGGATGGATGTGTGGGTGTTTAAAGGCAGGCAATGAGGGAGTGTTAGAAAAATAAAAGTAAAAAGGGTACAAGGGCTGTCCTGTGTGATGGTGTGCATGTCGCATTCAGGTTTTTTAATGTCTGGCCTGGAAAGGGGACTGCGGAGACCGCGGATAGTTATGAAGGTGCATGGATTATGGTCCTTGCAAGAGAGGCCAGGAAGTAAGGTGGGGGAGGGAAATGAGGGAAGGGGCACCAATGACACATACAGAGGGGCAAGGTGGACAGGGGAAGATGTTGTATGTGCCTTAAATCTAAGCTAAAGGGTAGTGTTTCTCATGCTCCTTGATTGCAGCCTCGAAAGAACTTTGAAACTGCTCCACCCTGCAGATGGGTGTGTTGCAGTATATACAGAGTACTGTTGTCTTAGAAAGATATGGATCAACGGCCTCTTTTATGGCCTGCAAGGTAGCTGGTCAGATCTTCTGGCCCACAGGAGTAGCCTGTGTGGTGGCAGTATTTGATGCGGAAGATGAGGTAGAGAAAGACAGCCTACTACTTCCCGAGAAAGGAACAGCCTCAGAGCATCCCGGTGGTTGGGTTTGGTTTGGCGGGACATGGAGGTGGTCCCGTAGTACTGCCCAGGTTGTCCACGACTGAGTACAACGTTGCATCCAACCTTTGTAACCTTAGGCTTTGGTACACCCCTAACGGTGGTGAGAACCGCCACACCCATGATTATCTCTGGGTGCTGGAGGTAGGCATTTCCTCCATCTCATCTGCCTGGTCATCTTGATTCTTTTCTGCATCATTGCACTTTTTCCATTGTACAGGCCCTCTAGCTTGGTGGTGGTGGTGGTGGTGGTAGTGGCTCCTGGGGAGGAGGGATGGCCATGGCTGATGCCATTTTTGAAGTTATATAGCAATTGTGCTAATATTCTTTCAAGCATGTGCTCTGTCCCGGATTGCAGATGGAAAATTAGCAAGAATAGATCTAGGAGCTGTGCAAGGGTACATTTTCAGCTTGAAACTTCCTAGATCAGCTGAAAATGCAGTTTTGAACTGTTCGCGAAGTATGGACCCATTCGCAAACAAGTCACGTGACACTGCCCAGAAAGTCTGCGGTGATGTCAGGCGTTCAAGAAGGTCGGCGAACAAAAAACAGTGCAGAAAGTTAATAGAAAGGTTTAAAAGGTTGCTAAGAGTTGGGGAATGGCACGGTTTTAAGGTGAAACTTTCGAGATCGGCCGAAAATGCTGCAATATTGGGATAAGTATGATATTAGGATGTTGTAGCAAATTAAGGTGCACTGGTAAAAACCCATGAAATTCAGTGAAAGAACTTTGTTAAAGGGATGGTATGGTTACAAGCAAAGCCGAAAACCTCCAGAAGTTCACCAGTTATGGTAAGCTAAGCAATCATAACTTGTGCCACCACTGTGCACTGCTAAGACTAACAGCAAGGACATCAAAGATGACATCACAAATTTCATTGTCCTCAATCATATTGCTCCTGATGAATGTTCACCAATAAAGGGATTACAAACAGAAACATGTTGAGAGTTGGTCGATACTTAAGTGGGGAAGCTTTTGTGTATACATTCTTCAATGCACCGAGTTATCACAACTCTTTTGAGATTGTAAATTACATACTTAACCTACAAATTGTAGGCTTTAAGTAGTAGAGCCTCCTTTACACAGAGAGGTTAAGAGTCACTGTTCTGCATACTGTGCATTCTTTGTCTATTGCCTACATTGTGTTTTGTTCTTGCATTTATATGCATAGTTGAAAGTTTGTATGCATTTTAATACATTTAACATGTAAGTAATAAAGATGTTTCTATTAATTTCTAATTGACTCTTTGTGCCACACTATAGGCTGCCAATTTCCCTACCCCATTGTTTAGACATATTGCTCTTAAGACCTGGAAGGGTTAGGGACTGCACGTTTAAACCTATAAACAGGTGCGCCCCGTTATTCCTTTTTTGTTTTTTGCTAACCTAGCTGGGACACAATGCAACGCTGAAAAACAAGGCAATACAATAATAGAATACAATAATATGGACACAATTTGAAGGAAAGAATATTACAGATACATATATCACATAATGAATGGCTCGAATTGTACCTTGGGCGAAAACAGTAAAAAAATGTATTAACCAGTAAAACAAAGTATTAACCGTAATGGCCTACTATCACAAGGCTCCATTCCCTGGGTGCTGCTCCAGTATAAACAATTAAATATGTAGGCACCCTATTTGATTTAGATCTGTACTTTCCCCTACATGTACACACAGTGAGTAATGGAATGAACCCGCAAATTAACATATTAAGAAATGTACTCTGGTATGGCTTAAACCCATGCACCGAGTGGCCCTCACATGGGCAAATGATAGTTTAACAATTGGACTGTGCTAAAAATCCAATGTAGTGGTCTACTGGATCCACAGCTTGAATACTGTAATAGTTACAAAACCGTGCAGGGAGGGGGTGCAGCAAGCTTATAACGGAGTGTGACCATTGGGTTCTCTTGCAGCGCTGAGCTTCCAAAATTCGAATTTGTGCTTATGTGACATGACCACTAACTTGCGCTCAAGGTTGCCCTGGTGGAGAGAGTTGGGAAGGATCATGTTTCAAAGCTTTAGCAATTTTTGGCTAGTTACTGCAGTAGAAATATTAAATTGCCTTGTTTCACTAGGACCGGATTCCTTGTACCACGTAGGGGCTTGGGCCTGTAGGTGGTCTGGGTGTCCTGCCATCAGGGAATGCAAAGAGAAGATCAACAAACTATAGTTGCGACCTGATACCCCAATGCCTGAACAATGTTCTGGACCAACCCGCATCAATGTTGGTGGACCTACAGTTATCAAGGCGCCATGACACACATGTGTTGTTATGTCCAGAGCACAGAGATTCTGGAAAGAAATCCTGGCTAGGATAAAAGAGGTGGTTGGTACTGAATTGCCACTAGATCCAATAGTGATTATATGAGGTTGTACATATGGGGAAGGCAGTGACACATCAAACAGGCATAATCCCCGCTTGTAGCTCCCACATGATTAATTTGGCCAGATCAACAATGTCCCAATCCGAGAGGGCAGTAGAGGGCTAACCAAGATGGTGGCTCCCCTGTAAGCTCTTGGCTACCTCCCACATGAATCCTGTTTAATCGCTGCAATCCTGAGGCGAAATCACCAAATACACAAGAATTACACTATTCCAGCGCGGCACTTCATCCCTGCCGAAAATCCAGAGCAAATCGGACTCGCCTTCCGTGAGATATCTGCAACGTGGTACAAGCCGCACAACCGCGAACCACGTGGGTCCCTGGAACACCGGGCCGCCCAGCATCAAACCTCCAGGGTTTAGTAGGAGGAGACGCGGACCCACCCGTGAGACCTGCCGGGTCCAGCAGCAGCAGGGAGGAGGCACCGGTGGGCAGCACTGCTGGAGTTGGCCCGCTGCGTGCAATCCTCCACGACCAGTGGTGCCTTGAGGCACCGAGCAGCTCCCCGGCGCCCCCACACGCGCCAAGCCGCACACAGCCTGCCTTCCTGAGCACGCGGTGGAGACGCGCGGGACGGCAGTGGTGCCTTCCCGACCCTGCGGAGCAGCTACAAGGCCCAAACGCAGCAGTAAGACGGTGTCGGAGCGGACACCGGCAGGTGAGAGGCAGGAGGCGCGCGAAAGCACACAGAGGCACGCAAAGCAAACAGGACAATAAGCCAACAACACTAAGCAGGGCTGGCAAGAAAGGGGACACCCTGCGGAGGTCTCCGCTCCCTGAGGCACTCCCGCCGTTTCAGCTAAGCGACGGGCCATAAAGACACTTCACGCAACCCAGTCCAGGCCCCTCCTAGTGCGGCACGCAGCGGCAAAAATCTGCTTGTTTAACACCAGAAACCAGCGACACAGCGCAGGGTAAAGAACTTGGGCTAGAGACGGACAGCTACTAAATGCCCCAGTCCCGCATGTGAGATTATCCCGGCACAACTGCGCTGTGGCCCATCATCCGTGCACGCTTTGCCTGCGCCCCACAGGGCACAACGCAGCAACCGGACACAGCCACAAGTGCTGGCACAGCTAATCCGTCCTGTCCCACGTACAAGGCATAAAACGCAAAAACTGGGTGCTCCGACCCTGCCTCCGACAGCACAGGACAAACAGCCGAACGGCTCCCACATATCCGCCAAGGCCGAGATGGGGAAGACGGACAAGTCCCAGAGAAAACTCAACTTTGATGCGGGCCCAGCACCCAAAACGCCCAGATCGGATTACCGCCCAGAATCCCCAACTAATCCATCAGAGGAAGAACACCTGCAACAACCAGACATTAGGGAGATCTTATTGGAACTAAAAGCAGGGATAGGCGGCTTGGACTGCAAGATAGACCCGCTGTCATCCAGGGTGGACCTGCTGCAACACCGCCTCAATAAACACAGCGACAGGTTAGACTCCGTCAAACAAAGGGTCTCTGATCCGGACGAAGGCGCATCAGCACTCACCACCCGAGTCTCCATGCTTGAGGTGTCATGACCCAGCGAAATTGCCCTTTCTGGACCTCATGGTCATTGTCACGAAGGGCTTGTACTCCTTGTTCCTCCCAACATGGCTGTACCAAGCTCCGTGCTACGCACTAGCTTTCACGTCGTGGCACGTACTATAAATTGGTCACGCCCCTGCGGGTCCGCGCGTCTCAACGCTATCTTCGGTAGTGACCCGACGTGTGATTACTATCTACTTTGGTTTCCTTTGATCCTCTTACTTCCTTCCTTGCCTTTTATCCTGTTCCTGGATTTCCCCCCCTACTTACTCGTTCATCGCTATCCTGGATACCCTGGAACCACGAACTTCCCGGAACTCTGAACGCGTCCTGCAACCTGACGAGGCTCGGGCGAGCCTATTCAAGACCCGAACCATCCACAGGAAGAGTCCTGCGGCCGAACAAGGGAGATCCCGATCACAGGTGAGACGGGGGAGATTTACTACATGAGGGCCAAATGAAAACTGTTCTGGCTAAAAATGAGGACTTGGAAGGTCGCTCCAGACGAAATAATATAAGGATAGTCAGAGTCAGCGAGCAACAGCTACCAAACAAAATGGAGGAGCACACCGAGAAACTATGCACCGAGCTATTTGGCCCCACTGTTCTGTCGCAATTATTTGTGGTGGAAAGAGCCCACAGGATCACTGCAACCAGACCCATCCCGGGGATCATCACCAAGCTCTTAAACTATAAGGGCAGGGACGCAATTTTCAGAATGGCAAGAGAGAAGGGCAAACTCCACTATGACCGGGACGACATTCCGTTTTATCCGGACTTCTCTCCATCAGTCCAAGCCCAAAGGAGGTCGTTCACCCATGTTAAACACAGGCTGCGCGACAACCAAAACGCGTATTCGATGCTCTTCCCTGCGAGACTATGCATTCAACTTCAGGAAAATACTAATTTCTTCAACTCCCCCGAGGAAGCCACACTGTTCCTCGACAGGCAGGGATGTAAACCCGCAAACCAGAAGGCCAGATCTGCAAGCAGAGAAAGGGCAGGGAGAATCCCACCTTGATGAACACCCGTGACACTGTTCCAAAGCATTATGGAAACAAGCCATCAGGTCAATCTTCGCAATCCGGAGGTGGGGGCCTAAGTCTTGGAAGGCCACCTGCGCCCTGTGCACCGCACGTTTTGCCTTCTAGTTAGGGGGGTTCCAAATGGACAAGTTGGGGGTTGTCCGTGTAAGGAAAGTTGTTATAATGTTGTTGTTGGTCAACGTGCGCGCCATGCTCCACCGCCCAGCCACAGGCCTCGCCCCAGGCCCTGTGGCCGTCCCCCGCACGCCCTCACATCTGAAGAAGTTCCCATCCGACCAAGTCGGCCAAAGTACCGGGACATCACTGAAGAGAAGTCCACCGCGACTCCCTCAAACGGGTTCCATATAAAACATCATCGTGCCAATTCAAAGTAGCAACCTGGAACATTAGAGGGGGCAATATCCCAGCCAAGACACGCAAGACCCTGCAACTGCTCAGAAGGCACAAGATAGAGGTGGCAATGATTCAAGAGACCCACCTTCTGCCTCGCAATGAACACCTCTGGGCCTGCAATTGGTGATGCCACTGTTACTTCTCTTCTTACTCATCCTACGCCAGGGGAGTCGCAATCCTCATTCACTCTACGCTGTGTTTTCGCTTGATCAAAACGGAAAGAGACAATGATGGAAGAGCACTCCTGGTACAGGGGATTGTGGAGGGAGAGGAGGTGGTATTTGTCAATTCCTACGCCCCCAACACCGACGGCGCAAACAACTTTGACTGGGTGCTGTCCCGCGTAGCGCAAATGCGCAACGCAACCATAATCTGGGGAGGCGACCTGAATACACATCTCGACCCACAGAAAGACAAAGTCACAGCCAACAACAGCGAACCATCCAAGGCCAGCCTACAAGTGCAAGAGATCTGCAAAGCATTCGACCTATCTGATATATGGAGAAACCAGAACTGGGAAATCAGAGACTATACATATCACTCAAGTGTCCATAATACAAGTTCTCGTATCGATTACCTGCTAGTCTCCGCACACAGCAATTGGCAATGGGGCAGCTGCCAAATGCTCCTCAAAACATTCTCAGATCACGCCACTGTAATACTCGAATGCTGCCTACTGGCTACTAGACCACGGCCTCCCCAATGGCACTTGAAACCCAGATCACTTGTGGATCAAGTTTTTGCTACAGAACTATGCAAGGAAATCAGCACCTTCCTTGAAATTAACCAGGGCTCTGTCAACTCTGCAGGGGTGCTGTGGGATTCACTCAAATGCTATGTAAGGGGCGTCTGGCTAAAGAAAACGGAATTCTGAAACTTATCCGACGAGAACTAGGTGCAGCGAAACTCACCTGAAAGGCCTGGAAAATCAGCAAGCCATCAATAATTCAGACCACATCCAGGCAATGTTGAAAGAAGAACTTCTCAACTTCAGAAACCTAGCGGAACGAGAGTTAAAATTTCTGGGCCACAATCACAGAATTAGACAGTATGGCATAGGCCAGAAACCTGGAGCCCTTCTTGCACGTCTCATAGCTGCAGATAGGAAGCCAACAAGGGTGGATAGTATCCGATCACCGCAGGGAAATATACTACACAAAGAAGAAGACATAGTCGAAGTGTTCAGAGCATTCTACCAAGAGCTATGCAGTGCCAGGTACCCAAAAGACACCAAGGCGATTCGGAACTATCTCAACGACACAGAACTGTACTGAGTGGAGAGGGAACTCCGCGAGCCACTGAACGACCCCATTACACTAGATGAGATCCAAGAAGCAATAAAAAGGCTACTGCCATCCAAAGCCCCAGGACCCGACGGGTTAACCGACAAATTCTATACATTTTTCGCCCCAGTCATAGCACCCCTTCTCCTAAATGTCTTTGAAGAAGCGATTGAATCCGGCATCCTCCCACAAACACTAAGGGAAGCCAACGTAATTCTCCTGCACAAAAAAGACAAACCTCCCAAAGAATGTAAATCCTATCGCCCAATATCACTAATCCTTCTCGATAATAAAATCCTGGCAGAGATTCTCGCAAACAGACTACTCCCACTAATGCCCGCTTTGGTACTTGCAGATCAGGCAGGATTCGTGCCTGGCCGAAACACAACATTTGGGATACGTAGAATGGTCGGTGTTCTGGCAGCACTAGAACCCGATAAGCAGGCAGTAGCGGTGCTGCTGGATGCCGAAAAGGCGTTTGATTCCGTCGAGTGGCCCTTCTTGTTTGCTGTGCCGCAGCAGCTTGGACTTGGGAAACAGTACATCAAGCTGGTCTTGCTTCTCTATAATCAGCCCCAATCAGCAATCACCCCTATATAAATCTCCAACGCGGCACCAGGCAGGGATGCCCATTATCTGCCATGATATTCGCCCTTGTGATGGAGCCCCTAGCGGCTGGCCTCAGAGAACGCCAAACTCAAAGAGGGCTCAAAATAGCACCTCACTGTTTGATAATATCCCTGTATGCCGATGACATAGTACTGTGCATGCAAAACCCCAGCAAAAACCTCAACCCGATCATGCGTGAAATAATGAAGTTTGGGTTGGTATCAGGGTTGAAAATTAATCAAACCAAATCAATCGTATCCCCTTAAACACTAAGACCAGAACATTTAAAGATGATTTCAACTTTCATTGGGAAAAAGCTCACGTCCGATACCTGGGAATCCTGATGTCCCTGAACCACCACGACATATTCAAAGACAACTACGAAAGCACACTGAGAACAAAAGGTGAACAGGTGGAAAACTTTCCCGCTCACCCTCTGGGGAAGAGCCTCGTTGGTAAAGATGGTAATTCTCCCCAAACTTCTGTATCTATTTTCCAAC